>NC_052151.1:115370954-115697518 GCF_902713615.1 Scyliorhinus canicula
TCCCCCCAACACCGCCCCCTCTCCCCCCCAACACCTGCCCCCCCTCTTCTCCCCCCCAACACCCGCCCCCCCCCTCTTCTCCCCCCAACACCCACCCCCCCTCTTCTCCCCCCCAACACCCCCCCGTCTCTCTCCCCCCCAACACCGCCCCCCTCTTCTCCCCCCCCCCAACACCCGCCCTCCCCTTCTCCCCCCCCCCAAACCCGCCCCCCTCTTCTCCCCCAACACCCGCCCCCCCCTCGGCAGTGTCAATTTCAGCGGCCGGCTGATTGTTTCAGTGAGAGCAGCTTCCCTCTCCGGATCAAAGTGAGCCGGCCGCTGAAATTGACACTGCCGGCTGCTCTCTCCCTCCAATCCAACTTTTAAGTTTTAATGTTTCTGATTGGAGGGAGAGAGCAGCCGGCAGTGTCAATTTCAGCGGACGGCTCACTTTGATCCAGAGAGGGAAGCTGCTCTCACTGAAATAATCAGCCGGCCGCTGAAATTGACACAACTGACAGTTGGGGTCCATAAGCCCCCCCGCGGTATATCGCGAACCGCGATATTGCGGAGCGCGGTATAACGGGGGACTACTGTATATGGATTTCAGTAAGGCGTTTGATAAGGTTCCCCACGGTAGGCTATTGCAGAAAATAAGGAAGTATGGAATTGAAGGTGATTTAGCGGTTTGGATCAGTAATTGGCTAGCTGAAAGAAGACAGAGGGTGGTGGTTGATGGCAAATGTTCATCCTGGAGTTCAGTTACTAGTGGTGTACCGCAATAATCTGTTTTGGGGCCACTGCTGTTTGTCATTTTTATAAATGACCTGGAAGAGGGTGTAGAAGGATGGGTTAGTAAATTTGCAGATGACACGAAGGTCGGTGGAGTTGTGGATAGTGCTGAAGGATGTTATAGGATACAGAGGGACATAGATAAGCTGCAGAGCTGGGCTGAGAGGTGGCAGATGGAGTTTAATGCGGAAAAGTGTGAGGTGGTTCACTTTGGAAGGAGTAACAGGAATGCAGAGTACTGGGCTAATGGCAAGATTCTTGGTAGTGTAGATGAACAGAGAGATCTCGGCATCCAGGTACATAAATCCCTGAAAGTTGCCACCCAGGTTAATAGGGCTGTTAAGAAGGCATATGGTGTGCTAGCCTTTATAAGCAGGGGGATTGAGTTTCGGAGCCACCAAGGTCATGCTGCAGCTGTACATAACTCTGGTGCGGCTGCACCTGGAGTACTGCGTGCAGTTCTGGTCACCACATTATAGGAAGGATGTGGAAGCTTTGGAAAGGGTTCAGAGGAGATTTACTAGGATGTTGCCTGGTATGGAGGGAAGGTCTTACGAGGAAAGGCTCAGGGAATTGAGGTTGTTTTCGTTAGAGAGGAGAAGGCTGAGAGGTGACTTAATAGAGACATATAAGATAGTCAGAGGGTTAGATAGGATGGACAGTGAGAGTCTTTTTCCTCGGATGGTGATGACCAACACGAGGGGACATAGCTTTAAATTGAGGGGTGATAGATATAGGACAGATATCAGAGGCAGTTTCTTTACTCAGAGAGTAGTAGGGGTGTGGAACGCCCTGCCTGCAACAGTAGTAGACTCGCCAACTTTAAGGGCATTTAAGTGGTCACTGGATAGACATATGGATGAAAATGGAATAGTGTAGGTCAGATAGGCTTCAGATGGTTTCACAGGTCGGCGCAACATCGAGGGCCGAAGGGCCCGTACTGCGCTGTAGTGTTCTATGTTCTATGTTCTAGCTCCACCAACCTCGCATTGCGCGATCTCCCGGGTGGCAGATCCCCCAACAAGGTCCACTGCCCTCTGCTCAAACGTGGTGAGGGGGCGCAGGATGGGCGAACCCCCTCCAGTCTTGTTCCGCTCACGGGTGTTGTGAGTGGTCTTGTCCTGTTGGGGGAGGGGGCATAGGTATATCATTACAATACAGCAGGTATCAGCAGTCCGTTCAGATACTGGCACAGTTTGGGGGTCAAGTTGTAATAAGACCATTGCATCTCTCCACGGGGGCCAGAGCGCTGGGTCTGTGACTACTTTGTGAACCACCCTCAACTCACTCTGTCCCAATCCCCCTCCACCCCCCGTGAGGGGGGGGCGGGGGGGAGGTGGGTGATTAAGTTAAGGGGGGGAGGGATGGTTGTGACCTGGGGGCATCCTCTTGGCACTTACCCTGGCAGCCCTGGTGAAGTCGTGCATCTTCTTCCGACATTGGTCTGCAGAGCGAGGGGTCTGCCCCACAGCACTGACGGCAGCAGCCACCTCACGCCAGGCCTGGCGCACCGCGCTGGCAGGCTGGCGATGCCCTCTACGCGGGCAGATGATGCCCCTCCTCTGCTCGATTGATTCGAGCAGCATCTCCACGTCAGCCTCAATGAATCGCGGGGCTGCTCTCCTCAGCTCCGACATCCTGGCCTAGTTTCTGTGCTCGCCCGCGCCCTTTTACAGCGTCGGGCGGCGTCACGTGGGCATGTTCGTAGCGTCGCCGCGTTCCGGCGTCATCGTGCACGTGATTGATGCGGCCCCGAACCTAGCCCATTTCCCGGACGTGAATACCTCGGGAAATGGGCCGTGTCGGGCCGTCACAACAGTCGGCCGTTTTCACGGCCAACTTCGCGATTTTCCGCGGGTGCGGAGAATCGTGCCCTGAGTTTTTCCAGCACTTTCTGTTTTTATTTCAGCATAATGTCTTAGCTTTTGTATTATATCCCTTCATTGATGAAGCACAAGATTCCATTGCTTTGCTACCCTTTAATATGTCCTGCAACCTTCAAATATCAATGACACATGCACCCCATCCCTTTGTTCCTGTTTACTCTTTAGAACTGTCCCATTAAGTTTATATTGCCTATATCTAGCCCTACTGCCAAAATGCATCACTTCACACTTATCAAGGCTGGGTATAGAGGGTCATGGGCCAAATGTGGGCAATTAGGACTAGCTTAGTGGTAAAAACTGGGTGGCAAGGACAAGTTGGGTCGAAAAGCCTGTTTTCATACTGTAAACCTCTGTGACTCTGGCACTAGTTCTATCTGATTGGCCATCAGCAGAGAATGCCTCACGGTAGCATGGTGGTTAGCATCAATGCTTCACAGCTCCAGGGTCCCAGGTTCGATTCCCGGCTGGGTCACTGTCTGTGTGGAGTCTGCACGTCCTCCCCGTCTGTGCGTGGGTTTCCTCCGGGTGCTCCGGTTTCCTCCCACAGTCCAAAGATGTGCGGGTTAGGTGGATTGGCCATGCTAAATTGCCCGTAGTGTAAAGTTAATGGGGGGATTGTTGGGTTACAGGTATACGGGTTACGTGGGTTTAAGTAGGGTGATCATTGCTCGGCACAACATTGAGGGCCGAAGGGCCTGTTCTGTGCTGTACTGTTCTATGTTCTATGTTCTAATATTTGAATGACAGGATGCCACCATAATGGACATGCAGGAACTGTCCCTCCCACAGTCAAATAAACAGCCAGGATTGGGGGATGGAGGGAGTGCATCAACCACCATAATGGAGTGAGGGAATGCAATGTTAAAGAAGACCCACCGTTTCCTTCTGGGGCTTGGAGGAGCTGTCTTGTCTCTTCCAGCCATGGATCCATCTACCTGCAGGTTTGACCTGTGAGGAAACCTTGTCACGTAAAATAGCAGATTGAGCCCAAAAGACATTGGCCCAAATCTTCAAGTCTGTGCATAATCAGAGACTGGGGGCTGGATTTTCCGCAGCCCCGCGTCAAAATGGTGTTCGGCGTGGGGGCGGAGAATGGCCATTTACGAGGAAATTGGGAACGGCGCTGCTGAAGCGAGAATCGCTCAGGAATCACTCATGCATGATCAATGCGGCGCGGCTAGGCGGCCATTGACATTGCGCTGCAATTCTCCGCGCAAAACTCGCCGAGTTCCCGACGACGTGGTTCCAACCATGTATCCGCCGTCAGGAACCTTGGGTGCCGGCTGTGGACTCAGTATGCGGCCGCCCTGGTGGGGTGGGGGGATCGATCACAGGGAGGGGCCTCATGGACGGCCAGGCGAGTGATCAGGCGGAATGGATCAGCAGGCACCCGCAATCTCGGGGGGGCCTACATTTTGGATGACGGTCCGTGGTCTGAGTCCGCCATTGTGCTGCTGCAGGCCGCTGCCGTGCGTATGCGTGGACTCCTGATTAGAAGTGCGGGCCCCATATCTGCTGTCAGAGCTGTGAGGAGCTCTGCGGGGCCCTGACAGCCCCCTGCAGGTAGGAGAATCGCTCAGGACTTTCTTAAGGAAAGTCCAGAGTGAGACGCCAGCATTTTTACGCTGGCCTGGGGACATAACCCCATTTTTGGAGAATCCAGCCCTGGATATATGCAGGGAGATGCGCATTAGGACCTATAGATCTCCTGACGTGTGAACATACATGGGAAGTTCCAGGGAATGGGCGGATTCCCTCATGCCCAAAACCCTTTGACGCTGATCTGAGGGTGGAGACCTGGACCAAATATCTGCGACTTACCTGGATTCAGACCCAGGAAATGTTCAACAGTTTGAAACCTGGTCCAACAGTTAGGTAACTCCACAACCGACCAGACTCCCCTCCCCTGATACCTGACTGCCCCAACCACCTGAGTACCCCTCAGACCTGACCTGACTACTAATCGCTGACCACCCGACTGCATACCACCCCCAAGCTATCACTGAAGAGGGCCCCATGGCTTGCAATTAGCACAGCCAGATTGGGACACTGAAGGAGCAAGTCTTCCACTCCGTTTTAGCTGACCCCTGTCTGGATTCTGCAAGTCTAATGGGGGAGGGGTTATATACGATTCTATGTTTTTCTTGGCAATTAAAGTACTATAGAACAGTAAAATGTTCAAGAGGAATAGAGCTGCCACCGGGACTTCATTCAAGAATAAGTGGATATCACAGTTTGGCTGGGTATTGTCTTGTATGGGGAGAAAAAACACTGCAAGTTACTAATAATGTGTTTTCTTTTGTTATTATTGTCCTTTTTCCTAATTCTAATGTTAATTTGATGTTGTACTTCTCCCAGAATAACACAACTTGATGTTACTACTTAGACGTTTCTTTCCATCAGCTGCGACTCAGTAGGTTGCATCATTCTCTCTGAGTCACAAGGCTTTGGCCTCAAGCCTCACACTAGGACTTGAGCAAAAAATAAAAGCTGACGCTCCAGCACTATACTGAGGGAGTGTTGCACTTATGGAGTTGTTGTCTTTTGATGAGGTATCAAGTCGCGGCCCCTTTTCCCTCCCGCGTGGCCATTAAAGATCCCGTGGCATTATTTTGAAGAAAAGCAAGGGAGTTATCCCCAGGTCCTGGCCAAGGGAGTTAATGCTTCGAGTCTGGGTGACTCATTGGGCGTGATCCAGGGGATGATGTCTATTAAATATGCCAAACAGCTGGGTTGAGGCTGCATTTTCCCACAATCGGAGAACAGAGTGGCTACTCTGGGATCCTGGAGGCCATTGGAGCCCATAGTTGGTGGGGGGACAGGACAGGACAGTGCCCTGCCATTAGGGCACACCGGCAGTGCCAACCTGGCACCCTGGCAGTGCCAACCTAAGCGTAATTGGTTCACAGCAGGAATGGCTTCATCAATTCATTTTGTAATGTGGGTCGCCTTCCCCTTGGGGAATGTGTGCCTCGGAAGAGATTAGAGGAATTTTATGGAAAGAAATCAGTTAACGTGAAACAAATATCATATGACATGATTTCAATTCTTCTGTTTTTAATGAGCTATCGCTTCAAAGAAATAGCTAGAAGTTTGATGCTTGAAGGGATGTTTCAAATCTTTGACTTCAATCCCCCTTAAAGTGCTCATAGATTTTTTGATCCCTCCTTAATGCAAAAATTCCAAAATACGTCTGCTCGACTGCTCGCCTAGTTCAATATTTAAAACACTCTAACTGGATACATTTTCCCACAATGTCTCCCTTCTTCCCAACAGGAATGGCCTGGTGCTGATACATTAGTGAACATTTATTAAAACATATAAACATTACACAGTAATACCATCTGCTGGTGACTTTCATCCACTGCTCGGTATTTTTCCTTAGATTGAGCAGGGAGGCATTTATTTTCATTATTTGGATGGCTTGTAAAGGTTCAGAATGGATGCTGGATGACTGTAAAATTATTTGAGTACAATACTATCACTTCCCTCCAGCTGCATTTTGTGTGCTAAGTGGTTGGTACATTTTGGAATCAAACTTTGTCTTCAGCACACCCGTGATTCTTCCTCTATTAAAATGAATGGTTGAACAATTATGGGATGGTTTGAAAGCTTGAATTCTGATCTCGAAAGTTCCATGCCATGAATTTATATAACCTCAGCCCCTGCCACACCAATAACGTGTGTCACTCTGGGTGGGATTTTTATTTAAATGATTGGGCAGGAACAGGGGTGGGCGGTTGCTTAAACCCATTGGTTGGCGTGCCAGTTTCCCAACATAAAACTGCCATGTTCAAAGTTGAAAAGGCTGCCGAGGTGGTCAGAGGTGGCAACCCACCTGAGACCAATCCATGACCAGTTAAGGTATTTGACAAGCTTGTTAGGGACAGTTTCGAATTTTGTTTTTAAGCCACCGGATCCACATAGTTTCTCAAATAGAACCAGAGGATCCGGCACAGACACAATGGGAGCAAATAGGAACAACAACATTAAAGAGAAAAGGTTTGTAAATGGGATTAAGCTATTTTGAGACTGATGGGTGCAGTTATACAGTGCGGCAGTGGGTGATGGGGAGTGGGATTGTATGACTTGACTGTTTGCCCTTCTTCCGCAGCTACATTCGTGGCTGAGGATGGAGATGCAGTGTCCACTGGCACCCTTGAGACTTTCCTTGCCCGTTGGGTGCTGCAGGTGCTGGGGTGCATTATTGACCTCTTAATCACATTTTGGCTTGATTTCTTAAGTCTCATTTGTGATTCATTTTTTATTCAAGGCAGTTTCCCTTCAAGGGACTGTCCATTTAATTTGTCGCTCTGTTTATTTGATTTTGTTTATTGGGTTATTTATGTTAGTTTTAAATAGCTGAGGTGAGCAGGATCTGCAGGGTAGAGGCAGAGCCCTGGGCAACAGGGGAGCGGAAATAAGGAGCAAATGACAAGAAGGCAATAAATGTGATGCACATGAACTACCACAAAAGGAGAAGCTACCTGGACATTTTGCAGCACCAGCGCAGTGGAAGGCTGTGCCTGTCCAGGCAGATGGTTGCTGCCCCGTGTACCTTTGTTGTGGATTATCCAAGGGTTCACTGCTATGACATTTTCATGGCTGTAAAGGTCACTGTAAAGGTGCACTTTTTTGCAACCAGTTTTACCAAGCACATTCTTTGTTCAAGCGGGAAAGGAGCACAGCTGGCATCCACTTCAGGCCTCTTTGCACCACTTGCATCATTGACCGGTTAATGCTACAGACTGCGAATACATTCTGTGCATGTCAATGTGCTGTGCCTGCACCTACAGTGAGCAGGCCACACATCGTTTACCATAAAGTTAGTCGCTCTCTCAATGGAGCAGCTCAAGCACTGCTGTGAGTCAAATTTGTTGTACATGAGACAAATAGACTCCTCCATTCTCATCCCATGACTCCTCAATGCCTCAATCTCTCCGACATGTGGACACACATCTCATTCTGGTTCTCGAGATGGAGCCGCTAGATTTGTTTATTAACTTGGTCAGTTCTGCATGTTTGCAGCTGTCCATTGTCCTCCAAGGGGCACTGGCCACAACCAACCTTTTCAACCAACATGCTAAGGGGAGGATAAGGCACCCATGGCTGACGAGGGATGTCAAAGACAGCATAAAAGCTAAAGAAAAAGCATACAAAATGGCAAGGATTAGTGGGGAGCCAGAGGATTGGGAAGCCTTTAAAAGCGAGCAGAGGACAACTAAAAAAGCAGTAAGGGGGAAGAAGATGAAGTATGAGTGCAAGCTAGCTAGTAATATAAAGGAAGATATGTAGAGGGACAGGTAGCATTGAGGAAGCAAGGGGGCTGCAGAAGGTTTTGGACAAGCTAGGAGAGTGGGCAATGAAGTGGCAAACCAAATACAATGTGGAAAAGTGTGAGGTTATGCACTTTGGAAGGAGGAATTTAGGCATAGATTATTTTCCAAATTGGGAAATGCTAAGGAAATCAGAAGCACAAAGGGACTTGGGAGCCCTTGTTCATGATTCTCTTATGGTTACTGTGCAGGTTCAGTCGGCAGTTAAGAAGGCAAATGCAATCTTAGCATTCATGTCGAGAGGGCTAGAATACAAGACCAGGGATGTACTTATGAGGCTGTATAAGGTTCCGGTCAAACCCCATTTGGAGTATTGTGAGCAGTTTTGGGCCCCATATCTAAGGAACAACGTGCTGGCCTTGGAAAGGGTCCAGAGGAGGTTCACAAGAATGATCCCAGGAATGAAGAACTTGTCATATGAGGAACGGCTGAGAACACTGGATCTGTACTCGTTGGAGTTTAGAAGGATGAGGTGGGGGATCTCATTGAAACTTACGAGATACTGCGAGGCCTGGATAGAGTGGATGTGGAGAGGATGTTTCCACTTGTAGGAAAAACTAGAACCAGAGGACACCGTCTCAGACTAAAGGGGCGATCCTTTAAAACAGAGATGAGGAGGAATTTCTTCAGCCAGAGGGGGGTGAATCTGTGGAACTCTTTGTCGCAGAAGGCTGTGGAGGCCAAATCACTGATTGTTTTTAAGACAGAGATAGATAGATTCTTGATTAATAAGGGGATCAGGGGTTAAGGGGAGAAGGCAGGAGAATGGGGAGACAATATCAACCATGATTGAATGGTGGAGCAGACTCGATGGGCCGAGTGGCCTAATTCTGCTCCTATGTCTTATGATCTTTTACCCTGCATCCTTCTGCTCTGATGCGATGTAAGCTTCAACCTGTCCCACCTACTCTAATAACGTGTGTGGATCCACGTAAGTATCTGTGCTGGTGGAGGGTTCACAAGGAAGATATGATGGTACATGCCCTGAAATTTCTTTCTCAGAAAATGTTAACTCCTGTAAGACATGTTGGTATTCTTATTCCTCCTCTCAATCTGCAACTGGTTCTGTGGGAGATATAAGTGAAGGCAGTCAGGAGGTATCCAGAGTTTTATTGAATTTGATTGTCTCACAATATTTACTGCTGCCTAGGTGGGTTGTTGAGCAATCCATGGACTCTGTTTTGGGCCCATCTGCCAATTATTATGCAGTGTGGTGTGTGGTGTGCTCAATCAGAGTTTTCCTGTTCATTCACATGCACCTCATATTAACCCTGAATTTGTATGAGTATGAGGCTGATATTGTGAATTGTTTTATCTTTTTAACCTTTTTTTATGTTCAAAACCCATGCAATATTGTGCTATATTCTCCGAACAGAGTTCTTGAATTTCAATCTTTGTCTATTTTAAACAAAATATTATTGGTTTACAACTGAAGATTTAGGGGTCTGGTCCAGCATAACAATATCTGTTGCCCTGTAGACAGAAAGAACATGTCTACACATTGCGCTTGATTCAGCTGAACAAAATAAGTGATA
This sequence comes from Scyliorhinus canicula, assembly GCF_902713615.1. NCBI lineage: Eukaryota > Metazoa > Chordata > Chondrichthyes > Carcharhiniformes > Scyliorhinidae > Scyliorhinus > Scyliorhinus canicula. Next base: position 115,380,483 of record NC_052151.1, read on the forward strand.
GCTGGTTCATTCCACAAGGCAATGCCTTGACCAATTCGAATCAAGCTACCTGTTTTAAATTTCAAATAATTTTGTAGAATTTACAGTGCACAAGGAGGCCATTCGGCCAATCGAGTCTGCACCAACACTTGGAAAGAGCACCCCAGTTAATCCCAAGCCTCCACCCTATCCCCATAACCCAACCTAACATTTTTCTTTGGACACGAAGGGCAATTTAGCATGGCCAATCCGTCTAACCTGCACATCTTTGGAATTTGAGAGGAAACCGGTGCACCCGGAGGAAACCCACGCAGACACAGGGAGAACGCGCAGACTCCACACAGACAGTGACCCAAGCCGGGAATCGAACCTGGGACCCTGGAGTTGTGAAGCAACTGAGCTAATTACTATGCTACCATGCTGGCCAGTTAACTGCCAGTCAACATCAACTGGTAGCTTCTCAATGGCAATACCGATACCAATCAGAGTCCACTTACCAACTAATCACAACTCCCTTCTCATACAGTTTAAAGTTGTTTTTCTCCCTGACATTGCTGTTATTGTGATTTTGCTGACGAGTGTGAGACAAAAAGCTTCAACAAATGTCTTTTTTAGCAATAGTAAATTATTAGCTAATGACTGCTGCACACCCTTTATGCCTGGACCACTTATTTTTCTGCGTCCTGCCTTCGGCCTCATCGCTGCTCTTTGGATATGATGTGGAGATGCCGGCGTTGGACTGGGGTGAGCACAGTAAGAAGTCTTACAACACCAGGTTAAAGTCCAACATGTTTGTTTCAAACACTAGCTTTCGGACCGCTGGTCCTTTCACCTGAGGAGGGAGAAGCACTCCGAAAGCTAGTGTTTGAAACAAACATGTTGGAATTTAACCTGGTGTTGTAAGACTTCTTACATTGGATATGAACATGACTCTTGGCCAATTAAGGGCTTTCTCAATGAACATGAAAAAACATGTGCATGTTGTAGATGCGACATGTGGTCAAAACCCATAAATGAACATGACATTGGCGTCCCGTCTCTGGGATTGAATTCCAACCCAGCATGATTGGATCAACACCTACTTCAAGTTATGTGGGTGCTGCAGAGTGGGAAGTTTATTTGTGTATCACTAATAATCCTGGTACAAAGCTGACCTCAGAATCTGTCTTCTACAAAGAAAATTAAACCCTTTATTATTTGAAATATAATTTTGCACAGCCATCCATTCTATTTGTTTTACAAAGATTTGTAACACATCATAAAGTTGGGAAATTGGACTTCAGTGTCAGAAAATAATGTTTCTCAACATGTTGTAATATAGTTCCGAATACGTCATTAACCTCCTTTCGTATTCCATGCCTTAAAAAGATATTGGGCGGGATTTTCTGTTTCTGAGATTTTGAGTGTTGACGCCAATGCACAGTCCGTGGACTTTCACAACAGCAAAACTGGCGCTGCACCTGGACCGATTGTGCTACTGTGAAGGAGCTAACACGGGTGCCACGTGGAACACAATCAATTCCAATGAGAAACGATGCCAGATTCACCAGGTTCCCGATTGATACTGAGGAGGCTGACAAGCTGCAGCCGCATATAAACACTTCACTCCCAAAAACACCATCCCAGCCAACAAGATGGCAGCGAGAGGAGCAATCCAGAGGCTAACCGATGCCTAGCTGGAGACCCTCTTGGACGTGCTGGAGGAGTGGCGGATGACCTTGTATCCCGGCTTGGGAAGAAGGCTGCCAGCTGCCACCGTTCACTGTGGCTGGGCGTAGGTGATAGAGGCCATGAGTGTCGTGCGCAACACTGCCCAGATCGGCTAAGTGCTGGAACAAATTGCATGTCCTCCTCAGGGCAGCCAGGGTGAGTAGGCAGCACTGTGCCCCCAGCAGTAGCCCACATCCCACACATCTGGAGCCCGACACCCGCCTCTCCACCAGGAGGACAACCAAAATCCATTCTGCACCACATGTTGGTACCCATAGGGCAGCACAGTAGCATCGTGGTTAGCACAATTGCTTCACAGCTCCAGGGTCCCAGGTTCGATTCCCGGCTTGGATCACTGTCTGTGTGGAGTCTGCATGTTCTCCCCGTGTGTGTGTGGGTTTCCTCCGGGTGCTCCGGTTTCCTCCCACAGTCCAAAAATGTGCAGGTTAGGTGGATTGGCCATGCTAAATTGCCCTTAGTGTCCAAAATTTCCCTTAGTGTTGGGTGCTCTTTCCAAGAGCCAGTGCAGACTCGATGGGCCATCTGGCCTCCTTCTACACTGTAAATTCTATGAAGCTCTATACCGGCTGCCATGGCTGGGTACCCTGGCCACTGAGGACACCAGCTACCTATCCCCTGGGCTGCATGCGCCGGACCATCTAACACTATCATTTTCTTTTCCCACCCCCACCCCAGGAGGAGGCCGCGCACAACTGCCGGGAGCGGGAGAAGACAGGAGGGGGTCATCGGAAATGCGGCCCCTCACCGTGACCGTGCAGAGGGCCGTGGACGGCGGCGGCGGCCCGGTAAAACGGGAGGTCACCGATGTGGAGCTCGGCTGCGGGTGAGGAAGTCAGACCCTGCTGAGTTGAGGTTCCCCATGACATGTGTGTCAAACCCCCCCAAACATACCCACCACCCCCACCCCCAAACCACCCTCAGCCCCAAGCCACCCTCACGCCAATATCTCCACCCTCCACCCTCACCCACACACCCACCCCAACTCCCCTCCGATGGACCTGCTGGCCGGGGCCCCCCATGAGCCTAGCACTGACAAGGAGAGAAGCTGCCTTCCGCCTGAGACTCAGGACACCCCGGGGCTCAGGTCGGAGGATGAAACAGCTGTCTTCAAATCCCTCCTCCATCCCAGAGACACTCACCTCGGTTGGGCACTTTAGTGAAGAGGCTCCTGGGACACGATCTGGTGCTCACTACACAGCTGCTCTGGTACAGCAGGTGGAGGTGAACCCGAGAGGTCAAAGGGCAGGCTGATCCCAGGAACTAGGTGCCGTTCAGACGGGTTTCAGTCTTCTGGAACGGACAGTCCCATCAACCGTGGAGATGCAGTCGCAGAGCCCAGGACTACATGAGGGATTGTTGGCGAACATCCAACACCTGCAGCGTGCAGTTGGAGCTGTCCAACCATGTGCAGTTAGAGGAGGTGGTTGATGTACCATCAATTGGACTCAAGACACGATTAGGATCCGAACTGTGGCTTTAATCAGCTAGTTGTTAGCCCGGTGGTCGACTACAGAAGGCAGAACGCCGGGAACTCTGGGTACTTATACCCCACCTCGGAGGCGGGGTCTACTTGCCTCTCGACCAATTGGTGAGCAGTCACATGACTAGTCCCAGCCAATCGGATGAGAGGCACATGACCAGCCAGAGCCAATGGAAAACCCATGCTCTGCACCAATGGCAGTGCTCACATTCATACCACCACATTCACCCCTTGTGGAGAAAGAAGGCGGGGGGGGCGGGTGTGTGTGTAAGACAGAGGAAGAGAGAGAGGCGGGGGGGACACTCACCTCGGTTGGGCACTTTAGTGAAGAGGCTCCTGGGACACTATCTTGGGCTCATTACACAGCTGCTCTGGTACAGCAGGTGGAGGTGAACCCGAGAGGTCAAAGGGCAAGCTGATCCCAGGAACTAGCTGCCGTTCAGGCGGGTTTCAGTCTTCTGGAACGGACAGTACTTAAGGTGCAACAGAATAACAACAAAGTCCAAAATGTCCCATGGCCGCATCAGATGGAGACGATCAGCCTGTCGGGTGCCCGTGGGGTTCTGGAGGACCGTCGGAGTGGAGCTGGTGACGTCGGGCCGATGGTCGTCCTTGCCTCTGGGAGCATCGGTCGTAGATGTGTCTCCGTACCCCGGGCCGGTGGTGGAGACGCTGTAATCGGGGAAGAGGGGGCATGTGCGCTGGGTCGTAGGGGTGTGCGGGGCGCTGGGGGGAATTGGGGTTGGGGGGGGGAAGAAGGCCGCACGCCGGCGGGTACCAGGTCCCGAAGCGAGACCGTATCCTGCCGACCGTCGGGATACTCCACGTACGCAAACTGCGGGTTGGCGTGGAGTAACTGGACTCGCTCAACCAACGGGTCGGACTTGTGCACCCGCACATGCTTCCGGAGCAAGATGGGCCCGGGGATGGCCAGCCAGGTCGTGAGAGGGGATCCTGAGGACGACTTCCTGGGGAAAACGAGAAGACGTTCATGAGGTGTTTGATTAGTGGTAGTACAGAGGAGAGACCGGATTGAATGCAGGGCGTCGGGGATGACTTCTTGCCAACGGGGAATAGGGAGATCTCTGGACCGTAGGGCCAGCAGGATGGTCTTCCAAATGGTGCCATTCTCCCGCTCTACCTGCTGTTACCCCGGGGGTTATAACTGGTCGTCCTGCTAGAGGCTATGCCCCTGCTGAGCAGGAACTGACGCAGTTCGTCACTCATAATGGAGGACCCCCGGTCGCTGTGGATGTACGTGGGGTAACCGAACAGGGAGAAGATGGATAGGAGGGCCTTTATGACGGTTGTTGTGGTCATGTCGGGACAGGGAATGGCGAAAGGGAAGCGGGAGTATTCATCGATAACACTCAAGAATTATGTGTTACGGTTGTTGGAGGGGAGGGGACCCTTGAAGTCGATACTGAGACGTTCAAAGGGGCGGGATGCCTTGATCAGATGCACTCGTTCAGGGCGGTAGAAGTGCGGTTTGCACTCGGCGCAGACGTGGCAGTCCCTGGTGACGGTCCTGACTTCCTCAACGGAGTAGGGCAGGTTGCGGGTCTTAATAAAATGGTAAAAACGGGTGGCCCCTGGATGGCAGAGGTCCATGTGGAGGGAGCGGAGGCGGTCAATCTGCGCGCTGGCGCAGGTACCGCGGGATAGGGCATCGGAAGGCTCGTTGAGCTTCCCAGGACGATACAAGATATCGAAGTTGTACGTGGACCACCACAAGATCTTGTCGTTCTTGATCTTGCCCCTCTGTGCATTGTTGAACATGAAAGCTACTGACCGTTGGTCTGTGAGGAGGGTAAACCTCCTGCCGGCCAGATAGTGCCTCCAATATCGCACAGCTTCGACTATGGCCTGGACTTCCTTTTCCACTGAGGAATGGCGGATTTCAGAAGCGTGGAGGGCTCGTGAAAAGAAGGCCACGGGTCTGCCCGCGTGGTTCAGGGTGGCCGCCAGAGCTACGTCAGACACGTCGCTCTCGACCTGGAATGGGAGGGGCTCGTCGATAGCATGCATCGTGGCCTTTGCGATATCCGCTTTGATGCGGCTATAGGCCTGGCGGGCCTCCATCGACAGGGGAAAGGAGGTGGACTGGATGAGGGGGAGGGCTTTGTCGGCGTAGTTGCGGACCCACTGGGCATAATATGAGAAGAAGCCGAGGCAGCGTTTGAGGGATTTGAGGGAGTTGGGGAAAGGGAGTTCCATCAGGGGGTGCATGCGTTCGGGATCGGGGCCTATCACTCCATTACGCACTACGTAGCCAAGGATGGCTAGACGGTCGGTGCTAAACATACACTTATCCTTATTGTAAGTTAAATTAAGGAGTTTTGCGGTTTGGAGGAATTTTTGGAGGTTGATGTCGTGGTCCTGCTGGTCGTGGCCGCAGATGGTGACGTTACCGAGATACGGGAAGGTGGCCCGTAAACCGTGCTTGTCGACCATTCGGTCCATCTCCCGTTGGAAGACCGAGACTCCATTTGTGACACCGAATGGAACCCTGAGGAAGTGGTAGAGGCGCCCATCTGCCTCAAACGCGGTGTACTTTTGGTCACTCGCGCGGATGGGGAGCTGGTGGTAGGCGGACTTAAGGTCCACCGTGGAGAAGACTTTGTATTTCGCGATCCTGTTAACCAGGTCGGAAATACGGGGGAGAGGATACGCGTCCAGCTGCGTAAACCTGTTGATGGTCTGACTGTAATCGATGACCATCCGGTTTTTCTCCCCAGTCCGAACTACCAGCACTTGGGCTCGCCAGGGACTGTTGCTGCCTCGATAACTCCTTCCTTAAGGAGCCTCTGGACCTCGGATCCGATGAAGGTCCGGTCCTGGGCACTGTATCATCTGCTCTGAGTGGCGACAGGTTTACAATCTGGGGTGAGATTAGCAAACAAGGAAGGGGGGTCCACTTTGAGGGAAGCGAGGCTGCAAACAGTAAGAGGGGGAATCGGGCCGCCGAATTGAAAGGTCAAGCTCTGCAGACTGCACTGGAAATCCAGGCCCAAGAGTGCCGGAGCGCATAGACGGGGGAGGATGAGGAGTTTGAAGTTTTTAAAAACCCTCCCCTGGACCGTGAGGTCCACTATGCAGCACCTGGTGATTTGGACGGAGTGCGAACCCGAGGCCAATTCAATCTTATGCTTAACTGGATGGATGGGGAGCATGCATCGTCTTACCGTGTCAGGGTGGACGAGCCTTTCCGTGCTCCCGGAGTCCAGCAGGCATCTCGTTTTGTGTCCGGGAACTCTGGGTACTTATACCCCACCTCGGAGGCGGGGTCTACTACCTGTCTCTCGACCAATTGGTGAGCAGTCACATGACTAGTCCCAGCCAATCGGACAAGAGGCACATGACCAGCCAGAGCCAATGGGAAACCCATGCTCTGCACCAATGGCAGTGCTCACATTCATACCACCACAGTGGTGCCGACAATGCGTGCACCCAGGCCTACGCTGCACGGGTGGTGTCCGTGGTGGAGGCATTGGGGTCGACGGTTTTGCCTATGGATGAGCATGTCGAAGGCCTGAGGCATTCTGTGCAGGTGCTGGCCGAGGCTCAAGACTGGGTTGCCGCCTCACAGGCAGCCATGCTCCAGAGCCACATGGAAATGGGAGCGGCGCTCCGGAGCATGGCCAAGTCACAGCAGGGCATGGCTGGGAATGTCAACGGCATTGTCCAGACGCTGGCCATACCCACATACTTGCAGGATTGCCACCTGATGAGGCCGGACCACCGGAGTAGCTGCCCCCCTTCACTGAAGAAAGCACCTCAGAGAGGAACTTTGAGGAAAGCGTCAGCAATGTGTCACAGATATCACCCGTACCTTCCACCAGCACAGAGACACGCACCTCAGTGGGCGACATTAGTGGACATGGTTTGGGAGCACTACACAGCTGCTGATGCACATCAGGTGGAGGCAGGAACATCCAGGAGTGACAGCAGTTGGAGGTCTGCAGGACTCAGCTGGGTTCCAGCTAGATGCCTCTGGACAAGGTTCTCTCAGAGCTGATGGGACACAGCTGTGACATTCAGGAGGGGGTGTCAGCAAGACTCCAGTGACCGCAAGGCTGATTGGAGGAGTCCCAGTGCCTTCAGCATAGGATATGATTCTGGCAATGGGTAGCACTCAGGCCAACAATGCTGCAGTGAGTGTGTGGTAAGTGGAGCGCATCAAAACAGCTCCAGTTTCAGGCTCTTTAGCATTAACCCCGGCCCCAATAGTTACACCCTCTCCGGGCCGGGAATTTCTCTCAATTCAAGTTGGCAGAGTACTACAACTGTCATTTCTTTTTTTTAATAAATATTTTATTGAGGTATTATAACAACACAATAAACACTGTACATGAAACTATAAACCTAGTGCAAAAACCGTCTCCCTCCCTTACAGGTCCCACCTTTATTAACCCCCTATTCTAAGCTAAACTAACCCTTCTGCTGACGATTAATTTTCCGTGAAAAAGTCGCCGAACGGTAGCCACCTCCGGACGAACCCTAACATTGACCCTCTCAAGGCGAACTTGATTTTCTCCAAACAGATAAAGCTAGCCATGTCCGATAGCCAGGTCTCCGACTTCGGGGGCTTTGAGTCCCTCCAAGCAAATAGTATCCGTCTCCGGGCTACCAGGGAAGCAAAGGCCAGAACGTCTGCCTCTTTCTCCTCCTGGATTCCCGAGTCATCTGACACCCCAAAAATTGCCACCTCTGGATTCAGTGCCACCCTTGTTTTCAACACCGTGGGCATGACATCTGCAAACCCCTGCCAAAATCCCCAAAGCTTCTGACATGCCCAGAACATGTGGACATGGTTCGCTTGACCTGCACATTTCGCGCTCCTGTCCTCCACCCCAAAGAATCTGCTCATCCGGGCCACTGTCATGTGAGCCCGCTGAACGACCTTAAATTGTATCAGGCTGAGCCTGGCACATGTTGCGGATGCGTTGACTCTACTCAACGCGTCCACCCATAGACCATCCTCTATCTCACCTCCCAGCTCCTCCTCCCACTTGCGCTTCAGCTCCTCAGTCTGCGTCTCCTCTGACCCCATAAGTTCCTTGTAAATGTCCGAGATGCTCCCTTCTCCTACCCACCCTCTGGAAACTACCCTGTCCTGAATCCCCCTTAGTGGAAGGTTGACACCTGTTTACATAGGAAGTCCCACACCTGCAGATACCTGAATTTATTTCCCCTCGCCAACCCAAACTTCTCCTCCAGCCCCCTCATACTCGGAAAGCTCCCCTCTATAAACTTATCCCCCATCCTCTCAATCCCTGCTCTCTGCCATATCCGGAACCCCCCATCCATACTTCCCGGGCAAACCGGTGATTATTACAGATTGGGGACCAAACTGATGCTCCCTCTGCTCCCACATGTCTCCTCCATTGCTTAGACTCTCAGGGCCGCCACCACCATGGGACTGGTGGAGTACCGTGCCGGCGGGAACGGCAGAGGCGCAGTTACCTACACCCCTAAACTGGTGCCCTTACATGAAGCCACCTCCATACGCTCCCATGCTGACCTTCCCCCCACCACCCACTTCCTGATCATGGCTATACTCGCCGCCCATAATAATTACTAAAATTTGGCAGCGCCAGACTGCCATCTCCCCGACTCCACCCAAGCATTACCTTCCTTACTTGTGGGGTCTTGCCCACCCAAACAAAGCCAGAGATCACTTTGTTGACCAGTTTAAAAAGGGACCGCAGAATAAAGATGGGGAGACATTGAAACACGAACAGGAATCTTGGGAGGACCGCCATCTTCACCGACTGCACACTCCCAGCTAATGACAACGGAAGCGCTTCCCATCTCTGAAAATCGTCCTTCATTTGGTCTACCAGCCGGGCCAGATTTAATTTATGCAGCCGGTCCCATTCCCGCGCCACTTGGATGCCTAGGTACCTAAAGCTTCCCCCTACTAATCTAAACGGTAGCTCCCCCAAACGCCTCTCCTGTCCCCTCGCCTGGACTGCAAATATCTCACTTTTCCCATATTTAGTTTATACTACGAAAACCGGCCAAATTCCCCTAGAATCCGCATGATTTCTTCCATCCTCTCTAATTGGTCCGATACATACAGAAGCAGGTCGTCTGCATAGAGCGAGACTCTGTGCTCCACTCACCCCCGGAACAACACCTTCCAGCCCCTTGAGGCTCTCAGAGCGATTGCCGACGGCTCTATAGCTAGCGCGAACAACAGTGGGGAGAGGGGGCATCCCTGTCTAAAATAATGCAGTCTAAAATAATCTGATGTTGTCCTATTCGTCCGTACACTTGCTACAGGAGCCTGATACAGCAACCGGACCTAGTCAATAAAGTCCCGCCCAAATCTGAACCGTCCCAGTGCCTCCCACAGATAATCCCATCCTACCCGATCAAAAGCCTTTTCTGCATCTATTGCGATCACTACCTCCACCTCCCTACCTTGCGGGGGCATCATGATCACATTTAACAACCTTCTTACATTGGCCACCAACTGCCTACCCTTAACAAACCCCGTCTGGTCCTCCCCAATAACGTCCGGAACACAATCCTCAATCCTGGAGGACAAACGTTTGGCCAGCAGTTTGGCATCCACATTCAACAGGGATATCGGCCTGTAGGACCCACACAGCTCCGGGTTCTTGTCCTGCTTCAGAATCAGTGAAATTGTGGCCTGTGACATCGTCGGGGGCAGCACCCCTCTTTCCCTTGCCTCATTAAACATCCTCAACAACACTGGCCCCAGTATCCCAGAGAACTTTTTATAAAACTCCACTGGGTACCCGTCCGACCCCGGGGCTTTACCTTCCTGCATGGCCTTCAGACCCGCCACTATCTCTTCCAACCCGATCGGGGCCCCCAGCCCTTCTACCAGCTCCCCGTCCACCTTTGGGAAATTCAGCACCCCAAGAAGTGCTTCATCCCCTCCAGCCCCGTAGGGGGCTCCGACCCATACAGCCTACTGTAGAAATCCCTACATTCACCCCTGCTGAACCTCCAACCAGATTCCTATCTCTGTCATTTACTTTCCCTCTCTCCCTGGCTGCCTCCCTCTTTCTAAACTGCTGTGCAAGCATTCTGCTAGCCTCTCCATGCTCATAGATCGCCCCCCCTCGCCTTTCGCAGCTGCTCCACCGCCCTCCCTGTGGTTAACAAGCCGAACTCCGCCTGCAGTCTCCGCCGTTTCCTTAAAAGCCCTGCCTCTGGGATCTCCGCATACCTCTGTCGACCTGTAGTATCTCTTTTATCAGTCGGTCCGCCTCTGCCCTGTCCACCTTCTCCCTATGGGCCCATATTGAGATCAGCTCCCCTCTGACCACCACCTTCAATGCTTCCCAGACTACCGCTGCTGAACTTTCCCCCGTGTCGTTGACCTGCAGGTAGTTCTGGATACATTTCCCCAATCGCCCGCACACCCCTTCGTCAGCCAAAAGTCCCACATCTAACCTCCAGTGTGGGCGCTGGTTACCGTCTTTACTAACCTGCAGGTCAACCCAGTGCGGAGCATGGTCTGAGATTGTGATCGCCGAGTACCCCGTGTCCACCACCCCTGCCAGGAAGGCCCTGCTCAAAATGAAGAAATCAATCCGGGAGTACACTTTATGCACATGTGAGTAGAAGGAGAACTCCTTCACCCTCGGCTGCCCAAATCTCCATGTATCCACTCCCCCCATCTGCTCCATGAACCCTTTTAGTTCCTTTGCCATTGCTGGCACCCTGCCCGTTTTCGAGCTTGACCGGTCCAAGCCAGGGCCAATAACTGTGTTGAAATCCCCTCCCATTACCAAGCTGCGCGAGTCCAGGACTGGTATCTTTCCCAGCATCCTCTTTATAAACTCCACATCATCCCAATTTGGCACAGACACATTTACTAATGCCACCTGCACCCCCTCTAGTTTCCCACTGACCATAATGTACCGACCTCCCACATCCGAGACTATTCTACCCGCCTCAAACGCCACCCACTTATTGATCAGGATTGCGACCCCTCTTGTCTTTGAATCCAGTCCCGAATGAAAGACCTGACTGACCCAGCCTTTCCTCAATCTAATCTGGTCAGTTACTCTAAGGTGCATCTCCTGCAACATTACCACGTCCGTCTTCATTCCCCTAAGTTGCGCGAACACATGTGCCCTCTTGACCGGCCCATTTAACCTTTGAACATTCCAGGTGATCAGCCTAGTTGGGGGGCTCATTTCCCCCCCCCCTTCGCCTATCAGCCATCCCTTTTTCTGGGCTCGCCTCCAGCCCATGCTCCGCGCCACCACCGGCCCGCCCCCCGGCAGCCTCCGCCCCTAACCTCTTCTCTGTCCCTTGGCACAAGTCCCTCCTTCATCAGCAGAACATTTACCCCTCTAGTAACAACACTCTGTAACCTAACCCCTCTGATAAACCAAACAAATGCACACCTCCCACTGTGCTTCCATGAGCTAGCCCGCCCAGCTAGCTTGGTGGCCCCCATCCCTGGTGCCGGATAGTCTCCATCTATTATTCCCTCCCTACCTTCCCCCACCCCCCCCCCCCCCCCTTACAAACATACTCCAACATCAAACAATCCCCACACAATTGCCCGACAGAAAAACACGAATATCTAAACAAGCACACCTCCATCCCCAACAGTGCAAATGAAAACCTTAACTCACTCAGCTCTGCCTCTGGTCCCAAATCAATACAGAAGGCATTACAAACAGCTTCCACAAAACAAAAAACAATAAACCTTTTTTTAAAGAACAGAGAAACAAAAAGAAAAAAAAAACATGAACGATGCAGCAAAGTTCAAAAGTTCTCAGTCCACCACCTTTCAGTCCTTTCCTTTTCATGAAGTCCAGCGCGTCCTCAGGCGACTTGAAATAAAAGTGCTGTTCCTCATACGTGACCCAGAGACGGGCTGGATACAACAGTCCGAACTTCACCTTTTTCTTGAAAAGGATCGACCTAATCTGGTTGAAACCTGCTCTTCTCCTGACCACCTCCACACTCAGATCTTGGGAGGCCCGCATGATACTATTGTCCCACTTACAGCTCCGTATCTGTTTGGCCCACTGTAGACTGCGCTCCTTATCCAAGTACCTGTGGAATCTCACCACCATTGCCCTGGGGGGGTCCCCCATCTGCAGCTTCCTCGCGAGTGCTCTGTGAGTCTTGTCCACCTCCAAGGATCGGGAAAATGCCCCATCCCCCAGCAGCTTCTCAAACATATCTGTGATGTATGCCCCAGCGTCTGCTCCTTTGGACCCCTCCGGGAACCCCAACAATTCTCAAGTTCTGCTGGCGGGACCTATTCTCTAGGTCCTCCACCTTCTCCAGGAGCTTCTTCTACTGGTCTCTCAGCACCCCCACCTCCAACTCCACCGCAGTTTGATGTTCCTCCTGCTCAGCCAGCGCCTTCTCCACTTTCTTGATCGCTCGATCTTGGATGTCCAATCTAAGCTCCAGCCACACAATTGACTCTTTATAGGGTCCTTGCAGTCCCGTTTCTGCTTAGCAAAGCTTTCCTGAACTTGCATCAGCTGCTCCGTTGACCGCTGGGTCGACAAACCAGAGGTCCAGTCCTGCGCCATGCTGTCTCCTGCTGCAGCTTCAGCCCAAGCCTTCTCTGTCTTTCCGTTTCTGCCTTTACTGGCACTTCTAGTCCTTCTCTCCATGCACTGATGTGGGAACTCAGTACACAATTGCGTCTTCTGTTTTACAGTTCAAGTCTGGTGAAAAATCGGGGGGAAAAGTCCAAAAGTCCGACTCGTGCGGGAGTTACCAAATGTGCGACTTACTCCTTCATAGCCACCACCGGAAGTCCACCACTGTCATTTCTTTCACTACCCCGGTTTGCAGTGCTCTCTATCTTCCAGACAGTGGTCTTTTTTGGGGGGGAATGGGGGGGTCTGAGGAGGGTCCCTCTCGTTAAGGGGTCTGCCTATTTAGGGGGCCCATGGAGAGGGGTTTCTTTAGTTAGGGGGTCTCTTTGAGGGTTCCTTTAGTTCGGGGGTCCCTGTTCGGTGTCTCTTCAGTTAGCGGGACCCTGTCAGGGACGCCTTTAGTTAGAGGGTGTCACTGGGGGGGGGGGGGGGGGGGGGGGGGGGGGGCTCATTTAGTTAGAGGGTCTTTGTGGGGGGTCCTTTAGTTAGAGGGTCCCCCATGGGGGGGTTCTCCCTATTTAGGAAGTCTCTGGGAGCAGAGTCCTCTAGTTAGGGGGTCTCTGTGGGCGGGGGCCCTTTAGTTAGGGGGTCCCTCGTGGGGGTTTCCCTAGTTAAGGGGTTCCTGGGAGTGGAGTGTCTCTCATTTTATGGAGTCGCTGGGGTGGGAGGGTGGTGAGGGGATCTGGTAGGGTAGGGGTGGGCAGGGCGTGCCTTGAGGCGGGGGGATTTTGGGGCAACTGTCTTAAATAATTACCTTCTTAGCCCATCACGAGGGCTACCATGCCAGGTTCACGCTTGGTGATACCTGTTGTAATCTGTGTCCTCGTATTTCCCAGGAAACAAAACATCAGAATGTTTCAAATCAAGTAATGGGTAGAGATTCTGGGCAGTGAACCAGGAGGAAGGGCATCAACTTGTGACAAGACGATGCCCAGGAATGAGGCACCTTCAGGTTAAGTGTTTATGCCTGCTTTCTGTATCTCGACTATAATTCATATGACGGATTATGGAGTTTACATCCTGTAATACCCACCCATTGTGGAAGGCAACACTTGTGCAGTGAAGAAATTAGACAGGTTTCAGAGTTCGCACATTCGTCATTTTTGTTTCAGTTTTCCCTGCCTCTTTCTTTTTAAATTTGCTTCCAGTTTGGAATTACTTTGGATGTTTACTTTCCATTAAATCACTATCTCACTCAACTATTTCCAAGCTCCTTTATTCTTTACAATATCTTACTGAGATATCCCCATCAACTCATTTTCATTTATTTTTAGCTTTGCAAAATCTTGTTAGAAAGTCAAAGATGTTTACAGTATGGAAACAGGCCCTTCGGCCCAGCTTATCCAGGCCACCCAGTTTCTATCACTAAGCTAGTCCCACTTGCCCACATTTGGCCCATATCCCTCCATACCCACCCTGCCCATGTAACTGTCTAACTGCTTTTTAAAGGACAAAATTGTACCCACCTCTACCACTGCCTCTGGCAGCTCGTTCCAAATGCTCACCACCCTCTGTGTGAAGCAATTTCCCCTCTGGTCCCTTTTGTATCTCTCCCCTCGCACCTTAAACCTATGCCCTCTAGTTCTAGACTCCTCTGCCTTTGGGAAAAGATGTCGACTATCTACCTTATCTATGCTCCACATTATTGAATAGACCTCTTTCAAATCACCCGTAAGCCTCCTAGGCTCCAGAGAAAAAAGTCCCAGTCTATCCAGTCTCTCCTTATAACTCAGATCATCAAGTCCAAGTAGAATCCTCGTAAATCTCTTCTGCACTGTTTGTAGTTCAACAATATCCTTCCTATAATAGGGTGACCAGAACTGAACACAGTATTCCATGTGTGGTCTTACCAATGTCTTGTACAACTTCAACAAGACATCACAACTCCTGTATTCAATATTCTGACCAATGAAACCGAGCATGCTGAATGCCTTCTTCACCACCCTGTCCACCTGCGACTCCACCTTCAAGGAGCTATGAACCTGTATTCCTAGATCTCTTTGTTCTGTAACTCTCCCCAACTCCTCATCATTAACTGAGTAGGTCCTGCCCTGATTTGATCTACCAAAATGCATCACCTCACATTTATCCAAATTAAACTCCATCTGCCATTCATCAGCCCACTGGCCCAATTGATCAAGGTCCTGTTACAATCTTATATAACCTTCTCCACTTTCCACTATGCCACCAATCTTGGTGTCATCTGCAAACTTACTAGCCGTGCCTCCTACATTCTGATCCAAATATTTATATATTAACAAATAACAGTGGAGCCAGCACTGATCCCTGAGGCAGACCGCTGGTCACAGGCCTCCAGTTTGAAAAACAACCCTCCACAACCACCCTTTGCTTCGGTCGCCAAGCCAATTTTGTATCCAATTGGCTACCTCACCCTGGATTCCGTGAGATTTAACCTTTTGCAACAATCTATCATGCATTACCTTATCAAAGGCCTTGCTAAAGTCCATGTAGACAACGTCGATTGCACTGCCCTCATTTACCTTCTTGATTACCCCTTCCAAAAGCTCAATCAAATTCGTGAGACATGATTTTCCGCTTACAAGGCCATGCTGACTTTCCCTAATTATCCCTTGCCTGTCTAAATGCCAGTGTAACATTCAACCCATCACTTGCTTCTCTGTGACAGGAGAGACCATTCCTCTGGCTTGGTTTCTGCTTCTTGCTCTCTTTTCTCATCACACTTCATTTTTTTCACTCTCATTAGAAAGCTTTCTTGTTTTTTCAGTTTTGCAAAACACCTAGACTCAGGTCATTAACTGTTCTAGATTCCAGAAGCGTTGCTGCATATTTCCAACATCTGCTGTTTTCTTTCAGGTTTGAAACAGTCTCCATTTTTGTTTTTTTCCCGCCTTATGAATACTATATATTGCAGTAAAGAGAAGCAGTTATGATTCCTGTGACTGACAGGGTAATTTAGCATGTGCGTGCAGAACTTTGCCACATAGATCCCTTATTGTGCTGAGAATGTTGGCTAGTCCTGTAAAGGATATATACCAGCATCTTGTACATTGCAGCCACCCTATCAAGTTGGCTAGACACTGACCATAGATATCATGAGTGACAACAGAGGTGATGATTGTGTCAGAAATTACAGCAGCAAAGGTCGGCACAGTGCTTCACATAGTGTAGCCAATAGACTAAATAGTGTCACATGATTTTATAAATTAAATGTATTTCAATCATATATAGTTATGCTTAAAGATTATGACAGAGGACATAAGTATGATGAAAACTAGATTATAAATTGGAGAAAAGCTGATTCTGAGGAACTGAGAATAGAACTTGGGAAAATAATATAGGTAACAATATTGGCAACAACAAAAAATAAAGCCGGATAACAATGGAAAACATTTAAACCGGCCTTTAACGGAATGCAGGTAAGATATGCCCCAAGTCACCAAGGAATCAAATAGAGAATTCAGAAGAAATTTCTTCACCCAAAGAACAGCAAAATGTGGCACATCACTAGCAAAGGGATTGTTTGAAGCAAATAGTACAGATGCATTTTAGGGGAAACAAGACAAGCATTTGAGGGAAAAGGTAACACTCGATTATGATGGTATAATTAGATGAGGAAAGAAAGGTTGGAGTGGAGCATAAATACTGGCAGGGACTTTTTGTAGTAAGTGACCCATTTTTGTGCCCAATAGCCTATTTAATCCTACACAACTCTCTTCAAATTGTTTCTATTCTGAAATGTTCCACTGACCATGATGCAGGAATTATCAGAATATAATTATAAGCACAAAATAAATGATATTGAAGTTTGCTTACAACATCAAATTAATAGGAATGGTCAATTATGAAATGAAATGAAAATCGCTTATTGTCACGAGTAGGCTTCAATGAAGTTACTGTGAAAAGCCCCTAGTCGCCACATTCCGGCGCCTGTCCGGGGAGGCTGGTACGGGAATCGAACCGTGCTGCTGGCCTGCTTGGTCTGCTTTAAAAGCCAGCGATTTAGCCTTGTGAGCTAAACCAGCCCCTCTGAGAACACTGCACGAGGATTCAGGATAGCACAGGCAGGCCAATCGAACAGGCAGTAGATACAGTTAAATGTAGGGAAATATAAAGTGGTGCAATTCTGGATAAAGAACAGCATGGTGGCACAGTGGTTAGCACGGCTGCCTCACAGTGCCAGGGACCCAGGTTCAATTCCGGCTTTGTGTGACTGTGTGTAGCTTGGTAAGTAGTCTTACAATACCAGGTTAAAGTCCAACAGGTTTGTTTGGAATCACTAGCTTTCGGAGCACAGCTCCTTCATCATGTGACTCAGTTGAGCACTCCGAAAGCTAGTGATTCCAAACAAACCTGTTGGACTTTAACCTGGTGTTGTTAGACTTCTTACTGTGCTCACCCCAGTCCAACCCCGGCATCTCCACATCATGTGCGGAGTTTGCACATTCTCCCCATGGGTGTCCTCCAGGTGCTCCGGTTTGCTCCCACAATCCAAAGATATGCAGGCTAGGTGCATTGGCCAAGCTAAATTGCTCCTTAGTGTCTAAAAGGTTAGGTGGGGATAGGGTGGTGGCATGGGCCAAGGTAAGGTGCTCTTTCGGTGGGTTGTTGGAGACTTGATGGGCTGAATGGCCTCCTTCTGCACTGTTGAGATTCTATGATGATTTTAGGATTCTACCCATGACACAATAGAGGAAAGAAAAGATCGAGATTTGCAATTTTAGGTTGATGAGATTCTAGGTAGAAAACATGGAGAGAAAATTGGTTCTGGATTTGATACTATCTTATAGTCTTCCAGAGCTGTGCAAGTATTTGAAAAGGAATGACAGAAAAGGACTGAGAAATGGGCTTAGAACAAGACTCTCCTTAGAAAGGCCGAGTACCCGCATGTTCTGTCATTTCTATGATTCTGTGAATCCAGATGAAAGTTGTTTAGTGTCTGATCTATTCTTCATCCTTAAACATGCCTTTTTGAACATATTTCCTTAGGAGCACGTTGCCAGGGTCAAAGTTATTTAGGCTCCCTAATGTGATCATTGATATCATACTTTAGCAGCAATTTCATTTGTACATTTCCAGTACAGACTCTTGATGTCCCAAATTGATAAATGCGAATATTCCTTATAGTTATTTAAATTGTAATTTGGCAGTGCATTTAAGGAAGAAGAAAAAACAGTTTATCTATGAATATATGTACCATCATTTCCACTGCTCGGTCTGGAGATGGCTCAGAACTCATTGCACTAATGCAAGCAGTGAAGAGCCCTGGCTGGGATATGGTCGATATTTCTCCTAGCCCTTACTGTCAGGATGGAGCGCCCAGTTTGACTGTCCAACAATCATTAATGATTGAAATCCGTGACATGTGGCTTCGCTGCTCTGCATTTTAATAGATAACAGGTCTGTATTTTTACAAAGCAAACATGACCTTGGTTAATTGCGCTTTAAATGCTACCGAAACCAATGCTACAAAGACTGACATCAATGGTGGGGAGGGGAATGAAAGGCTGGAGCATCTTTTGTACAAACATCCCAAGAGCCTGGAAGCTACGTAAAACCACACACACCACAGGCTAGGGTACGGGGGGAGGGGGGTGCGTGTACGTCGGGGGCATTAGGGCGGGTTTTGGCATCCAGATCTTTGCATCTGAATCTCTTGATGTGGTTATGTTTTCATTCTTTGTGGCGCGATATTTATTTCCAAATCTCAGCCGCAGCAGCAGCAGACTGGGCGATTTAAGTGGGCGACTGACGGCGATGATGCCACCCTTAAAAAGCAGCAAGCTCGCGGAGGGGGTTTCAGCAAGGTAAGGGCTTGTGTCCATGTTCTTTGTGCTGTGCCTGCCGTCTGTCTACCCGGTTATTGTTTGCACATCACCCGGTTTACACATTGCCCTCTCGCAGGCAGCCAGCGCCACACAGACATCTGTGCCAATGAAACAGGCATCCTTTCTCTTCCCCTCTCCATACAGTCAAGTGGGTACCAATTGATGGCGCGTCTTACAAGTGCGAATGTATAATTGTTGCCCCGTTGCAATTGAACTTGCCGAACAGAAGTTCCCTCCACCTGCAGCGTGAAGGTGGCTGCACGCCAGTGATCATCCAGCACATCATTCAGGAGTGGCGCGGTTTCATTCAGCCAAACCTTTCTTTAAACACCCTCCTCCCTCTTTGTCTGACTGCTTTCTACAGGCGGCCGTCTGGGATGCCTCACGATGCTCCCTTTTATTAAGACATCACAGGCTGTCTCTCCCATCCAGCTGCACATTGGCTGCGAGCGAGGGTCACGGGCCGCTTCCCCCAGTCAACCCGTCAAACCACCGTTAAACCAACAACCCACGTCTCTTTACCCCTTCCCAGTGAACTGGATGTGGACCCGGGCGAAGCGCTCCTCAGTCAGAGCACAGCCAGATATTAACATGCAGCTTGCGAGGCATCAACACAGCACCTCTGCCCATCCAGCCCCCCCCCCCCCCCCCCAACCCCGAGATATTTTCATTAAAGAGATAAAACGATCATCCACCCTGAGAAGGTCCATCAGTAATGTTGCTCATTCTTAAATGATTCTAGATGTTCTGTCCATTGACTATGAACGGTCCATTAATCTACTGTGTGACAGGCAGTAAAAGGGGAATGAATTGGTACAAAGGAAAGATGGAAAGGTAGGAAAAATGCGAACAAACGAGAATGACCCATGAATACACTTTAAATTGCTAAAGTTTCCCTCCACTTTGAGAACATATATACATTACTCATTTCACACTGAAGCAACGGTCCAGACCGAAACGCCACCTCGATGAATTAGTGACATTTTATCGAAGTTTTACATTCAGATATATCTGTATTTTAAAGCACGTGACATTGACAATTACACAACAGGAGGACATATTTGCATTGCTTACATGTTAGTTGTCAGGGAAACAGTAAACGCAGTGACTGATGTGAGAAATCGTTTGATGTGATAAGATATGGTTTTTGATCCAGCTATTTCTGGTAAAATTGCATCCCTGTTCCCTCTTGACTGTTGGAATAGTTCCCTGCATCAATCCAACAATATCGAAATTAGAATGTATACGGTGTAATTAAAGTTTCATTAAGATATTTGTAATATTTAAACGCTACATGTCAGCAGTCTTGAAGAATTAATACTGCAATTAAATGGTTGTCATGAGTAAATAATACATGCTGATTCTGTGCATCAGAAAATGCAGAGATGTTGCAATTTGTATTGGACGAGCAGAATCTTTTGCCCTTAATTCAGAAGATAAGAAAAAACAGATGTGTTTGTACATATTCTCTGGAAAGTGCTTTGCAGCCAGTGAATTGCTTCTGAAATGTTTATAGGCAATGGTAACAACAGGTTTGGGCACAAAGAGGCTTCATAAATAGTACGCGATGTATAACCAGTTCATTAATTTTGATGGTGTTGGTTAAGGAATTGTTTCATGCAGGAGAACTAATGGATGCTGTTCATCGAAAAGTATCATGTCCTTTTGTGTCCATCTGTGTAATATGCAGCCAAGCTTGGCTCAAAATAATTTGCTGATGATAGGGATATTTCCATAACTCTGGACCTTTGCCAGATAGTAGTCCCATACTCTGTTTAACAAAGGCATTAGGGTGTCTATCTGCTTACAGGATGAAACCTGGTGAATAAGAGATATTAACAGAAAATAGAGAAAGCAAATACCTTTGCAAAATGTTAATTTCCTCAGAAAACACTTTTCATTTTAACGGTGATGTCATGTGAATTTAGTCGATCTATGACTATAATTGATCCTATGTGTGCTTGTTGAGTAATGGGAATTTGCACTCTAGTAGACATCATGGCTAGAATTTTCTGGGCCCTTTGGGATGGGCTGGGAGGTGGGAAGACTGGCAAAATCAAGGATGCATGATTTCTTCCCGATGCCATCCCATGTTGCCAGCAGTGGAAAGGTTGGTGGCTTGAACACCTCTTGGGAGGTCAATTGAGCTACTTGTGTGGCCAATAATGGGCCACTTCCTGCCTCCTCAGAAACCTTCTCCCTGGTGAGCTAACAGTAATATTGCTGAGGCTGTTGCATTATCTGACTGGACTGGCAATCCTTGGGGTCACAGTGCTTAATTGGATGGCAGGCATGATAATGGCCTCTTAATTGACTGCCACAAGCAATATACTGCCCCAGGTTCCACTGTTAACTGAAGCAGGTTCACCTTTCACTTCAACCCCAGAGACAGGACATCGACATTTCAAAAAAGTTGAATTGTAACACAAAAGACTGCACATCAATCTTTGTTTTTTTTAAATATAAAATTAGAGTGCCCAATTCATTTTTTCCAATTAAGGGGCACTTTAGCATGGCCAATCCACCTACCTGAACATTTGGGTTGTGAGGGCGAAATCCATGCAAACACGGGGAGAATGTGCAAACTCCGCACGGACAGTGACCCAGAGCCAGGATCGAACCTGGGACCTCGGCGCTGTGAGGCAGCAGTGCTAACTACTGTGCTACCGTGCTGCCCTTCAATCTTTGCTTTTCTGTATATACTAGTTGTCTGTATTTTAGAAAGAGAGTATCTTTGACAATGCAGAAATCCTTTACTACTACACTGGTGTGAAGCATGGTAAATATACTCAAGTTTCAGGAGTGGAGTAAAAACCCAAGAGCCTCTGACATAAAGGGAGAGCACTACCACTGGGCCAAGGTTGACAACTTGATATGTGAGTGGGTGCATGTTTAGGGGAAGAGGATGCCCCCACTAGGTTTTATGCATCCACTGCTGAATTTTGGATGCTTTGTCAACACTACCCTAAGTCTAGAAGTATGTTCCGTCAAGTAGCGCCTGAAAATGGCAATAACAGGGATAGTACACCTCAACATCTTATTTTCCGCTACCCTAGTAGATTTTCTCAGTTGTCTCTGCCATCTCTGCATTGTCACTATGCTCCTCTTCTAATTTCCCTCCCTCTCTCATTTCATTTCTCATTCTTTCCGCTCCTACTTCTCACTACTTCTTCCTCAGCTCCTGTTTCCTTCCTTTTTGCTTCTATCTTTGTTCTTTAATACTTCGGTCTCCCTTATTCTTTTCTTCTTTCAGGTGAGTGGTGATTTGTGGTATGATAGATAGAGAAATACAGCACAGAACAGGCCCTTCGGCCCACGATGTTGCGCCGAACTTTTGTCCTAGGTTAATCATAGAATTTTGGACAATTTGTCATGGCCAATCCACCCAACCTGCACATCTTTGGACTGTGGGAGGAAACCGGAGTACCCGGAGGAAACCCACGCAGTCACGGGGAGGATGTGCAGACTCCACACAGACAGTGACCCAAGTCGAAATCGAACTTGGGACCCTGGAGCTGTGAAGCAATTGTGCTATCCACAATGCTACCGTGCTGCCCTTAAGAAGTTAACCTACACTCCCTTATTCTACCCTAATCCAAGTACCTATCCAATAGCCGCTTGAAGGTCCATAAATTTTCCGACTCAACTACTACCACAGGCAGTGCATTCCATGCCCCCACTACTCTCTGGGTAAAGAACCTACCTCTGACATCCCCTCTATATCTTCCACCATTTATCTTAAATTTATGTCCCCTTGTAATGGTGTGTTCCACCCGGGGGAAAAGTCTCTGACTGTCTACTCTATCTATTCCCCTGATCATCTTATAAACCTCTATCAAGTCGCCCCTCATCCTTCTCCGTTCTAATGAGAAAAGGCCTAACACCCTCAATCTTTCCTCGTATGACCTACTCTCCATTCCAGGCAACATCCTGGTAAATCTCCTTTGCACCTTTTCCAAAGCTTCCACATCCTTCCTAAAATGAGGTGACCAGAACTGCACACAGTACTCCAAATGTGGCCTGACCAAGGTTTTGTACAGCTGCATCATCACCTCACGGCTCTTAAATTCAATCCCTCTGCTAATGAACGCTAGCACACCATAGGCCTTCTTCACAGCTCTATCCACTTGAGTGGCAACTTTCAAAGAACAATGAACATAGACCCCAAGATATGGTATGGTGCAGTTAGTTGGTGAAAGATTCAGCCAGCACTGTAACTGGTATTTTCTTATGTACTATGGCTTGCAGGTGATGGTTAGCGGCTGGTGCAGAGAAGCTGCCTTTCCTGGTGGTAGCCTAAGGACACTAGTCATGAGAGAGACCTAATGAGGAATGTAGGGTTATTGGGCTGCATCGTGGTGGGAAAGAGCAGTCATTTGACCAGGCCAGCAGTCCAGGTCAATGTTAGGATGAGGATTAATGAAAGAAAAACAGCATGAAGTGGACACTGTGCAATGACACAGCTTAATTTACTTAGTGACGAGAATTAGGGCCTGAAAGGTAAGTAGAAATGGTTAATGTGTCAGGAAATGTAAGATTTTGTTTAATAGCATAAACCTTACATTCAGCAAAGGCAGCTTGGTGCACTGGAAATAATCTGTTGTGACCTTCCTGCATGCAGAAAGCATGCATATTCTAAATCAGATTTTTAATATATATACTTCTATGATATTGCACACTTTGTATTGGAGGATATATTGTTCTATAACAATAAGGTTGTTACCAACAAAATGCAACAGACGAAGTGTAAAAGGAAGTAAATGACTGCCTACGGCACTGAGGACCTGGTTCGATCCCGGCCCTGGGTCACTGTCCGTGTGGAATTTGCACATTCTCCCCGTGTCTGCGTGGGTCTCACCCCCACAACCCAAAGATGTGCAGGTTAGGTGGATTGGCCACGCTAAATTTCCTCTTAATTGGAAAAAAAATAATTGGGTACTCTAAATTTATTTTAAAAAGGAAGTAAATGTGATACTGATAGAAAGTGTGTGCTATATACAAGGCTTTCAATATATTTGCTTAAACATATTTTTAAATTTAGATGTGCTTTTGAACTCAACTTCCTATTGAAGTATAGAATAGAGCTATAGAATTCCAACAGTGCTGAAGAAGACCAGTCGGCCCATTGGGTTTGCACCGACCCTTTGAAAGAACACCTTACCTCGGCCCACTCTCCTGCCCTATCCTTGTAACCCTACCTAATCTTCACATTATTGGACACTAAAGGGCAATTTAGCATGGCCAATTCATCTAATCTGCATATCTTTGAACTGTGGGAGGAAACAGAGCACCCGGAGGAAACCCATGCAGACATGAGCAGAATATGAAAACTCCACACAGTCACCCAAGGCTGGAATTGAACCTGTGCCCCTGGTGCTGTGAGGCAGCAGTGTTAACCACTGTGTCACCGTGCCATCCCAATTATTCATACCTTGTGAAATCAATCATTGTGATAACGTTTGCTGATTCATGATAAATAATGAAATATCCTTAAAGTCAACGATCAAACCTTATAAATAATCAATATTGTACACAGATAGCAATATGGGAACAGGAGTAGACCATTTAGCCTGTGCCATTTCCATAAGACATTTAGCCCATGCATTAACCTGTTGAATGAGATCATGGTTGATCTGTGACCTAGCTTCATGCACATAACTTAGCCTTTGTTAATACCCTTTAGCTAATATAAATCTATCAAACTCATTGCCAATGTTAACAATTGGTCTAGTATAAATTGCCATTTGCTGAAAAGAATTTCAAACTTCTATGCCCTTTGCATGAAAAAGTGTTTCCTAACTTTACTCATAAAGGTCTAACTGTTGTTCCCTCATCCTAGCCTTCCCAACAAAAGTAATTCTATCTATGTGTTCTGCTTAACATCTTGAATCCTTCACTTGGTATAACTCTCAGTGCCCAGCTATCATTCCAGTAAATCTCCACTAAACTGCTTCCAAGACAGTGATAACCTTCCTAAGATCTGGTGCCCAGAACTTCTCATAATACGGCAAATGTGGTCTAACCAGGTTTTTGTATTGCTGAAGCATGACTTCTGCCTCCTTGAATTCTAGACGTCTGGATAAAAATGCAAAAATTCCATTGCCATTTGCGATTATTTTCTTTTCCTGTGTATGAGGAATTAATGACCTTTATGGCTCATGGATAAGTACGTACCAGTCAGGCAGGGAGGAAGGGGTCGAGCGAGGGAACCGTGGTTTACCAAAGAAGTGGAATCTCTTGTTAAGAGGAAGAAGGAGGCCTATGTGAAGATGAGGCGTGAAGTTTCAGTTGGGGCGCTTGATAGTTACAAGGAAGCGAGGAAGGATCTAAAGAGAGAGCTGAGATGAGCAAGGAGGGGACATGTGAAGTCTTTGGCAGGTAGGATCAAGTAAAACCCAAAAGCTTTCTATAGGTATGTCAGGAATAAAAGAATGACTAGGGTAAGAGTAGGGCCAGTCAAGGACAGTGGTGGGAAGTTGTGTGTGGAGGCTGAGGAGATAAGCGAGATACTAAATGAATACTTTTCATCAGTATTCACTCAAGAAAAAGATAATATTGTGGAGGAGAATGCTGAGACCCAGGCTATTAGAATAGATGGCATTGAGGTGCGTAGGGAAGAAGTGTTGGCAATTCTGGACAAGGTGAAAATAGATAAGTCCCCGGGGCCTGATGGGATTTATCCTAGGATTCTCTGGGAAGCCAGGGAAGAGATTGCTGAGCCTTTGGCTTTGATTTTTAGGTCATCATTGGCTACAGGAATAGTGCCAGAGGACTGGAGGATAGCAAATGTGGTCCCTTTGTTTAAGAAGGGGAGTAGAGATAACCCCGGTAACTATAGGCCGGTGAGCCTAACGTCTGTGGTGGGTAAAGTCTTGGAGAGGATTATAAAAGATACGATTTATAATTATCTAGATAGGAATAATATGATTAGGGATAGTCATCATGGTTTTGTGAAGGGTAGGTCATGCCTCACAAACCTTATCGAGTTCTTTGAGAAGGTGACTGAACAGGTAGACGAGGGTAGAGCAGTTGATGTGGTGTATATGGATTTCAGTAAAGCGTTTGATAAGGTTCCCCACGGTCAGCTATTGCAGAATATACGGAGGCTGGGGATTGAGGGTGATTTAGAGATGTGGATCAGAAATTGGCTAGTTGAAAGAAGACAGAGAGTGGTAGTCGATGGGAAATGTTCAGAATGGAGTTCAGTTACGAGTGGCGTACCACAAGGATCTGTTCTGGGGCCGTTGCTGTTTATCATTTTTATAAATGACCTAGAGGAGGGCGCAGAAGGTTGGGTGAGTAAATTTGCAGACGACACTAAAGTCAGTGGAGTTGTAGACAGTGCGGAAGGATGTTGCAGGTTACAGAGGGACATAGATAAGCTGCACAGCTGGGCTGAGAGGTGGCAAATTGAGTTTAATGTGGAGAAGTGTGAGGTGATTCACTTTGGAAAGAATAACAGGAATGCGGAATATTTGGCTAATGGTAAAATTCTTGGTAGTGTGGATGAGCAGAGGGATCTCGGTGTCCATGTACATAGATCCCTGAAAGTTGCCACCCAGGTTGATAGGGTTGTGAAGAAGGCCTATGGTGTGTTGGCCTTTATTGGTAGAGGGATTGAGTTCCGGAGCCATCAGGTCATGTTGCAGTTGTACAAAACTCTAGTACGGCCGCATTTGGAGTATTGCGTACAGTTCTGGTCGCCTCATTATAGGAAGGACGTGGAAGCTTTGGAACGGGTGCAGGGGAGATTTACCAGGATGTTGCCTGGTATGGAGGGAAAATCTTATGAGGAAAGGCTGATGGATTTGAGGTTGTTTTCGTTAGAGAGAAGAAGGTTAAGAGGTGACTTAATAGAGGCATACAAAATGATCAGAGGGTTAGATAGGGTAGACAGCGAGAGCCTTCTCCCGCGGATGGAGGTGGCTAGCACAAGGGGACATAGCCTTAAATTGAGGGGTAATAGATATAGGACAGAGGTCAGAGGTGGGTTTTTTACGCAAAGAGTGGTGAGGCCGTGGAATGCCCTACCTGCAACAGTAGTGAACTCGCCAACATTGAGGGCATTTAAAAGTTTATTGGATAAGCATATGGATGATAAGGGCATAGTGTAGGTTAGATGGCCTTTAGTTTTTTTCCATGTCGGTGCAACATCGAGGGCCGAAGGGCCTGTACTGCGCTGTATCGTTCTATGTTCTATGTTCTATGTTCTATGTTCTATGGCTGTACCCCCCAAGCCTCTTTGGACCTCAGTTATTTCTAGCTTTCTATCATTGTATCCTTTTAAAGATCAAATGTGGATTACCTCACATTTGCCTACACTGACATCCATCTGCCACAGCTTCCCGCCATACACTTGGTCAATTAATGTTTCTTTATAATTTTACTCTTCTGTTTACACTAATTACAATACTGCCTATGTTGTGTTAACAGCATATTTGGCTATGTGTTTTCTATGGATCATCTAAGATGTTAGTAAGTGCAGTGAAAAGTTGAGGCCCAAACAGAGATCTTTGCAGGGTACCACTAGTCACATCCTGCCAATTTTTTAACCTGCTAATTATCCCAATTTTCTGTTTCCTTCTGCTCAGCCAATTTGCTAACCAGATCAGTAGTTTTCCTTCAATTCCATGGACGGCAACTTTAGACAATAGTCTCTTTCAGGAGTCCGGCTTTTACCAGACGTCTGAATGACCCTCTTATGGACTGAACTGATCTTTGCACACATCTTCTCTACTGAGTCGCACTGCACTCCGTATGCTCATCCAATGTCTATGTATTGTGTATTTATCATATGTCCGATGTTTTTTCATGTATGGAATGATCTGCCTGGATTTATGCAGAACAATACTTTTCACTGTACCTCGGTACACGTGACAATAAACCCAAATCCAAATCTTGTGAGGGACTTTATCAAATGCCTTCTGAGAGTCCATCCAAATAACAGTTGCAAATATCCTTATCCTTCCTTTAGTGGCCACTTCAACAAATCTAATCAGATAACCGTTACAAATCCACGCTGTCTGTTTCTGATAAACTAAACCATTTTCAAGGTATTCAGCCACCTTCTTTAATTATAGACTCAAGCAATTTCCTGGCAGCATACTTTAAGCTAACTGGTCTTTAAATTTCAGGTTTCCCTCAAAAACGATATTCCATAAGACTTATCTTGCACTAAGAACTTAAATAGGCCATAGTCTACTATTCCACACTGAAGTGCTATCATACACATTGTGATGCTCCATTTTCCCTTGTAGTTTAAACTTCAACTCACCATAAAGGATGTTTCCTTCGTTCCCACTTTGTAGTGAAATTTTAAACATGTCACTTGCACTTGGATTTTCAATTTTGTTACAGATAAGAGATAAAAATAATTTTTCCTCCAAAGAGTATTAACAATGGTATAATTCTTCAACACTCAAGAGTGTAATTTTTCCTTCTTAGTGTCATTTGTCATGAAGATTGATACCTTCAAGCTTTATAATGAAGATTATCTCAAAGATTTGCATATTGTGTTTATGGCTCTGGCTTCTGGCTGTGTGACTGACAGGGATTTAGAGGCAGAGTTGGTGACACAAGTATTCAATATCCACCTACTTAAATCTTCAAAATAGCTAGATTGCAGTGGGAACACATTTCTTGGCAGATTTCTCAGAAAATGCTTTACGACAGCTGAGGGCAACAGAGTGAATTTCCTAACTATGACATACAGAAAAGATTTAAACTGAACCAAGAATTGATGTGTGACATGAAAATCAGTGGGCTTCACACTGGAATAAGGTATTTCCTGGTGATTATCGTACTTTGCACATTTTTCTTCTAATAATCCTTCTCCTTTTTAATGAAGCGTGGAGCCTATTTAATCATACACGCATGGCAGAATTCGTTTATCAGTTTAGGTTTTGTATTCACTTTTGTGAAATACAAAAGTGAAACATTTTGCAGTTAACTTCAAATTATTCACTTGATGCAGCCATTTACTTGCAGACATAGAAAACATTGCAGTCCTTTGCTGAAATTAAAGTGGAAAACTGATGGAACCACTGCAGAATTTCATCCCCCTTGCATATAAAACACCAATACCTGACCACAAGGACATTTTTCTTTGTTCACCATTTGCAGTGAAATCATAAACATTGACCTTATACTTGTGTTTGCAACTTTACCATAAGTAATAATTCAAAAAAATCTTTCTCTCCATAAGGAATATTAACAAATGCATATGTCAGATTAGCTAAAAGGACAAGGATTCTTATTGTTATAATTTTTGTTTGTGTACACTATGCCATGCAATCCATCAGGGACCTTTGAATTCTAACAAGGAGCAGCTGTTGCTCGGGTTTAACCTAAACAGAGGTCAGACATAATAATGATCCAACTGGGACAAACAATGTATGCATCAAGGTTTCCTGCTTACCTCTTTTCAGCTCTTTGATGCGTAGAAAGATTAGAGCACAGCTCTTGAAGAATATAAAACACACACCTTTGTTCAGTTATTTACTCAGTAACGTCATGTGCTTTGAAATGGCAGTGTAGAATCTTCTGCTATTTTAACAGAAGCTTTGATCTATTTCAAATAGTTATAAATATGTTTATAGATAGGATTTTCCCAGTGCGTGTGGCAGGCTTGGAGGTGGAGAGCGGGGGCTGGGGGGGGGGGGGGGGGGGGGGGGGGACAATGGTGAGCCATCCTGCCAACAGGGAGCTTTCCCAGCATTTGGATTGGATGCGATTAGCTGCCTGCCAAGTGCAGGCAGGCAGCCAATTGAAATAATGGGAGAAATGGCCCTTTGCTGTGTGGTGAAACCACCAGCTTCAACATGGCAGTCTCCTTGCGGCCCCCCAGGGAGACCATAGGATCTGGGACTGCCTATCCCAGAGAGGAGGGCACAGCAGGGAAGCTGTCCCTGTGGCCCCAATGAGTGATGTGAAGGTGCTTTTCCTTCCGAGATGCTCTGATTTTAAATTTTGTTTTCCAGCCTCATGTGGGCTGAAGACCTTCACGTCAGGGTTAGGACAACAGCAGTGAGAATGAACACCCCCAAAATCAAGCAACACTTTGAAACCAGAGGGCATGAGCTGCATGGAAGTGTAAAGCACTGGTTCTGGAGGTCTGGCTGTCAGAGATTAGTTTCTGCGTGGCTGTCTGTTCAATTTGAAAGGCTTGTTTAATCCACAGCCCTTGAGCACTGGGGGAATGAGGGTGCCCTCCAAAGATGAAGTTGACATGCTAATTTCAGTCTACACATGCATCGCAAAGGGCAGCACGGTGGCCTAGTGGTTAGCACAACTGCCTCACGGTGCTGAGGTCCCAGGTTCGATCCCGGCTCTGGGTCACTGTCCGTGTGGAGTTTGCACATTCTCCCCGTGTCTGCGTGGGTTTCGCCCCCACAACCCAAAAATGTGCAGAGTAGGTGGATTGGCCATGCTAAATTGCCCCTTAATTGGAAAAAATAATTGGGTAATCTAAATTTATAAAAAAATAAAAATGAATAAATAAAATACACATGCATCGCCTGCCATTACGAGAATCCAGTTGCTTAATCAAGTCACTGACCCTTTCTTGACGAGTCAATTATGCAAATTTAGTGAGCACATGCACAATCCATGAGTCTGTCATTAATTGGTGAACAAATTTGAACCGTCTGAGCATACGCCCACTGAATTTCACATTGTCCCTGGGCCCCAGCATCCAACCTCCACCCCCGCTGTCATAATATACATCCAGGTATATGATGGTGTGCAGACAGGCAGTGATTGACACACAGGATGACCAGTAAGCACACAGAACACAGCAGCCAATCACCAGACAGGGCACGACCACTATAAAGCCAGAGGGCACCAGTTTTCCCGCTCTCTCGGGATCCAGCCTCTAAGACAGTCGGAGCTCGTGAACATAGCCAGTGCAAACACCATATGGTACTCAGATAGTCTGGTCAGGTTAGCCTCAGGTCTCCAGTTAAGTCAGCATAGTGTCAACCCACAGTTGAACATGTAAAATAGTTAGATGTTAAATAAAATCGTGTTGCATCTCATCAAGTGTTGGAAGTCTGTCTCTCGCTACACTGCATCAAACGCAGTCCACATAGACCCAGCCTGCCCAACACATCACCCCCCTCTCCTCCCCCACCCACAGCGTGAGCCTCCTCATGTAAATGCCCTCCTTATCCTTTTGCGCTGTTTCCTGTATGGGCTACTACACATCCTTAACTTCCTTGCCCTCACCCTTTGCCTTAGCATTTCTTGTGCTGTCTGGAGGTGGAGGTCCCCAATGGAGGACCACTGAGGTTTGCAGGGGTTGAAGCGCTTCATGCAGGTGGATTAATGGGGAAGTGGCTAATTTTTGACAGAGGAGGGAGTGAGACTCAGTGGAAAGGTGCTGACTGAGTGTGATGCACATGGCTGGAAATCCCAGATCCTGAGAGGGCTGTTGGTAAGGGCATTGTCAAGCCTCCTTATTGTTCACTTTGAAGTTCTCTGGGAGTTGAGCTGGCAATTCGTTTGATAGCAATCAAGTAGCAGAAGCAACATCAACGTACCATTATCACAAAGGAGGTAGTGCCAGGCAAGCTAATGGGTTGAAGGTAGACAAGTCTCCTGGCCCTGATGGAATGCATCCCAGGGTACTAAAAGCAATGGCGGGGGAAATAGCAAATGTGCTCATGGCAATTTACCAAAATTCACTGGACTCTGGTGCGGTCCCTGCAGATTGGAAAACAGCAAATGTGACAGTGCTGTTTAAAAAAGGAAATAGATAAAAGGCGGATATCTAGGCCATTTAGCTTAACTTCTGTAGTGGGGAAAATGCTTGAGTCTATCATCAAGGACAAAATAGCGAGACATCTGGATATAAATTATCCCATTGGGCAGACGCAGCATGGGTGCATGAAAGGCAGGGCACGTTTAACTAATTTACTGGAATTCTTTGAGGTCATTATGAATGCAGTTGACAGCGGGGAACCGTGGCGTATCTGAATTTCCAGAAGGCATTCAAAAAGGTGCCACACAAAAGGCTGTTGCATAAGATAAGGTCACATGGCGTTACGGGTAGTGTATTAGCATGGATAGATGATTGGTTAACAAACAGAAATCAAAGAGTGGGGATAAAAGGGTGTTTTCTGGTTGGCAATCAGTGGTGTGCCCCAGGGATCAATGTTGGGTCTGCAATTGTTTACAATTTACATAGATGATTTGGAGTTGGGAACCAAGGGTAATGTGTCAAAGTTCGCAAATGAAACTAAGATGAGTGGTCGAGAAAAGTATGCAGAGGATACAGAAGTCTGGAGAGGGATATAAATAGTTTGAGTGGGCAAGGGTCTGGTGGGTGGTGTACAATGTTGGCAAATGTGAGGTCATCCATTTTGGTAGGAATAACAGCAAAATGGACTACTATTTAAATGGTAAAAAATTGCAGCATGCTGCTGTGCAGAGGGACCTGGGGTGCCCTTGTGCATGAATCGCAAAAAGTTGGTTTGCAGGTGCAGCAGGTAATTAAGGCGGCAAATGAAATTTTGTCCTTCATTGCTTGAGCGATGGAGTTTAAAAACAGGGAGGTTATGTTGCAGCTGTATAGGGTGCTGGTGAGGCCAGACCTGGAGTATTGTGTACAGTTTTGGCCTCCTTACTTGAGAAAGGATGTACTGGCACTGGAGGGTGTGCAGAGGAGATTCGCTAGGTTGATTCCAGAGTTGAGAGGATTAGCTTATGAGGAGAGACTGAGTAGACTGGGACTATACTCATTTGAATTCAGAAGAATGAGGGGGGATCTTATCAAAACATATAAAATTATGAAGAGAATAGTTAATATAGAAACAGGGAGGTTGTTTCCACGAGCAGATGAAACTAGAACTAGGGGGCATAGCCTCAAAATAAAGGGGAGCAGATTTAGGACTGAATTGAAGAGGAACATCTTCACCCAAAGGGTTATGAAACTGAAATTCCCTGCCCAGTGAAGCAGTTGAGGCTACCTTGTTAAATGCTTTTAAGGCAAAGATAGATAGATTATTGAACAGTAAAGGAATTAAGGGTTATGGTGAGTGGGCAGGTAATGGGAGCTAAGTTCAAAAAATTATTAGCCATGATCATATTGAATGGTGGAGCAAGCTCGACGGGCAGATGGCCCACTCCTACTCCTTGTTCTTACGTTCTTATATTCTTATGTGCCGCTGCACGTGGCCAGGACCAGCACCCTGCAGAGGAGGGGGAGGCAGGCCTGATTGATCTTCCAGGATTAGGGCCACAGATGGCACAGCCTCAGAGTATATATTACCAGCCACGGGTGTTCCAATGGAGAATGTCCTACTTCCAAATGTCAGAGGTCCAATGCTGGAGAAAACTGCATTGGTTCTGGGAATGGTGGACCACCTGTGCCGGGTGATGCAAGAGTTGGCACCACATTGAATGGGAGGTCACCCATTGCGTGTGGCCCTGAATGTCACAGCCACTCAAACCTCTATGCCAGTGGCTCATTTTGGGGATGCGCGGCAGACTTATGCAGTATGTCCCAGCCAGCAGTGCACAAGTGTAGAAGAGAGCTCACAGATGTGCTATTTGTGAGGGCCTACGTAAACATCAACTTGGACTAGGACCAGGGGAGCCTGGACACCTTGTCCATGGAGAGTAGTTGTGCCCCAGGGTCAGGATGTCATCAACTGTACCTAAGTGGTTCTGCATTGTCCATGGTGGCATGGGTGTAATTTTTGAACCACAAAGGATACCTCCACCAATGTCCAACTTGCCTGTGACTACATAATGGGCATCATGCAGGTGTGTGCCCATTTCCCAGGGGCAGCACCCATGATACATCTTGAGCATTTACAGATCCCAGCTGTTTTCAAGGAAGAGCAGCAGCTGGGAGATGGATCCT
This sequence comes from Scyliorhinus canicula, assembly GCF_902713615.1. Lineage (NCBI taxonomy): Eukaryota > Metazoa > Chordata > Chondrichthyes > Carcharhiniformes > Scyliorhinidae > Scyliorhinus > Scyliorhinus canicula. The sequence continues at coordinate 115,413,966 of NC_052151.1, forward strand.
AGGGGGTAAATGGTACCCACTCAGAAGGTGGCTGATGATGCTAGTACGGAGGCCACAAACACCCACTGGGACTCGTTGCAAGAGTCTCATGCGTCAAAGCGGGTGCTGGTCAAGGAGACAATTGGACTTCTCTAGATGTGGCTCCCATGACTGGACAGGTTGGGGAGAGCCCTCCAATACAGCCCTCTGTCCCACAGCATTGTGGTCTGCTGCACTCTGCACAATCTGACACTGCAGCTGGGAGAGCAGCTGGACCAGGAGGAGATGGAGGAATGCCACATCTCCTCAGATGAGGTGGATGTCGAGGAGAGCAGCAAGGGGCACTCTATGGAGGAGGAGGAGGAGTAAGGATCTTGGATGATGGCTGTGGTGCAGGGCTGGGACTCCCTCATTGATTCTCTGTTTGATAATGACCAGGACTTGAATGTGAAGACCTCTCTCAACATGCGGTTTCACATCTTGTCAGTACAGTGGGGCCTGCAGGAGGTCATCAACATGGTTGGGCATTCATGGGTAGGGCGCAAAAGAGACTGACTGAACTCCGTAGGAGAATGCTGATGACTTGCAGTGAGGACAGAGCGAAGCTCATCTTAACATTCACAAAATATCTGACTCCTGCCTGACAGAGAGCTGAAAGCGACCTGCCACTGAATGGGGTCGTTTTGGGGCCCATTGAGTCCAAATCACACTTATCAGCTGCTACTGCTTCCACCAAGGCCAGGGTTCCCAGTGTGCTTCACCATCTCTTGACGAGGTGAACAGAGTCCGCACATTTTCAGCTGGTGGCATCTTCATGACCAGAGAATGATGGCACACATGGGAGGCCTGAGGAGGGGATGGGGCGGGGGGGGGGGGGGGGGGGGAAGAATTTTTCATGAATGTTGGGTTGGGGGATGGGGCTGGGGGACCTGCACCAGGAGCAATATGGCTTTACTGTGGCATCAGTTTGGGATGTGAGAGAGACAGCGTTGCCATTCTCACACTGCACAGGGATGAAGCGACGATTTTGTGCAGGGTTTTTTGGAGCCTGACGCCAAGACATGACAGCATGGAAACTCTTTACGGGTGATCAAAGTACTTTTTAATGCTAGCTAGTTATTTAAATGGTGTCTTTTCTCTAACAGTGCCATGGTTTACCTGTGTTCACTAGATGCCCCTCATTTCATAGTCTCCCTCATCCTCCTACTACATCTGCGTGTATGGCCAGGCTCCACAGTTGAGGTTTAGGCAACCTGCTGACTTCCACACCCTATATAAAAGCAAATTACTGCGGATGCTGGAATCTGAAACGAAAGGGAAAATGCTGGAAAATCTCAGCAAGTCTGGCAGCATCTGCAGGGAGAGAAAAGAGCTAACGTTTCGAGTCCGATGACTCTTTGTCAAAGCTAACAGACCGAGAAAGTGGGAAATATTTATACTGTGGAGTGAGAATGAAAGATGAGTCATAGCCTCAGAAACCCAGGGAAACCGGGTGCTAATAGCCACAGAAACCACAGGGAAAGAGTGCTAATGGCAGTCCCCAGAGAGAACAAAAGGTGTGAAAGGCCAAACAGCAGGGAAACTAACATCAAAGGGTGAACTGTAGATGTGGAGGGAGGGGAAGGGGGAAGCAAAGAGGAGAAAGGTGCAGGAAAGGTGCAGGAAAGAAAGAAATGGTAAAAGACAGTTAAAGGGGCAGCACGGTAGCATTGTGGATAGCACAATCGCTTCACAGCTCCAGGGCCCCAGGTTCGATTCCGGCTTGGGTCACTGTCTGTGCGGAGTCTGCATATCCTCCCCGTGTGTGCGTGGGTTTCCTCCGGGTGCTCCAGTTTCCTCCCACAGTCCAAAGATGTGCAGGTTAGGTGGATTGGCCATGATAAATTGCCCTTAGTGTTGGGTGGGGTTACTGGGTTATGGGGATAGGGTGGAGGTGTTAACCTTGGGTAGGGTGCTCTTTCCAGGAGCCGGTGCAGACTCGATGGGCCGAATGGCCTCCTTCTGCACTGTAAATTCTATGAAAATGAAATGAAAATAAATGGTTTGAGGTGGGGCTGATCATCTGAAGTTGTTGAATTTGATGTTCAGGCCGGAAGGCTGTAGCGTGCCTAACCAGAAGATGGGATGTTGTTCCTCCAGTTTGCGTTGCTCTTCACTGGAACATTGCAGCAGGCCAAGAACAGACATGTTGGCATGGAAGCAGGGTCTTTTGTTAAAATGGCAAGCAACAGGAAGGTCAGGATCCTGAATGCGCACATACAGTAGGTAAAAGCGGGCTGTGCGGGGTTGGGGGACTATGAGGTTGGAAGCCGTAGGGGGAAGGCATCCAAGTAGGTAAAAGCGGGCTGTCGCATTCCGTACGCATTCAGGACCCTGACCTTCCTGTTGCTTGCCATTTTAACAAAAGACCCTGCTCCCATGCCCACATGTCTGTTCTTGGCCTGCTGCAATGTTCCAGTGAAGCGCAATGCAAACTGGAGGAACAACATCTGATCTTCCGGTTAGGCACACTACAGCCGTCCGGCCTGAACATCAAATTCAATGAGATACCCTCAATTACGACACAGAAGAGAAGATTGGTAATTCAAAGGCTTTAATTACCAGAGAACCGGACAGCTGCCGAAGTGTGGTCACAGCATGCTGCCCAGTGAACATCACCTTATATACCGTTTCCTGGGGGCGGAGCCAGAGGCGGAGTCCCCCAAGGTTCCAAGCCCGGTCTTAAAGGGCCAATGTATTAAAGGCAAGGTACAGTTACAGCAGTTACCAATACCATTCATCACATTCACCCCCTGTTTAAAAAAACCCATAGTCCGTCGGGGGTGAAGTGGAGTTATAAGTTCAGTCTTTTGGGTGGTCTGACCGTCCGTGCTGACCTTCTCCGCTCCGGTGATGGTGCCATGGATACGGTCAGTTTCGATGATGGTATATCCAGGAGCACGGTTGACTCAGCCTTTGCCCGCTTTGGAGCATGGGGGTATCCGGGGTGACTAGGGTGATTGGTGCCGGCGGCGGCTGGGGGGCAGGGGGCGCTATGGGGGGGGGGGGGGGGCGCTGTCAGGGTCGGCAGTTGGTGCGGGGAGGGGAGCGTCGGTAGGAGGGGGGGATCGGTGGGGAAGCCGGCGGGTGCCAGGTCTCGCAGGGAGACGGTGTCCTGCCTGCCGTCGGGGTGCTCAACGTAGGCGTATTGAGGGTTTGTGTGTAGCAGTTCGGCCCTCTCGACTATCGGATCTGTTTTATGGCTCCACACGTGCCTCCGGAGTAGGACTGGTCCCGGAATCGTCAGCCAGCGTGGAAGCGAGACCCCAGAGGTGGACTTCCTGGGGAAGACAAACAAACGATTGTGAAGGGTCTCGTTCGTGGCCGTACAGAGGAGCGACCTAACGAAATGTAGGGCATCAGGTAGGACCTCCTGCCAGCGGGCGATTGGGCGACTCCTTGACCATAGGGCTAGAAGGACAGCCTTCCAAACTGTCGCGTTCTCCCTCTCCACCTGCCCGTTTCCCCGTGGGTTATAGCTCGTCGTTCTGCTCGAGGCAAAGCCCTTGCTGAGCAGATATCGACGCAGCTCATCGCTCATGAACGATGTACCCCGGTCGCTGTGGGTATAAGCGGGGAAACCAAACAGTGTGAAGATGCTGTGCAGTGCCTTGATCACGGAGGCCGAGGTCATATCGGGGCAGGGGACCGCAAAAGGGAAGCGGGAGAACTCATCGATAACGGTGAGGAAATAGATGTTGCGGTTGGTGGACGGGAGGGGCCCTTTGAAGTCCACACTTTGTCGCTCAAAGGGCCCAGAGGCCTTTATCAGGCGTGCCCTGTCTGGTCGATAGAAGTGCGGTTTGCATTCCGCACAGATCTGGCATGCCTTAGTCATGGCCTTGACCTCCTCTGTGGAGTAAGGTAGGTTGCGGGACTTGATGAAATGGGCAAGCCGGGTGACCCCCGGGTGGCAGAGGTCATCGTGGATGACTCTTAGGCGGTCTTTTTGCACATTGGCGCACGTGCCGTGGGACAGGGCACCCGGGGGTTCGTTGAGCTTCCCCGGTGATATTTAATATCGTATGTATAGATGGAGAGTTCTATCCTCCACCTCAGAATTTTGTCATTCTTTATTTTGCCCCATTGTGCGTTATCGAACATAAAGGCAACCGACCGTTGGTCGGTGACGAGGGTGAACCTCCTACCGGCTAGGTAGTGCCTCCAGTGCCGCACGGCCTCCACTATGGCTTGTGCCTCCTTCTTGAGTGCAGAGTGCCGAATTTCCGAGGCGGTGAGGGTTCGGGAGAAGAACGCTACTGGTCTGCCCGCCTGGTTGAGGGTAGCAGCCAGGGCGACATCTGATGCGTCGCTTTCTACCTGGAAGGGAATGGCTTCGTCCACCGCGTGCATGGCGGCCTTGATGATGTCGGCCTTGATACGGCTGAAAGCCGACTGGGCCTCAGCTGTCAGGAGAAAAAACGTGGTCTTAATGAGTGGTTGGGCTTTGTCCGCATATCTGGGGACCCACTGGGCGTAATAGGAGAAAAGCCCCAAACACCGTTTGAGTGTCTTGAGGCTACGATTGCCGTGCGGTGCAGGCCTGTAGCGTGGCCGAGTCTGGAGGGGATCGAGAGGGGTTCGCAAGGTCCGTGGAGTATGTACGGAGTTGTGGTGGGCCGTTTCTAGGGAAGAGGCGAGCGTTACTGTGCCTTGGAGATCCTTTGCCCCGTCTTCTAGGAGCCTCTGCCGGGTGTACGAGGACCTGATACCGGACACGAAGGCATTACGAATATGTAAGTTCATGTGGACTTCTGCCGTCACTTCTTTATGATTGCAGTTCCTCGCGAGCGCAGTGAGTCTCTCCACGTATTCGTCTAGAGTTTCCCCGGAGCGCTGGCTGCAGGTCGAGAGCAAATGTCTGGCGTGTACCTCGTTAATCGGCTTTACAAAGCGTTTCTTCAGTATATCGACTGCAGTTTCGTATGTCGTAGCGTTCTCGATCACGGAGGAGAGTCGGTAGCCCACCCGGGCATGTAGTAAGCTCAGCTTGCGAGCGCCGTCGACTTCAGTCTCTGAGGAGTCTAGATAGGCCTCAAAACACCAGAGCCAATATTAAAAGATTTCTGGGGCCTCCGGCGACCGAGCGTCTAGGTTGAGTTTCTTCGGCTTTAGAGCGCTGTCCATCTTGATGTGTCTGGTAATTAAATTGAGATACCCTCAATTACGACACAGGAGAGAAGATAGGTAATTCAAAGGCTTTAATTACCAGAGAACCGGACAGCTGCCGAGAAGTGTGGTCACAGCATGCTGCCCAGTGAGCATCACCTTATATACCATTTCCTTGGGGCGGAGCCAGAGGCGGAGTCCCCCAGGGTTCCAAGCCCGGTCTTAAAGGGCCAATGTATTAAAGGCAAGGTACAGTTACAGCAGTTACCGATACCATTCATCACATTCAACAACTTCAGATGATCAGCCCCACCTCAACCCATTTGTTTTCATTTCATTTTAACTGTCTTTTACCATTTATTTCTTTCCTGCACCTTTCCTGCACCTTTCTCCTCTTTGCTTCCCCCTTCCCCTCCCCCCACACCTACAGTTCATCCTCTGATGCTAGTTTCCCTGCTGTTTGACCTTTCACATCTTTTGTTCTCTCTGGGGACTGCCATTAACACTTTTTCCCCTTGGTTTCTGTGGCCATTAGCACCAAGTTTCCTGGGTTTCTGTGGCTATGACTCATCTTTCATTCTCACTCCACAGTATAAATATTTCCCACTCTCTCTGTCTGTTAGCTTTGACAAAGGGTCATCGGACTCGAAACGTTAGCTCTTTTCTCTCCCTACAGATGCTACCAAACTTGCTGAGATTTTCCAGCATTTTCCCTTTCGACTTCCACACCCTGTTGTCTGGGATTACCTTGGTGGGCGTCCCCGGGGGGGACAGGATATTGAGGGTCCTGGCCTGCTTTTGCGCAGCGCAGATGTAGCAGTGCTGTTCTCCTTGGTGTGTGGGGCTGGGGGGGGGGGGGGTGACACTCACAGGGAGGGGGTGTCATGTGGGCTGGACGTCCCCAGGGTCTCCTAGGTGGAAGGCGCCAGGCTGCGCTGCTGCTGATCCTCTTCCCTGTGGGTGTCTGGGAGCCCCAGGGCTCCTCAATGGGATAAAGCGACAACTGGAGTGAGATCCAGAAACCCCGTATCTTCTGGTGCTGACACCTGTGCATTCCCACAGCCATGGAGGCCATGAGTTGAACCGCGGAGCGGACATCCCCGCCATGGAGCGCACCTCCTGTGCCAAGGTCTCCACAATGGACACCACCCTTGCAGTGTTGGCCGTGTTGCGCCAGACTGACAGGACCATCTCCTTGGACAGAAGGGGCTCCTCCAGTCCGAGGAGGGATGCTGTCACCGCTTCCAACTCTGCCTTTGCAGTTTGAGCAGCTCTTGGATGACTGGACCCAGGGGCATGTCATCAGCCAGGGGCTCAACAGAGTCCTGGATTTCTGGCATCCCTCTGAGAGCTGGATCTCTGGGACGTCCCTGTCTCCACCCGCTGTGCATCAGCCATGAGGTATCCACCGTGAGTGACCCTGAAGACTGCCTACTACTTAATCCCACTGAGGTGTGAGCATCTGTGCTGGTGGAGGGTGTGGGTGAAAGATGTGATGCCTCTTTAGTGCTGGTCTCCGAAATATTTTGGAGCTGCTTGGTCCCTGGTGTCCAGGAGACACAAGCATTGTCCGGGCTGGTCTGCTAATTGACCTGCAATGGGAGGGAGATGGCATTTCTGCAGGACATGGGAGCGCTGATATGGAAAGGTCACTCACGTGAGGCTTGCGCCATGGCTGGCTGTGTTGTGGGTTATCACTTGTGTCCTTGGCCTCAACTTTGTCCTCTGCACAGGAGCGATCCTGCTCTTCGCCAGCAGCTCAGGGGCTCATTCCTTAAATGGGGTTGGGCTCTTCTTGACCCCATTGAGAAGTTTGCTGAGGGCTGGCTCCCTTCGTAATATGTGGTGCTGTCTTCCTGGCAGCCATCGCCCTGACTGGACTTGTGACATGCGCAGGCGAGTGTTGGGGAGGCGTTTAAAAGGAGTGTTCCACTAATTACTGTGATTAAGGTTTCTTGAGGCGAGTGTCTTAGAGACAAGCTGCATAAGCGTACCCTGAATCACGTGGAAAAAAAGATTGTCAAAAAGGCTGAGCATACGGTGCGTTTTCCCGCCATCTGCACCTCCCTGGTTTTCTCACCAGAGCGGACACTTTGAAAAAACGTGGTTCAAATTCCGCCCTTTGTAAAAACCAACGTTAGGTCACTGTGGGATCACTGTGAGTGTTTTTATTGGCTGTCACAGAATTGTAAAGCTGCTGGGTCCCCTTACTCAGAATATTGATTTGTCACATTAATTGTATCGTCTGCCCAGTTCTCCACAAAAATTTTGATGCCTGCCATTCTATGTTTAAATTCAGATTGAAACAATTTAGTTCTATCTTGGTTAGACCATTTAAAATATTTATATTTTTAAATGATAATTGATTTTCACTTGCCTATCTGTGAAGAAATGCAGAATTCAATAGCAATTATGATCTCGGGCATATGTCAATGTGATTTCTTGTTGTTACTTGGCTTTGGCTCGACAAGTCTCCTCATTAAACATTCATAGTCCTGCCTGCCGGATACCAGTGGTTATCAAAATGTTATTTTTGAACGGTTTTGAAGTAATTAGAGAGGGTTTTGTGCTCATGTCTCAATTGTGATTGACTCTCCGGGTTAACTGTTTTTTGAAATGAAATGAAAATCGCTTATTGTCACGAGTAGGCTTCAATTAAGTTACTGTGAAAAGCTTACATTGTTTTTTTAACAATGTAAGAAGTTATTGTAAGAGCTGTATTCATAAGCAAACTCATAATACTTTGTACTCTGTTATACCTTCATTGGAAACATGCTTTGAAGCATTTTATAGCAGTGTTTGTTATGATAGTTTTAAAACTTCAATTCAAGCTGTCAAAGATTCAAAACTTAAGTGTTCTGGTAGACTATCCATTTTCACCCTGTAGTAAACCAGGTTCATTGTTGTTTTGTAGAGAGGGTTAAGACAATCATACTACCATCAGGATATTTAAATTGCTGAAATTTTATTTGTTGTCCTTTCTGCCATTTTGGAATTTTAATGACCACACACGAGTCTGAGGCGAGTGGATAAAGAGAAACCAGTTTTATTACAAAGGAATAATATGTACAATACTCTTCAGATCCCAGCCAGGTCTGAGGTGTCAATTCCAAACCTGGCCGACTTTTACTACAAAGGCGATTAGAGTGTCTATGGGCTCCCACCCCTCAGAGGGGCAGCTCGTACTCAACAAGGCTCAAGGGAGACTAGTTGCTTCGACCCTGTAGATCTCGTGCAGGTTATAACAGGAATCTATTGTAAACCTTCTTGAAAATGCAAAATAATTTATTTTGAAAGTTTTACAGATATGATATTTATAAAAAAGACAATGTGAGTATTTATAGGGACATCAACATAACTTTACATGATTCTAATTCCTTTAAATGAGGGCCTAATTCCAGTTCCTGTTAATTTTTAAATTAAAATCTTTTATTGTATGCACTCCTGTAGTAATCTCTGTATCAGGCTCACTAATAAACCTGTTTGCATTTCTTAACAACCCAGAATGTTATGTTCTGGTGCTTGGCCGGTGGGAATCATGCCCAAGAGAATGGCTAGTTCTTGACTAGTTAAATGTTTATTATTGGACTTCCGGTGGCGGCGATGTTCGAGTGAGCCGCACATTCGGCGGGCTCTCACTCCAGCGGGGCTTAACAGCTGATTCCCTGCGATAGCGGGACCACGGGGGCGGCAAAAAGGCTGCCGTGGAAAGAAGAGGAGAGCGGGCTGCAGCAGATGGAATCGTGGGAGGCCAGCCGGTAGAGGAGGAAAGAGAGAGAGAGAGAGAGAGACGGAGGCAAGGAGGAAACTGACCTGAAGGGTAAGATGGCGGACCCACGGACCTTCCTTCCTCCAGAACAAAGGAAAAAAAAAGTTTGGAGTTGCTGAGGAGGGACAGCTTGGACCTACTTCAGAAACCCAGAAGGTAAGATTTAAGGAGCTGGGCGAAGGAAAGCGGCAGCGAAGGCGCTGAGGAGCGGGCTGCGGCACATGGAACAGCGGGATTCCAGAAGGCAGAAGAAGAAGGAGAAAAAGGGACAGAGACAAGGACCTGAAGAAAATTACCTGGGACCTAAGATGGCGGACACACGGACCCCGGACTCAGCAATCCAGCTGGCGCTGGATAACATGCTCCAGGTAATGAAGTCCAGTTTTGAAGCGCTGAAGCGGGACAGCTTGGATCCAATCCAGAAAGCGGTGGATCAGCTGAACCAGAGGCTGGACGCCCAGGATGTTAAAGTTAAGGAGCTGGGAGAGGCGGTGGAGGAGCAGGCGGATGCGCAAACGGTTGCAGCGCTAGAAGTTGACGGCCTGAAAGAGCGGCAGAGAAGACTGCTGGACAGAGTGGAGGAGCTGGAGAATAGAGTCCGCAGGAACAATCTGAGGATGGTCGGCCTCCCGGAGGGAGCTGAAGGAGCTGATGCTGCAGCGTTTGTAGCAGACCTGCTGAAGCAGCTGATGGGGGCCGAAGCCTTTCCGCGACCGCTGGAGCTGGAGGGGGCACACAGAGTGCAGGCAATGCAGGGGCGGCTGGGCGGACCCCCCCGCCCGATGGTGATTAGGTTCCACAGGTTCGTGGACAAGGAGCGGGTGCTGCAGTGGGCAAAGAGCGCCAGGAGCAGCACGTGGAACAACAGTGTTCCCCGCATTTATCAGGACCTAAGCCAGGAGGTGGCTCGGCGGCGAGCAGCCTTTAAGAATGTCAAGGAGGTGCTGTTCAAGAAGCACGTGAAGTTTGGTCTGCTGTTCCCAGCTCGGCTATGGGTCACGCACCAGGGTCAACACCACTACTTCTCCGAGCCCGAAGAAGCGATGGATTTTGTGAGGGACCTGGGGCTGGTCCCGAAAGGAGGCCCCAAGGACGCGAGTTAGGGCCCGAGGATTTCTGTGGGAAGGAACGCCGAATGTGCCTGGACTGCTGCTCAACGGTTTGCTGGGCCAAAGGGGCCAAGCGGAACATTTGAGACTCTTTCCTTTGTTCATGGACATTTATGTGCTTTTTCTCTTTTTTCTGTGTTTTTTTTCTTTTTTTTTTCCTGTTTGGGCTGGTTTGTGCTTTTTGTGCAGCTCGCGGAAGACACTGGAGCCGGCTTGCCCCAGTGGGTGGGGAGGAGGGCGGGGAAACAATGGGAATGAGACAGGAAGGCGCCGGAGTGTTGAGTCACTGGGCTAGCAGATTGGCTAGTCAAGGAAGTCAGATGGGGGGGGAAGTTACAGCCAGTAGATGGCAGGGGTGGGGGTATCGGGGGATGGGGTTAGGGGAGGGGGGGGGTTGTTCTGCTGATGTGAGAGGGACTTGAAATAGGCACTGGAAAGGAGGTCGAGGGTGGAGGCAGCCAAAGGGCGGGCCAGGAATGGCGCGACGCACGGGTCAGGGGCTGGCCCGGGAAAGGCTATGGCTGACCGGTGGGGTGGGGGGGGGGGGGGGGGGGGGGGGGGGGGGGGGGGGGGGTGGGATGTGCCCCCCGACCAGGCTGATCACCTGGAACGTCAAGGGACTGAATGGGCTGGTTAAGAGAGCGCGGGTGTTCGCGCACTTGCGGGCCCTGAGGGCGGACGTAATTATGTTGCAGGAGATAGATCTGAAAGTGTCAGACCAGACCAGGCTAAGGAAGGGCTGGATTAGCCAGGTCTTCCACTCGGACTTGGACTCGAAGTCCAGAGGGGTGGCAATCATGATCAACAAGCGCGTGCAATTTGAGGCAGAGGGCATATCCGCAGACGGGGGGGCAGATACCTGATGGTACGGGGCAGACTGGAGGGGAGAAGAGTGGTGCTGGTGAATATATATGCCCCGAACTGGGATGACGTGGACTTCATTAAAAGAGTGCTGGGGAAGATCCCGGACTTGGATTCTCGCAGGCTAATAATGGGAGGGGACTTTAACATGGTCCTTGACCCGACTTTGGATCGGTCGTGTCCCAGAACGGGTAGACTCTCAGCAATGGCAAGGGAGCTGAAAGGGTTTATGGAGCAAATTGTGCAGTGGACCCCTGGAGAGATGGACAGCCAACAGGAAGGGGCTACTCGTTTTACTCGCACGTCCATAAAGTATATTCCAGGATAGATTTCTTTGTACTAAGCAGGGACTGTATGGGGGAGGTAAAGAACACGGAATACTCAGCAATTACCATTTCAGACCATGCCCCGCTTTGGGTGGACCTGCAGTTCGGGGGAGCGAGCTATCAACGCCCGCAATGGAGGCTAGATGTGGGACTGCTGTCGGAGGAGGGGATCTGCGAGAGGCTTCGGAAATGTATAAAAAAATTACCTGCAGGTGAATGACACGGGGGAGGTCTCAGCGGCGACCTTATGGGAGGCGCTAAAGGCAGTAGTGCGGGGGGAGCTGATTTCAATTGGGGCCCACAGAGCCACGGCAGACCGGGCAGAGATGGATAGATTGGTCAGGGAAATGGGTCGGATAGATGAAGAGCACGCAGAGTCCCCGGGGGAGGTTTTACTCAGGGAGAGGCAGAGACTACAGGCGGAACTGGGGGCACTATCCACGAGCAGGGCCGTGGAACAGTTTAGGAAGGCGAGGGGAGTGGTGTACGAGTATGGGGAAAAGGCTAGCAGACTGTTAGCGCAGCAACTCAGGAGGAGGGAGGCGACCAGGGAAATAGGTAGAGTGAGGGATGAGGGGGGGCGCAAAGTGGAGGATCCGGCAGAATTGAATAGGGTATTCCGGGACTTCTATTGTAAGCTGTATACTTCGGAGCCGCCGGAAGAACCGGAGGGGATGAAAAGGTTTCTGGACGGGTTAACATTCCCAACAGTTGGGGGGGGGGGGTGCGAGTGGAAGAGCTGGGGGCCCCGATTAGAGTAGAGGAGGTATTGGGGGGCCTAAAGGCCATGCAGTCGGGGAAGTCCCCGGGGCCAGATGGATACCCAGTAGAGTTTTATAGGAAGTTCTCTGAGCTGGTGGGCCCGGTCTTGGCGAGGGTTTTCAATGAGGCAAGGGACAGAGGGACCCTGCCGCCGACAATGTCACAAGCCACCATATCTCTGATATTGAAGCGGGTAAAGACCCGGAGGTGTGCGGGTCCTACAGGCCAATCTCCCTGATTAATGTAGACGCCAAGCTCCTGGCAAAGGTACTGGCGGGTAGAATGGAGGACTGTGTACCGGAGGTGATTGGGGAGGATCAAACGGGGTTCGTGAAAGGTAGGCAGCTGGCGGCCAATCTGAGGAGATTGCTCAATGTGATAATGATGCCCCCGGCGGGTAGAGAGGTGGAGGTAGTGGTGGCAATGGACGCCGAGAAGGCCTTTGACCGGGTGGAGTGGGACTATCTATGGGAGGTGCTCGGACGGTTTGGGTTCGGGGAGGGATTGGTGGATTGGATCAAATTATTATATCAGGCCCCGAGGGCCAGCGTCAGGACCAACAGAGAAGTGTCGGAGTACTTTAGGTTGTACCGAGGGACCAGACAGGGCTGCCCGCTCTCCCCGCTGCTGTTTGCGCTGGCCATAGAACCGCTGGCGATTGCGCTGAGAGCCGCAGAGGGTTGGGAGGGGATGGTGAGGGGCGGGGTTGAACACAGGGTTTCTCTTTATGCAGACGACCTGCTCCTGTACGTGTCGGACCCAGTGGCTGGGATGGGAACTATACTGAGAATGCTGAGGAAGTTCGGCCAGTTCTCAGGATACAAATTAAATACGGTCAAGAGTGAAATGTTTGTGGTCCAGGCAAGGGGCCAGGAGAACAGATTGAGATGGCTACCGTTTAGGCTAGTTGAGGAAAATTTCCGGTATTTGGGAATCCAGGTGGCACGAGACTGGAGCAGGCTGCATAAGTTAAATTTGGCTAGGGTGGTGGAGCAAATGAAGGGAGAGTTTCGGAGATGGGATGGGGAGTTCCGAGTATGGCGGCGAGCAGGGGCGGGAAGGGTGGGTGATATGTTCCTGGAAGGGAGCTTCGCGAGTTTGAGGAGCTTGGAGGAGAAATTTGGGTTGGTAAGGGGAAATGATTTTAGATACCTACAGTTGCGGGACTTTGTTCGTAGACAGGTCCCATCTTTCCCACGCCTCCCGCCAATGGGGATCCTCGACAGAATAGTCTCTAGGAGGGAAGAAGGGGAGGGCAGAGTCTCGGGTATATATAAGGTGCTCATGAGGGAGGAAGGGTCCCAGACAGAGGAACTGAAACTTAAATGGGAGGAGGAGCTAGGCGGGGAAATGGAGGATGGGCTGTGGGCAGAGGCCCTGAGTAGGGTAAATTCGACCGCGACATGTGCTAGGCTCGGGCTGATCCAATTTAAGGTCGTTCACCGGGCCCATATGACGGTGGCTCGGATAAGCAAATTTTTCGGGATAGAGGACAAATGCGCTAGGTGCGCGGGAGGACCAGCGAACCATGTTCACATGTTTTGGGAATGCCCTAAGCTGAGGGGGTACTGGGAGGGATTTGCGGGGGTCATGTCCCAGGTGCTAAAAACAAGGGTGGTGATGAGTCCAGGGGTGGCAATTTTTGGGGTTTCGGAAGACCCGGGCGTCCAGGGGGAGAAAGAGGCCGATGTGTTGGCCTTTGCTTCCCTGATAGCCCGGCGACGAATATTATTGGCGTGGAGGGACTCAAAGCCCCCGAAGACTGAGTGGTGGCTTGCGGACATGTCGAGTTTCCTGGGGATGGAAAAAATTATGTTCGCCTTGAGGGGATCTGTGCAGGGGTTCACCCGGAGGTGGCAACCATTTATTGACTTCTTTGCGGGAGAGTGAGCGTCAGCAGGGGGGGGGCGGGGTAGAGTAGAGTAGGAGGGAAAATATGGCGGGTAGTACCGGTGGGAGGGGAGCGGGCTTGTGCAATATGTTACGATGGAAGTATTGAAAGTACATGGATGTTTGCACATTTTTGCCTTTTTTGCTTCCTTTCTGATGATGTCTGTAACTGTTTATAAAGCCAAAAACTACCTCAATAAAATTGTTTATTAAAAAAATTTTTTTATTATTAAATACGTGATAACTATGAGAAATATATCAAAAAACTGCTAACGATAACAAATTATTCAAGAGCCATCACAAATATAATTATCCACTAAGACGACTATCTCCAGATTCCTCAAGGTAACAGAGTCCGGTGGTTGTTCTCTACTGCCACCTGCTGGTTGGAGGTCATATATGTTACTATTTACATGCTTGCTCATGCATATCATAAAAATACCTATTTATGCAAATCTGACCATCGTGTTCCCATTGCTTTTGGACATGTGGCCACCCATTTGTCATTGGCTGCCTTGATCCCTGTTCTGCTCCTGAAATAGCAGTGGTGTAGAGGGGTGACCCCATTCAATACCTGAGCACTGAGTGCCCAGTCTCTCTGCCACCTATACAGGGCCACCTTGGCTACCTCCTTGCCAAATACTGCATCCTCCTTTACAGAAGTGACCCTCTTATGAAGCCGCAGTGATGCTCTGGGGCAGCCATGACTTGTTCCCCTCTCTTTTGCTGCTGCCCTGCAGAGATTTACAATGAACATCGCCTGAAACCCATGAACCCCCTTTCAAACTTCTACCTTCCTCCTCCAACAAGATCTGAACTTTTAAATACTTTAATCGAGAATAAAAAGGATATCCTGTCCTGCCCTCTCTCTGCCCTGGTACCGGGAACAGCGTCTTGAAACTGACATGCAGGCTGGTGCAGTACATTTGTGTCTCTCCCACGTCCCCCTCCCCCCACTTCTAAAATTCAGCACAATGAAAGAATCAGAAACTCAGCTCAGATATATCACATCCAAACATCAAAGGGACTGAAATCCACAGTGACCATGTGCATCACAATCCACTTGTATGAAAGCTGTAATGATGGCCGTGCTAAAGTTCAATGGGTCTGTGGGTGATCCTTCATTTTTACCGCAATGGTGGGTTCCCAGCTTCTCTCCCAGTTCACACACTGTGCTGCAGGTTAGCAAATGTGGGAGGGGTTGTCTATGGACCTCACAGTGGAAACATCTCATTCATGGCCCCATTATCTCCATTTAATAATTTGTCAATTTATCAAAGGTCAAGGCACACAACTAATGTGAACCGAAAGAAGGTTCCCACACCTGCAAATGAGCCCAATAGGCCTTCCCTCACTTGGTGCATCAACAGCTGAGGCCCTGCTTGTCCATTGATAGGTCAGGGGTGTACCATCATCCTGCCTTGGGAGTCCCCAACTGTGGCCCCACCATGTCCAATGGTGATGGCCTTTCATGGGGCCCTTCTGCTACACACCTAGCAGAATTACAGCAGGTGTGTGTACAAAGGGCCGCAATCTGCCATCTCCTTTTAAACGCTGATCAACTTGCTGTGCTTTTCAAGCATGATTTTAGTTTTAAAAGCTTTTGGCAACAATCTGAGTCAAACAATTAATTTGATTGTATGACACTGTTTTGTGTGCCATTTTAACATTTAAATGAAAGAGATTTGTGCCTCTGTAACACAGAAAGAAGCATCGCACAAGCAAGTGATTACCCCCAACAGAAATTTGGCCAGTCTTGTTCTTTTCACCCATTTTTATGTCTTTATTTTGTTATATCAGAAATAAAAGTAATTAATCATTAACATAAAGCTAAAGCGCACAAAAATATTATTTGCAGAATCAGACAAGGAAAGCTGAACTTTGTGTTTCCAGATGGAGATGATCCACTGCCTCTGGTTTGTAAAACATAGAAACATAGAAAATAGGAGTAGGAGGAGGCCATTCGGCCCCTTGAGCCTCCTCCGCCATTCATTATGATCATGGCTGATCATCCAACTCAATGGTCTATTCCTGCCTTCCCCCCATAAAATTTGATTCCCTACGCCTCAAGTGCTATATCTGACTGCTTCTTGAAAATATAATGCTTCAGTCTCAACTACTTTCTGTGGTATGAATTCCACAGACTGACCGCTCTCTGGGCGAAGAAATTTCTCCTCATCACCTCATCTCAGTCCTAAATGGCCTACCCTGTTTCCTCAGACTGTGACCCCTCGTTCTGGACACCCCCACCATCGGGAATATCCTTCTTGCATCTACCCTGTTTTTTGTTCTCATCAATCTTTACACATCCCCATTGATGCTGTCTTTGCAAATACGGATAGTGTGCACCCTACCATATGTCTACACGGTAATAAAGGGACCTCCATCGTGTATGCATAAGCAAATTGACAGCAAATTCAAAATTATTGACTGAACAGAATACTGAGGCTCCAACATTAAACAGGCCAATAGTCTGCGTCACAACATACTGCAATGGAATCCTAAATGTGGGAATCTCACAAATAATTTTTAAGATTACATGATTACATTGGGCAGCACGGTAGCATGGTGGTTAGCATAAATGCTTCACAGCTCCAGGGTCCCAGGTTCGGTTCCCGGCTGGGTCACTGTCTGTGTGGAGTCTGCACGTCCTCCCCGTGTGTGCGTGGGTTTCCTCCGGGTGCTCCGGTTTCCTCCCACAGTCCAAAGATGTGCGGGTGTGGTGGATTGGCCATGCTAAATTGCCCGTTGTGTCCTAAAAAGTAAGGTTAAGGTGGGGGGGGGGGGGGTTGTTGGGTTACGGGTATAGGGTGGATACATGGGTTTGAGTAGGGTGATCATTGCTCGGCACAACATCGAGGGCCGAAGGGCCTGTTCTGTGCTGTACTGTTCTATGTTCTATGTTCTATGAAAATCATCACCATTTCAAACCCCATTCCCTTTTTGATTCCAAACTTTGAAACTTCACATTTGCTATGAAAGAGCAAAACATGTAATGCATTGACACTGGGGAATGTCTTCTTTAACTCGAAAGAGGAGTTCAATTCATCTTGTAGAAAATAAACCTTCACTTAAGGCAACAGTCGGACATGCACCACAAAGTTTATTTCAGATAATGAAAATACTCCACTTAGAACTTCATTTTAGCAGTGCCCTTGTTACCTATTCTTTTTTAAAATAAATTTAGAATGCTCAATTCATTTTTTCCAATTAAGGGGCAATTTAGCGTGGCCAAATCACCTACCTGCACATACTTGGGTGGTGGGGGCGAAACCCATGCAAACACAGAGAGAATGTGGAAACTCTACATGGACAGTGACCCAGAGTGGGATACGAACCTGGGACCTCAGCGCCGTGAGGCAGCAGTGCTAACCACTGCACCACCATGCTACCCATTGATTCCTATTCTGGGGATTATGAAACATACCTGTAAATGAGCTCATCTAAAGCCTTTCTAACTTAAATTTATCTGCAAACAACACAAAGATAAGAGGCGGGTTTCTCTGGTCCGTCGGCCGGGGGTTTCTTAGCTGCGCGCTGTTCACTAATGTTGTGATTCTATCTACCTGCCAATTGTCAATGGGATTTCCCATTGTAACCACCCCACTCCACCGTGAAATCTGCTGGCGGGGGTGCGCTGCCGGCAGGAACATTGAATCGCAACGACTGATTGTTCATAGAATTTACAGTGCACATGGTGGCTATTTGGCCCATCAATTACAGTCTATCCCCTAACCACTCTGACAAGTATCAGTCCTGCTCTCCAATGTATCTGATTGAATGATTCCAACAATATCCAATCACAGTGGGAAAAGGTATCTTCCTTTGTGAAACACTGACAAATTGGCTGAAACATATCACCAACTTAAAAATGGGAATCTGGCGTTGTAAGACTTCTTATTGTCCTGGGTAGTGTTGAGATTCTTGAGTGTTGTTGGAGTTGCACTCATCCAGGCATGTGGAGAGTATTCCATCACACTCCTGGCTTGTGCCTTGTAGATGGTGGACAGGCTTTGGGGATTCAAGAGGTGAGTTAATTGCTGAAGAAATCGCAGCCGCTGACCTGCTCTTGTAACCACAGTATTAATACCACTAGTCTGGCTCAGTTTCTGGTTGATGGTAACCCCCAGGATGTTGATAGTGGGAGGTGGTAATGCCATTGAATGTCAAGGAGGGATGGTTAGAGCCTCTCTTGTTGGAGATGGTAATTGTCTGGCACTTGTGTGAATGTTATTTGCTACTTATCATGCCAAGCCTAAACATTGCCCTGGTCTTGCTGCATTAGAGCATGGACTGCGTCAGTATCTGAGGAATCACAAATAGTGTTGAACATTGTGCAATCATCTGCGAACATTCCCACTTCTGACCTTATGATGGAAGGAAGGCCATTGACCAAACAGTTGAAGATGATTGCGACTAGGACACTACACCAAGGAACTCGAGCAGTAACTTGTTGTCAGTTATCCTGACAACATTTGTTATCAAAGTTTATGAAGAATGGCCAATTGGATGAAATGCATCAATAACGGGATAAAACACGCAAAATATTGCAAAACAAGCAGTTGAAATTTAACATAAAGAAAGCTGTGGCTGTATTATATGTGTATTTTTTCAAAATACTGCTTTCTGTACTCCTTAGGGAAGCTATGTGATGCTTTGCACCACCACTCAATATTTCTGCCACTCTGGGGAGTGGAGGAAATACCTCAGAATTTTTTAAACTTGAGTTTGCATCTTTCTTTTGTAGCCTGTATTAATAGGAAATCTGCGGTGCAGTATTTCCATGACTTCCACTTTCCTTACAAATTGAATTTGCAACATTAATAACACATCACGAATGATTCGAAAGTAGTAAATTTACTTATTTTTAAAAATTCGTCAAATGGAGTTGGTCCATTAATAGTATCATTACCAGATCTCAGCCTTCATTTAAATGCAGTGATATGTACAACAAAACAGACAAGCATTTCATGCTATCGCACTCATTGAAGCCAAAAGGTTATTCTCCAGTGGCAACATCTGTCATTGTTACTTCCTCCAGAGATGGTACCATACACTCCAAAAACTAACCTCTACTCCTTGCCAAATGAAAAATGAAATGAAAATCGCTTATTGTCACGAGTAGGCTTCAATGAAGTTACTGTGAAAAGCCCCTAGTCGCCACATTCCGGCGCCTGTCCGGGGAGGCTGGTACGGGAATTGAACCGTGCTGCTGGCCTGCTTGGTCTGCTTTAAAAGCCAGCGATTTAGCCTGGTGAGCTAAACCAGCCCCTATAAATTTAGCGCACCCAATTCATTTTTTCCAATTAAGGGGCAATTTAGCGTGGCCAATCCACATACCCTGCACACAGACAGTGACCCAGAGTCGGGATCGAACCTGGGACCTCAGCGCCCTGAGGGAGCAGTGTTAACCACTGCGCCATTGTGCTGCCTTGAATGTTGGGGTGGTAACCTCTCAGCCTGGAACAACAAGCACAAATGAAAGGAACACCCATCTCCAGGTATCTCTTATTAGCAGCTCATTGTATAGTGGATTCAGGATAGATAGTTGTGGAATGTAGTTTAGGGAAGCCTAGTGCCAATTTCCCACAAGTAAAAACCCCTCTTACATCTTCACCTCAGCTGACATTTGATTTGTTTTGATTTGATTTGATTTTGATTTGATTTATTATTGTCACATGTATTAGTATACAGTGAAAAGTATTGTTTCTTGCATGCTGTACAAACAATGCATACTGTACATTGGGAAGGAAGGAGAGACTGAAGAATATAATGTTACAGTTATAGCAAGGTGTAGAGAAAAGATCAATTTAATATGAGGTAGGTCCATTCAAAAGTCTGATGGCAGTAGGGAAGAAGCTGTTCTTGAGTCGGTTGGTACGTGACCTCAAATTTAGGTATCTTTTTCCTGACGGAAGAAGGTGGAAGATTTAGAGTATGTCCGGGTGCGTGGGGTCCTTAATTATGCTGGCTGCCTTTCTGAGGCAGCGGGAATTATAGATAGAGTCAATGGATGGGAGGGTGGTTTGAGTGATGGATTGAGCTACATTCACAACCTTCTTGTAATTTCCTGCGGTCCTGGGCAGAGCAGGCTCCATACCAAGCTGTGATACAGCCAGAAAGAATGCTTTCTATGGTGCATCTGTAGAAGTTGGTGAGAGTTGTAGCTGACATTCAAAATTTCCTCTGTCTTCTGAGAAAGTAGAGTCGTTCGTGGACTTTCTTAACTATAGTGTCGGCATGGGGGGACCAGGACAGGCTGTTGGTGATCTGTACACTTAAAAACCTGAAGCTCTCGACCCTTTCTACTTCGTTCCCATTGATGTAGAGGGGCATTTACTCCACTACACTTCCTGAAGTCGATGATAATCCCCTTCATTTTGTTGACATTGAGGGAGAGATTATTGTCGTCGCACCAGTTCACCAGATTCTCTATCTCATTCCTAAACTCTGTCTCGTCATCGTTTGAAATCCGTCCCACTACGGCGGTGTCATCAGCAAATTTGAAAATTGAGTTGGAGGGGAATTTGGCCACACAGTCATAGGTGTACAAGGAATATAGTAGGGGGCTGAGGACACAGTCTTGTGGGGCACCGGTGTTGAGGATGATCATGGAGGAGGTGTTTTTGCCTATCCTTACTGATTGTGGCCTGTGGGTTAGAAAGTTCAGGATCCAGTCGCAGAGCAATTTTAATGGAGTGACTGCTTCTTTTCGAGCCTGGGAGGTGGTGAAAGTATGCAGTGTTAAGGGAATAGTTGTGTCCAATGAGGTTATTGGACATATGCGTGGCCTGGAGCAATCGCTGCCATTTCTCCTGTCGCATGCAAATATAGGGCTCAAATGAGATACTGATATCCAACAATGGTATTCCACCTATGCTACCTGGGGCCCAGCTCAAAGGATTGACACCTATGTGAAAGAAACATTGCTGGGCAACATGAGCCAAGAGGAAGTAATGTTCAAGGGCATCTCATTAGAATAGTATAGGTGGTCATGCTTCGCTGCTGAATATTTGTTTTTGTTGTTGGGGAGTTTTTTTTATCATTAACAAATACAAATGAAAGACATACCCATCATTAAAATAGGCTGCACATCATTCATGTTTGTCACAGACTGCACTAAAAAAGGCTGTTCACCCTATGGCACCTGTGCCACCTCTTTGGAAGCACTATCCAATTAGTCTCATTCCCTTTCCTTTTCCCTGTAGCCCTGCAAATGTTTCCCCTTATCCAGGACCCAGGCAACTGAGGAACTGCCACTAATGGTGAATTGATTAAAATTGGGGATGCTCAAAAGACCAGATTTAGCTGTGCGTAGATATCTCAGAGGAATGTGAGGTTGGAGGAGATTATGGAGGTAGGATGGGAATGAGAACATGGAGGCATTAAAGAATAAGAATTTCAAAATTAAGGTGTTGCTTGATCAGGACACTAGAGGCAACAATGCAAGACCAGGGAGAGAAACCATTCCAAGTCATACTCTGGCTTCAATTAAGAAGATAAGAATGGAACCAGAAGAGAGCAGTCCCACCCAGCAGAATGACAGTGGAGAGGCTTCTGCAAATTTGACTGCATATTTTCAACCCTTTCCCTCCCTATGGCATTGATTCCAAAATGGACTGTCATTTCTGATATTAATGTCATGTGGGGAAACATGAATTCACACATGTGAACTTTCATTTCCTTCTCCATCCTTATGCTGTTCATTTCACAAACCTTTAATCTGAGGAAATATACACTTGCTTGACTTGATGGCTCAATTTGCGGGAACTGGGTTCCCTCATTGTGACGTGATCAACTTGCACTTTCAGCAACCTATTCAACAAAAGTTTAAAAACTTAAATGTGCGAGAATAAGTTCAATTAATGGCAAATGCGTTCGACACCCTGTGACAGGACGTAATGGCCCAGTACATTTCCCCATGTTAAGACCTATGCAGTCTGAGCATGTGCCATTTGCAGGATTTCCCAGCAAGCATTGGTAACATTCCTGTTGGATTTTGCAAGATAAATATATTGGCCGGGACTCTCCGAACCCGCGCCGGGTCGGAGAATCGCTGGGGGGGGGGGGGGGGGGGGGGGACGCGAGAATCGTGCCATGCGCTCTGATGACCGGAGAATCAACGGCAATCACACCTATGCGGTCGCCGCCCCGCCGGTCGGGGGCCGTTGCAAGCTGAGTGCCTGCCGCGTTCTGCCGAGTCCTGCCGGCGTGGGTTACGTATGGTCCCACCCGGCAGGGCCTCAGAGTTCTGGCTGCGGGGGCCATCCTGGTGAGGGGGTGGGGGGGGGATCTGACTCTGGGGGTGGTGTGCCTCCACAGTGGCCAGGCCGCGATCGGGGCCTACCGAACGGCGGGCGGGCTAATTCCGGGAGGGGCCTATGTTCCTCTGCGCCGGGCCCCTGTAGAGCTCCGCCAGATTGCCCTGGGGCTGGCGCGGTGTGGGCAACCCACGCACTAGCGCGGACCCACGCTGGCCATGGAGCGCATGCGTGGACCCGCGAGCGGCTGTGTCGTTCTGGCTTTCGAGCGCACAGCACTCCAGCGCCCTGCTAGCCCCCGAAGAAGGGGTGAATGCCTGGGCCTGGAGGCCCGTTGACGCTGACGTCGCTCACGCCAGTTTTGACGCTGGCGTCAACACTTGGCCGGGATTTCGGAGAATCCCAGCCATTGTGTGTGAAAGGATATCTGTGTTTTAAAATACTTGATACATACCTGTGAAATTTACATTCAGGTAATCTAGCATATTTAAGCCTTTACACAACATCGATTTACTAATTGAGAAAGGATGTATTGGATAGCTAGAGACAAATTATATTCTTGTGAAACATGCATTTGTTTTCTGCTTTATATTACCTTAGCAAGTTGATTGTTGGGATCATTTTTCATTTAGCAAAATAAAATTGAAACAACTTAAATTTTGAAATCTTTTCAGTAATACACAAATCTAATTTCATAAACATGATGATATCAACCCTCTAATTTAATAGAGCTGTGTGAAGAGCTTCTCTGCATATTGTAAAGAATGACAGCACAGTTCACACTTTAAACAGATTGACAGCTCAAAGGGTGCTAAGGTGTCTCAGAAGGGCCAAAACTAATGGAAACAAAATTTAGATGGGTTCTATCTATGGGTCTGTTTAACCACCAAAGAAGCATCATTAAATTGTTGCTCATGTGTATATATATAATATTACTGTGCATGTTTGCCTTTTGAGCTTATTTTCTTCAAGAGAAATTGGCATAATTTTAATTCTAATAATCTGCACTGGACATACTTTAACAATAATCTTTATTGTCACCAGTAGGCTTACATTAACACTGCAATTAAGTTACTGTGAAATTCCCCTAGTCACCACATTCTGGCACCTATTCAGGTACACAGAGGGAGAATTCAGAATGTACCTAACAGCATGTCTTTCGGAACTTATGGGAGGAAACCGGAGCAGCCGGAGGAAACCCACGCAGACACAGGAAAAACGTGCAGACTCCACACAGACAATGACCCAAGCAGGGAATCAAATTTGGGACCCTGGCGCTGTGAAGCAACAGTGCCACCCACTGTGCTACTGTGCCGCCCATGTTATCTGGGGATGAGTGTTTTCCCCATGTTAGGCGCGGGGTAGCTTACCCGTACTTGTATAAAAAGTTGGTCGGTGTGAAATCGACCGACGGGAGAGAGTATTCGATGAGGTTCCACCGGTACGTATGTATATAGTTGTAAAATAAATGTTGTTTACTTTTTGTTTATTTTGGACTCCCCGTGCCTTATTAAAGTGGCTCATAACAACCCTACGGTGGCCTCAGACTCCTGCTGAGAGAAGGTATAACAAGGCAACAGGAACTTTGGTGGAACACATCATTGGGATAATTAAAATGTGGTTCTGATGCCTGGAGAGATCTGGTGGAGTACTGCAGTACACTGTCAGAAGGTGATATGCATCATCATGACTTGTTGCATGCTACTCAATCTGGTGCTGCAAAGGGGGGATGACTTGGCAGATATTGAGTTGGGAGAGCTGCATGCCTTCTCCAATGAGGACGATGTCCAAAGGGATGATGGTGATGAGGTCCTAGAAATTGAGGAGGCAGGCAAAGAGGCCATTGCATGGACCAGAATTGGCTGGCCTGCTCATGAGGCCATCGTTTCCAGTAGATTCCAGGAGGAGGATGATGGGATTCTCTGAGGACCCACCTGGACAAGTTTTGTCCATGATGGGCTGGAATGAAAACCATCATTGCTGCTTCTCTAATCTCAGCCATGAACCTCCAGGGTACATCATTAGAGTTAGCTCATATTGCCCTGACGCTTTAAAGGATGCGCTGACCTCGAAGGCATGTGTTTATCCTGAGATGAGCTGCTACCTGGAGGTGGGCGTCTGGCATCAGACATCAGAATGTGCTGCCTCCCCACATGTGTATCAAGCATCCCAACTGCAACAGCATCCTCCAAGACACATGTGCACTTTCATAGAATTTCACAGAATTTACAGTGCAGAAAGAGGCCATTCGGCCCAACGAGTCTGCACCGGCTCTTGGAATGAGCACCCTACCCAAGCCCATACCTCCACCCTATCCCCATAACCCAGTAACCCCACCTAACACTAAGGGCAATTTGGACCCTGAGGGCAACTTAGCCTGGCCAATTCACCTAACCTGCACATCTTTGGACTGTGGGAGGAAACCGGAGCACCCAGAGGAAACCCACGCACACACGGGGAGCACGTGCAGACTGCGCACAGACAATGACCCAGTGGGGAATCGAACCTGGGTCCCTGGAGCTGTGAAGCAGTTGTGCTAACCACTATGCTACCGTGCCGCACTTGCACAATCATGAGTGGGATATTAGCTGCCTGCCTTCAAAATGGCACGCTCCCCAAAGATATCCATCATGACCGAGGCAGCCACGCGCTATGGGTTACATTGATGGCGAGACAGAAACATTACACTTGGGACAGGGGAGTCGATTAAATTTGCTGATGTGACTGCACTTACAGATGAGTCAGTCAGCTGTGTTACTCCCTGAAATGACACTGTCACCCAGCAGTGTCAGTTAGGGTTCCTGACTTGCATTAATCCTAATACTACAATGGAGGCAGAGCATCTGAGAATGACAGGCCAGACATTTGGCTGCATGACATTGAGGTGCCTCCTCTCAAACACAACCAGCGTGTTCTCATGCCCAGCATTGCCTTTACAAAGCCCAAAATGATCAGGCAACATGAAGCCCTCAAGGGCACACGCTTTTGCATATGAGGAGCCCTGTTCTGGCTCATCACATACACGTTTCTATTCTCGGCATTGTCAGAAGCATAATGTGCGATTCCAGAGCATGCTGAGAGGCTTTTGTGGCCTTCAGAGATGACCAATTAGAAATACCATCAGTAACATCTTGCAGTGTTGCGGCGATTGCACACACGTTGCATTCTACCAACTTAGTGACAAAACTCTTCTCCCCACCATAGTCAAACCTACAGGAAAGACCCTTAAGATTGGGCATCTCAGCACTTGCTGTGATGTGCCAGTGCTTCGACACCTTGAGGTTGTAAGCTGCTCCCACTTATTGCTGAGATCAGCAGATTGAATCTGTGAACGTCGGACATCTGTTTGGTTGAGGACAATGCACATAAGTTCTGTAAAGAGGATCACATCATCGAGACCCTGCTGAGACACAGTGGGCGGGTGGAGTTTGATAGTTCATTAGCCTTTTGTATGTGTGATCACATCTCCCCTTAAACACCACGGCTGAGATTCTCCAATCCTGCGGCCAAGTTCTGACGCTGGCGTGAAAAGCGGCGTCAACGTGCCTCAAGTGGTAGGTATTCACCCCTTCCAAGGGGGCTAGTATGGCGCTGGAGTGGTGTCCACCGCTCCAGCCGGCGCGCCACAGCCGGCGTGAGTCTGAGCATGCGCACCACGGCCGTCATGAGTCCCCGCATGCGCGTGGGTTCCCATCTCCTCGCCGGCCCCCGAGCAATATGGCGGAGCCCGACAGCAGTCCGGCCTGGAGGAACATAGGCCCCCCCATGGAACTAGCCCACCTGCAGATCAGTAGGCCGCGATCGCGGGCCAGGCCACTGTGGAGGACAACACCCACCCCCCACCCCCGGAATAGGAACCCGCCGCCCCCACACCAGGACGGCCCCCGCAGCCAGAACTCCGAGGTCCCGCCGGGTGGGTCCATACGTAACCCACGCCAGCGGGACTCGACCAGACCCAGCGGGCACTCGGCCTGACGAGGCCCGGAGAATCGCCGGGGGCCCCGACCAGCGCAGCTACGATCCCGCGGGCGTCCAAGAATCGGCGCCGGAGAATGGGTGGGCCGGCATCGGCGCGGGGTTGGAGAATCCCGGCCCACATCTTCACCTCTCAATAATGCAAGTATGATAGAAACACTTCTGCCTTAATGGTTCAGAGCCAGTAATGCAAATTCTCGAACCCTGTGACACATGGGAATGAGCTTCTTGCAGCAAGCGCACTTTATATTAAGGTGCAAGCATTACTGATATGGGGCGGAATTCTCCGACCCCCCGCAGGGTCGGGGAATCGCCCGGGGCAGGCGTAAATCCCGCCCCCGCCGTGGCCGGAATTCTCCGCCACCCGGGAATCGGCGGAGGCGGGAATCAGGCCCCGTCGATCGGCGTGCCCCCTGCGGCAATTCTCCGGCCCGCGATGGGCCGAAGTCACGCCGCTGTCAGGCCTCTCCCGCCGACGTGGTTTAAACCACCTCTGTGCCGGCGGGATTGGCGGCGCAAGCGGGCCCCCAGGGTCCTGGGGGGGGGCGCGGGGCGATCGGACCCCGGGGGGTGCCCCCACGGTGGCCTGGCCCGCGATCGGGGCCCACCGATCGGCGGGCAGGCCTGTGCCGTGGGGCCACTCTTTTTCTTCCGCTGCCGCCACGGCCTCCACCATGGCGGAGGCAGAAGAGACCCCCTCCACCGCGCATGCACCGGTGGTGACATCAGCGGCCGCTGACGCTCCGGCGCATGCGCGGACTCACACCGACCAACGAAGGCCTTTTGGCCATCCCCGACGCAGATCGGCGTAGTGCCAAAGGCCATTGGCGCCAGCTTTGGCGCCAGTCGGCGGAGCGGGAGCCACTCCGGCGCGGGCCTAGCCCCTTCTCCGCACCTTTGGGGAGGCCCGATGCCGGAGTGGTTGGCGCCACTCCGCACGCCGGGACCCCCCGCCCCGCCAGGTAGGGGAGAATTTCGCCCATGGAGAGTGACATTGAAACAGGACACTCACTGTGGTCAAGTGGTAACATACTGTGCAGAAGAAAGGTGCAGGACACTATTGTAGAGCAGGTGCACCATCCTCGGATGTGGAGCTGGAGCTGATGGGATCGCAAGAAGGGGGGCTTTGGATTGACAAGACGCTCCCATAGTCACCTGGCTGGATGGCCCCGGGGTGTCGAGCTGCTGGTCGTCCTCCCTATGGGTGCCCGAGGGTCCCTGGCTGATTCCATAAGGAGAAGAGGTAGCTGGAGTGTGATCTAGGTGCCCCAACCCTGGTGTTGACACAGATCAATGCCACCATGGGCTATAGCAATGGAGTCCAATTTCTGCACCAGTGGAGGATGTCCTGGATCGAGGTCTTCTTGGCAGCTGCTGCTCCACCATTGTTGACCAC
Source organism: Scyliorhinus canicula (assembly GCF_902713615.1). NCBI lineage: Eukaryota > Metazoa > Chordata > Chondrichthyes > Carcharhiniformes > Scyliorhinidae > Scyliorhinus > Scyliorhinus canicula. Next base: position 115,441,442 of record NC_052151.1, read on the forward strand.
AGTGCACTGGCATACTGGTGCTATCCGTTCAGACTGAAGCTTAGACATTGTGCGTTGCAATCTAAGGAGTGCAGGTGACATTCCTTCCTGATGTTCCTGAGCTTATCTTTGTAGTTCCAGCAACTGATTTAGGACCGAGCCCGGAGGCTCGTCATCAGACTTGGACTGAGCAGATTCCTAGCTTCCAGAAAACCACTGAGTACTGGCAACATGGGTTAGGGTTGCCTCCGCCTGCTGTGGATCAGATTGTGTGCTGTGTTCACCATGTTGTAGCCCAATGCTACTCTAGCATTAGGTCGCACTGAGGCGTTTGTCTCTTTGATGGTGGAAGGTGTGGGTGAGCGCTGCGATGGGTCTTCACAAGAGCTGTCCTCGGATTCCTCATCCAAGGTGCCATTGGGCCTGCATTTGAGGGCCTGGTTGCTGGTTGCCCTCGGCAGCTTTCCAGAGGTGCCTGGGAAGGAAAGGAGAGATGATTAGTGCATGACAGGGGACCTGTGAAACAGGAGAGATCACTCACAGTATGGTTGTCTGTTGGATCCTCACTTGGGTGTGCACCACTGACTTCATCGTCATCACAGGTACAGTCTACATCCTCTCTGTCCAGCTCTGTGGCTCTATCTTGAAGACCGCTCTGCCAGTATGGGACCTTCTTTCCTATTGTGAGACAGCTTATCCTGCATGAAGACAGATGGAGAGAGTGTGAGCAAGATGCATACAAGCGCACATCAGCAATATAGCCTGATCGATCCCCATGGATAAATGTTTAATGATGTTTGAAGCCAACACTTCATTCCAGCTGGGTCGATATTGAAATTAGCGTTTTTCAGGGAAAATTCCGGCCATAAATTTAACGGTCCCGTTGTAAACATCAGTTGAAGGGAAAATTAGGTGGGTTGTAAAATGGGTGGCTAATAGATTCCTGTCCATTTCCCACTGGTTAGAACAATTTTTTTTTTTTTTTTTTATAAATTTAGATTAGCCAATTATTTTTTTCCAATTAAGGGGCAATTTAGCGTGGCCAATCCACCTACATTGCACATTTTTGGGTTGTGGGGGCGAAACCCACGCAGACACGGGGAGAACGTGCAAACTCCACACGGACAGTGACCCAGAGCCGGGATCGAACCTGGGAACTCAGCGCCGTGAGGCGGTTGTGCTAACCACTAGGCCACCGTGCTGCCCTAGGTTAGAACAATTAAGATCAATTCCATGATCACTCATGAGGATATTTGATAGAGGGGTTAAAGTTAGATTGGGAATGTGATTCCTTCTCCTGATTGAAAACCTTCCTGCTTACTGGCAGGGAAGGAAAGTACAGCTGCATTTTCTCCATTGTCTTCAAGACACCCTAAAAGGATAATGTTTGGCCTTTTCTCAGTGTTCAAATCTACAATTATTATTTGTATCAAATGTTTGAGACAACGGGTTGGATTCTCCAATCGGCGACGGTGAAATCATGTTCGCTGATCATCCGGAGAATTCGTTTTTATACTGAAATCGGGGGCGGCACCATTTTTCCGATGCTCCGCGTCCTCAAGAACAGCGGGCGCGATTCTCCGCCCCCCACGACGGGTCGGAGAATAGCGGGAGGGCCTTCCCGACATTTTTCCCGCCCTCCCGCTATTCTCCCCCCCCACCCCCGCCCAACTCCCGACACGAATCGCTGCCGCCGTTTTTTTTACGGCCGGCAGCGATTCACAGCTGATAGATGGGCCGAAGTCCCAGCCCTTTACGCTGTTTTTACGAACGGCAAACACACCTGGTCTGGCCGTTCGTAAAAACGGCGGGAACAACTCGCTTTTTATAAACATGGCACCGATTGGCACGGCAGTACCACGGCCGTGCCAAGGGTGCCATGGGCCCGCGATCGGTGGGCACCGATCGCGGGCAGTGGGACCGATGCCCGCGCACTATTTCTCCTTCCGCCGCCCCGCCGTATCCATTCGCGGGGCGGCTGAGGGGCATCCCGGCCCGCGCATGCGCGGGTTTCGCGCAAATACGCGATGATGTCATCCGCGCATGCGCGGGTTGGAGTCTTCCAATCCGCGCATGCGCGGCTGACGTCATATGACGTGTCAGCTGGCGCTAACTCCGGCAAGCGGGCTTAAAGAAATTCGTTAAGCCCGTGATGCCGGAGCTTACGGCGTCGGGCTGCTAGCCCCGACCGAGGACCAGAATCGGTTCCCGGTAGGGAAGGGGCGCGCTGGCGTCAAACCCGCCCGGGTTTGACGCCAGCCTTACGATTTCTCCCGTTTTGGGAGAATCGCGCCCAGCGTACTCGAGGAGTGATCACATGCTGTTGGCACAGCTCAGGGCTTCACCTGAGGCCTTCCTCTGATGCTCCGCCCCCGATGGGCCGAGTCCCCGATGGCGTCGGACACGTGTCCTCAGAATTTTCGGGGACCTCATGTGGCGGCTGCGGACAGAGTCCAGCGCCGCCACAGTCGGGTGGGGGGGGGGGGGAGCTGTTCCGCTGGCAGGGGAGGCTTCGGCGGAGGCTGGAGAGATTGGTGAGGGGTGGTCCATTGAGGGCAGCTTTTGGCAGGTCGGGTCCATGCGCGGCCGTGCCATGTTGCAAGGTGTGGCTGCCGCAGGCCGCTGCTGTGGGCATTCGTGGCCACGGACCCAGCCATTCTGCGGCCATATCAGCAGATAAACCCGGGAGCTAGCCGCCCACGCACGGGCGCAGGATCAGTGCAGGGACGGCGGCGACTTTTTGGTCGTAAGTCCAGACGGATCCTGCGGACATAGCCGCAAAATCAGAGAATGCAGCCCAACTTTTTAAAATATATTGTTGTTCAAACATGAAGTTAAATTATTTCACAATTGTTTTTGAAACTGATAAGCAGACAAAGGACAGTGACTTCCTCTGCCTTGCTGCTTGGCCTCCTGTCATTGTGCTCCCTCCTGTTGCTTCTGCGGCTAGGCTGACTGCACTGCTTCCTGCAGTGCTAATCCCCTCCAGCCATTAAGGATGAAGAACTACAGGGTGAATGATTTCCATTGTTCCTTTCGTTCATGCTTATGAAATGCTCCCACCCGACCCCTCCCCAGCATCTCTCGGGACTCAAAAATGCCATGTCAGTTTAATGAGTGGCCTCTCTATCCCTAGGGGCTACACGGGCCCCTTTAGTGTTTTGGGACCAACACTTCAGATTTAGTCACTTCCTACCTCAGACTCTATCCCTCAGATTGTCAGGTTTTCAAGTTAGAACACAGGGATAAAAATCTCCAGAAGACAGTGCAGCTCCCTGTGACGGACTCTACTGCAAGCCAAAAGGCTCAAATAAGGTACATTTAATTGCCAATGTTCAATATGTTATTGAAGGCATGGAAGACTCAGGTCAACTCCATTTAATTGGGGAGATCACGTTAAATCCGACCAAATTCTCACATGATTTCCCAAGCCTGCTGCCATCTTGCCCACTCCAGTGAGCTCCACAAAATCCTATTCTGAGATGGCTTTATATCTTGAAATGAAATGAAATGAAAATCGCTTATTGTCACAAGTAGACTTCAAATGAAGTTACTGTGAAAAGCCCCTAGTCGCCACATTCCGGCGCCTGTTCAGGGAGGCTGTTACGGGAATCGAACCGTGCTGCTGGCCTGCTTGGTCTGTTTTCAAAGCCAGCGATTTAGCCCAGTGCTAAACAGCCCCTTTGCGAGGGGATTACTGGTGTGCAGCAATAAAGACTTCATCAGGCAGGTTGACTAACCAGTCGGATTGAAGAATTCTCACAGGTAGAAAACCAGAAAGTGAAAAGTACAGATTATCATTCACTTTTTAATCATTTTATAGAAAGCAAAACAAAGATTGGGACGTACACATATGATTAAGGTAGCAGCCGAAATGTCGTAAACAAACTTTACAAAAATATGTATTGGGCAGGATTCTCTGTCCATTCACGACAGCGGGATTCTCCGTCCGTTCACGACAGCGGGATTCTCCGTCCATTCACGACAGCAAGATTCTCCGTCCGTTCATGACAACGGGATTCTCCGTCTGTTCATGACAGCGGGATTCTCCGTCCGTTCATGACAGCGGGATTCTCCGTCCGTTCATGACAGCGGGATTCTCCAGTCCCGCTGCAGTGAATGGGAGAGTTGGCTGAGTGCCAAATTCTCCAGCGTCATTTGCAGCAGTAGCGGGACGGAATTGCAAAGGAGAATCCCAGCCATTATTTTAAAAATCATAAAATACTTAACATGAAATGGTGGAATCGAGACTCCCAGCTTCTATGTTTAGCTTCTCAGGATCTGAGAAGATTTTCAGTGCCATGATACCTATGCTGTTTACTACTCAATTACACCTCACTTTAAAAGGCTCACCCTAACGTTGGCGGGGGGGGGGGGCGCAAACCATGTTAACGTTGCGGGGGGGGGGGGGCCTGCAAACCACGTTATGTTTTGGTCATAAGTTTTGGTCCTGTCCAAAGCTGGAGGATAACTGGAAGGAGGTGTTTAGTGCATCTCAAAAGTGATGCACGGGAAACTGGACCCGGGCCCTCGGGAGGCCATATTCGGGGTGTCGGACCAGCCGGGGTTGGAAACGGGCGCGGAGGCAGATGTTGTAGCCTTTGCCTCGTTGATCGCCCGAATACAGATCCAGTTAGGGGGTGAAATTCTCCGACCCCCAGCAGGGTCGGAGAATCGCCTGGGGGCGCCTAAAATCCCGCCCCCGCCGTGGCAGAGATTCTCCGCCACCCGGGAAGTGGCGGGGGCAGGAATCTCGCCCCGCCGATCGGAGAAGCCCCTGCGGTGATTCTCCAGCCCGGATGGGCCGAGGTCCCGCCGCTGGGAGGCCTCACCCGCCGCCGAGGTTTAAACCACCTCTGGAACGGCGGGCTCAGCGGCGTGAGCAGGCCCCCGGGGTCCTGGGGGGGCGGGGGGGATCGGACCCCGGGGGGTGCCCCCACGGTGGCCTGGCCCGCGATCGGGGCCCCCCGATCAGGGGCCGGGCCAGTGCCCTGGGTGCACTATGTTCTTCCGCGCTCGCCACGGCCTCCACCCTGGCGGAGGCGGAAGGGAACACCACATCGCGCATGCGCCGGCAGTGACGTCAGCAGCCAGCTGCCGCTGACGTCACTGCCGGCGCATGCGCCGACCGGCGAAAGTCTTTCGGCCAGCCCTGCTACTGACGGCGCCGGGTGTTTGCACCAGTCTTCTGGTGCAAACCGCTCCGGCGCGGGGCTGGCCCCCAAAGGTGGGGAGAATTCCCCACCTTTGGGGAGGCGCGACCCCTGAGTGGTTGGCGCCACTCCCCTACTCCGGCACCCTCCGTCACGCCGGGTAGGGGAGAATGCCGCCCAGGGTGGAGATCAACTCTCCACCCTGTGCCCTGGCGTGGCGGGGGACCTGCTGGAATTCTTGATGCTTGAAAAGGTCAAATTTGAACTGAGGGGAAGGATGGGGGGTTCTACAGTTCATGGGCGTTATTCATTATGCACTTTTGAGAATTGGATCACATCGAACATTAGTGGAGGGGGAGCAGGTTGGGGGCTACTGTATGTGTTAATGGTCATTATGAAAAATGAAAATGAAAATCACTTATTGTCACGAGTAGGCTTCAATGAAGTTAGTGTGAAAAGCTCCTAGTCGCCACATTCCGGCGCCTGTCCGGGGAGGCTGGTACGGGCGATTCATGATTCCTTTTTGTCATTTGTTTATGTTAACAAGCGGGCTAATGTCTGGGGTTTGGTGGGAGAGTGGGATCGTTGTTATTGATCTGGGGTTTGACATTACATTCGTTACTGATCATTGTTTATTGTTCGGTGTAAATTTGGGAGAAAATGTGAAAAAGGAGGAGAATTTAAAAAAAGGCTCACCCTTATGTGTAAAAGTTTAAGTTCATGTCAAATCACTGATTCACTATTGATTGTATCAATAAAAGCTGCAGCGGCATACCCTGAAGAGAAGACTTTGGTTTCCAAATGTGCATATGTGAAACATTGCTGTCAGTTTTACATGACTACAATGCCAAGTTTCGCCATTATTAGAACTGCAAATTCCAGGCGTTAAAGCTGTGTCCGTACCTTAAATTTGATTATTTTCTTATTGAACCCCCAAAAATTCACATCAAAATTTTTATTTCAAATATAGTTTAAGGTAACAGTAAAGTTCAGATCCCTATTTATATGTCCTGGCCAACACAATTTATTTAAACAAAATTGGTATTTATTCCACAGATGACCTGTCACAAAAAATGTTACTAAATTAGCAAAAGCTTTAAAATTCTTTTGTTTTAGTTTTAGGATTTTCCTTGCCACTGTTTTTCTACATAAAAAACAATGGTGGGGGTGGGAGTGGGGGTAACCCCATGCTGTCTCAGGGTTCAGACACTTTCAGTAGCAGATTTTGGGGAATTAACATTTTTGTCAGCAGGGGAAATCGAACTTCATAGTGACATTATAAACATATCTTGAAGCATTCTTAGATTGGAAAAGATGGTTCAATTTTCAAACTGTGGACTTTTTAATAGGAGTAAGTGCACTAAAAGTGATTTTGACCTCTTCCTTATAAATTGTTGCCATGCGTAAGAGGTCTGGTCAAGGTAGAAAATCAGTTCAGCGCTGATAGCAAGTGTTTGAATGACCTTGCTTCAACACATTAAAAATTAAATAATCTTACCAGGTCGGAAACACTGTTCAATCACCCAATACAATTTTCAGCTGTAAAGAACATAACCTACATGTACCCTTGTGTCCATATGATCTTGAAAACTTCCCATATTTACATATCATGAATTAGGTTACGTCTTAGAATCATAGGTTAGTATCGTAGAATCACTAAAATGCAGAAAGAGGCCATTTGGCCCATCGAGTCTGCACCGAACCTCCAAACAAACACCATGTCCAGACCCACTCCCTCACCCAATACCTGTAACCCAGTCTAACCATTTGGACACTAAGGGGCAATTTAGCATCGCCAATCCACCTAATCTGCACATCTTCGGAGAGTGGGAGGAAACACAAACCCACACAGACACAGGGAGAAAGTGCAAACTTCACACAGACAGCCACCCTAGGCTGGAATTGAACCTGGGTCCCTGATGCTGTGAGGCAGCAGTACTAACCACTGTGCCACCCGTGCCACCCTATCTTGTTGCATCTCCGTTTTACATGAACAGATCCTTTCATGACATGTAGAAAAAAATGTATTCCCTGACAACTCTTTCCATCCACAGAACAGAATCTTGCTTCCCCTGCCAGAGTTCCATAGGGACTGTTCACTGCGTGACACCCTATCCACTTCTCCATCATCCCCAAACACTGCATCCCATTTTCACAAACTGTCCTATAAATCGCAGGAAGTGTAACTTCTTCTCCCTTAGTTTCCCCCTCCTCACCTTCCAAAGTACCACACACTCCTTTTAGGTGAATCAGTGATTCAGGTGCACTTCTTTCAATTTGGTCTACTGTACTCACCGCTCACAATGTGGTCTCGTCTATATTGAGAAGACTAAATGCAGATCATTTGCAGAACATCTTCACTCAGTCCACAAGCGTGACCCTGACTTTCCTGTCGCTTGCCATTTCAATTCACCACCAGCCTGTCAAGGGTTTCTGGCTAGTCCAGGAAATGTAAAGGAAATTGGGTGAAGGGGGCAGCAAGCAGTGGACAACAGATGCCCATGATTAAATGCGGAACCAGTAGGAGCACTTCTGCTGGTTCCACAATAAGGTGCACATTTAGAACATAGAACATAGAACAATACAGCACAGAACAGGCCCTTCGGCCCTCAATGTTGTGCCGAGCCATGATCACCCTACTCAAACCCACGTATCCACCCTATAACCGTAACCCAACAACCCCCCCTTAACCTTACTTTTATTAGGACACAATGGGCAATTTAGCATGGCCAATCCACCTAGCCCGCACATCTTTGGACTGTGGGAGGAAACCGGAGCACCCGGAGGAAACCCACGCACACAGGGGGAGGACGTGCAGACTCCACACAGACAGTGACCCAGCCGGGAATCGAACCTGGGACCCTGGAGCTGTGAAGCATTTATGCTAACCACCATGCTACCCTGCTGCCCTACATTTGGCACGCATAAACACATCTGGCACAGAATGAACACACACACAAACCATTCATCATATTAGACTTTTAAACATATGCGTAAAACTGGCACTGTTATCAGATTTCAAGGTCAAATCTTTTATGTAGTTCAATTGCTTAGAAAAATGTCACATAAATCATGGGGATCTTTCTTTGCATTATATTGCGAATCCGAGTAATCATTGATGATTCAAACACTTTTAAGAGGCTACAAATTAGACTGTGAAAACAAAACTCTCAATTTCATTTTCTGTAACCTTGGATAAACACAAGCTTTAATTTTTAAAAGTTTGGTTGAGTGTGAATGCCAAAGGATACAGTAAAAATCATAAAAATATCTGAATGGCAAATGCTGAAACTCATTTTCACAAACTACATGTGCTGCCTTGCTCAATGGAACTGAATCGTGGCAAATCATGCTTTCATGTCACGCTTCATGTAGATTATTATGATTAATTTCTGATAAATGAGAAACATAATTCAACAATATCTGTAAGCACTTTTTATGATGAATCACTTTGTTCATCAACAGGACTGGGTGCCGTTGGCCTGAAGGCTGTCAGGCATGCTGGTGGATTCATTCAGTGAAATATATACAACTTATTGAGAAAATATTGCTTTTGGCCTGTATACCTAGTGGTGTCATAGTATTCTAAGATGCAAAGCTCTGTAATATCACCAGCTAAAGTGAATGAAACACTAACACTAAATCGAACTGTTGGAGCATGACCTGTTATACAGAGGCATGGGCAATTTATCGGTACCGCAAAAGTACTTAGAAGTTAGGGAGGATGAGAGATGCAGAAAGAGAAAAGCAAATGCAGAGGAATTAGAAGTTATAGTTGTACATTGTTGACTCTAGCCACCAATTAGAGCCAATCTTATCAGCTCAACCTAAAGAAAAACCTGAGGAATTCCTGCAATGGCACAGAAAAAGAGAGCGAGAAATTAAAAAATATTTTTGGAATGGTTATCGAAACCGGGCACAGGCAAACGTTTCACATCTCCAATATCCCCACAAAGGGGATTTTCCAGTTCCACTGAAGTCAATGGACTTTTTGGCTGACTTGCCACATCCACCACGGCGGACAGGAAAATCCCACCCCATCTAGGAATTTATCTGATAGGATGTTGGATGGGATTGTCCGGTCCTCCAGCCATGGTTTCTTGCTTGGAGCGTCCTCGGCCGCAGCAGGATCCTCTGTTCTGGCAGCCAGCCAATGGGATTTCCTATTGTAGCTACCCCACGGCGTTGGGAAACCCGCTGGCCTGAGTGCACTGCCAGCGGAGCGGAGGATCCTGCCGACATAGAATTCCGCACTTGTATCTCAGAACTCTAGGAGGAGCATTTGAATTGTATCTGGGACTTGCATTTTTCTTTCTCCATTCCGAGTGATCATAGAACCCCTGCAGTCTATTTGGCCCATCGAGTCGCCACCGACTTTTCGAATGAGCACTCTGGCCATTTACGAGTGTTGACCCCACTCTATCCCCGTAATCCTATAACCTAAGATGCACATCCTTGGACACTAAATGGCAATTTAGCACGGCTAATCCACCTAACCTACACATCTTTGGACTGTGGGAGGAAACCGGAACACCCCCTGAGGAAAGCCACGCAGACACGGGGAGAAAGTGCAAACTCCACACACACACAGTCACCCAAGGCTGGAATTGAACCCGAGTCCCTGGCGCTGTGAGGCAGCAGTGCTAACCACTGTACCACCGTCCCGACCAATCTCCAGTAGTTGAATGGAAATAGCTCAATGCTTGAAGTGAGTGACAGGCCTTCTCTCATTCCCAAACTCTGCCTTCATTTGTGACATTAGGGCATTTACTTTCCTATTTTGCTTGTACTTTGGCTACTGCCTTCTAAGTAAAGAACTTTAGATGCATGACCCAAGTGCCCCACCGTTTCAAGTGGTTGGCCACTTTAATTATGAGGTGTAAAGAATCTCAAATGCAATTTTGAGGGGCAAATAAGCAGAGACTGCAATGTCCTTGCTCTGCCCATTTGCACCAGCCCGAAGAGCTTAATCAGCAGTATTTAAAAGGAACTATTGGAAGCTATTCAAAAAATGACCCAGAATCATGTTCATTTTTTATTCTAGCAGAATGGTGTAAGAGTCCTTCCTGCTTATTTCATTTTTCCCATTTTTAAAATGCTACTGTATTACTGTATTTTGATGGCTGGTTTAGCACAGTGGGCTAAGCAGCCGGCTTGTAATGCAGAACAGGGCAGCAGCGCGGGTTCAATTCCTGTACCGGCTCCCCGAACACTGTGACCGCTAGACAAGCAGCAATAATGGCTGACGATTATGAGTTGATCCATAGATTTAAACCTTTGTTCTGTCACCCCATAATTTTGAGAAGGATAGAAAGTGGGAGAGTGAAAGGAAAGCAGGTTGCAAGGCACCTTATCCAAGGTAAGGAATGGATAGCTGGGAATGCTCCAACATTCTCTCCACAGAGCAGGAAGGGAGGTACTGCGGGTGGAGGTGAGACTCTAAGGCCTAAGGGTTACCATTGCAATAAAGCGAGGCACATTACTTTAGCCTGTTGGAAGTTGTGAGGAAACCCAATGGGATTTGGTGGAGTTCATAAAGAGGATTCCGAAAAGGGAACATAAGCAGAAAATACTACCGGCAGACTGTAGCTCCAGCTAAAATTAGGATACTGGAGGCAAACACAGCTGTGAAAGCAGGTTGGCAAATGAAGTGGATAGAAGATATGAAAATGAATGAAAATGAAAATCGCTTATTGTCACGAGTAGGCTTCAATGAAGTTACTGTGAAAAGCCCCTAGTCGCCACATTCCGGCGCCTGTCCGGGGAGGCTGGTACGGGATTCGAACCGTGCTGCTGGCCTGCTTGGTCTGCTTTAAAAGCCAGCGATTTAGCCTTGTGAGCTAAACCAGCCCCTATATGCAGCCCCTGCAGATATGCAGGGATTTAAGGGGAAGATCACCCCATTTTCATCAAATAAGCCAAATAGCCAAGCCCATAGATAAAACCAAATTACTGCAGATGCTGGAATCCGAAACAAAAACAAAAAATTATGGAAATCTCAGCAGGTCTGACAGCATCTGTGGAGAGAAGAGGGAGCTAACGTTTTGAGTCTGGGTGACTCTTTGGCAAAGCTGTGACAACTTTGACAAAGAGTCATCCAGTCTTGAAACGTTAGCTTTTTTTTTGTTAGCCAAGCCCCTAACTATTTTAAGGGACACAGGTGCTACATAAGCTCTCTTACTGGAGAGGGATTTGGTTTTTCCTCCAGAGAGTTCAATGAAAGCTAAGGTGTTAATGAATTGGATAAATGGAGATTATATCCCTGTTCCATTGTATGAAGTACAATAGGAGTGTGATTTATTATCAGGTCCAGTGGTTGTCAGAGTGGTTAAGAAGTTACCAGTCAATGGAATAGATTTACATTTGGAGAATGATTTGGCAAGAGTGAAGGATGTATCTTTTCCCATGCTTACAGAGAGTCTGAGGGAAGATAAGGAGAAAGAACAGTTGCAGGAAAAGTTTCCAGAAACTTTTTCATCATGTGTGGTGACTAGGGCAATGGCTAAAGTCCACCACCAGAGATAAAGTCACTTATCTCTGTGACTTTTGGATGGTAGAATAGCTGGAACTATCCTTGAGGATGAGGATAATTCTGAGGAAGTGTTTGGTAGGAATTCATTAATTGAGGCCCTGGAGGCAGAGTTACATAGATTAGCACAGTGAGCTCTCACAGTCAGCTTCACAGGCTGAAGGTGTTCCAGAGTGCTGTTCCATTAAGAACAGAGAACTGGTGAGGAAATGGAGATGTCCTCATGGACCTGCAGGTGAGGAATGCGCACCAGATAATGGTACCGCCCAAATATCATCAAGAAATACTGTGGGTGGCGCATGAACTAATGGCAGGACATGCGGGAATTCGGAAAACTCAGGCATCGGTCAACAAATATTTTTCCTGGCCAGGACTGCATAAGGATGTCGTGCAATTCTGTAGAACCTGCCACACCTTTCAGGTAATAGGAAAACCACAAAATGTGATCAGACCAACACCTTTGATACCCATACCAGTCTTTGAAGTAAAATTTAATCGGGTATTGGTAGATGGTGTAGGGCCATTTCCTAAAATGAAGGCAGGGCATTAGTAGATTCTTATGGTCGGATATGACCACCCGATTTCTGGAAGCTATACCTTTAAGAGCTATTACGGTTAAGATAGTAGTTGAAAAGTTGAAACAGTTCTTCATCCTCTATGGACTACCCTGAGAAGTACAATATGACCAAGGTTCTAACTTTATGTCTAAAATTTTCGAGGGCATAGAACATAGAACGATACAGCGCAGTACAGGCCCTTCGGCCCTCGATGTTGCACCGACATGGAAAAAAAACTAAAGGCCATCTAACCTACACTATGCCCTTATCATCCATATGCTTATCCAATAAACTTTTAAATGCCCTCAATGTTGGCGAGTTCACTACTGTTGCAGGTAGGGCATTCCACGGCCTCACCACTCTTTGCGTAAAAAACCCACCTCTGACCTCTGTCCTATATCTATTACCCCTCAATTTAAGGCTATGTCCCCTCGTGCTAGCCACCATCCGCGGGAGAAGGCACTCGCTGTCCACCCTATCTAACCCTCTGATCATTTTGTATGTCTCTATTAAGTCACCTCTTAACCTTCTTCTCTCTAACGAAAACAACCTCAAGTCCATCAGCCTTTCCTCATAAGATTTTCCCTCCATACCAGGCAACATCCTGGTAAATCTCCTCTGCACCCGTTCCAAAGCTTCCACGTCCTTCCTATAATGAGGCGACCAGAACTGTACGCAATACTCCAAATGCGGCCGTACTAGAGTTTTGTACAACTGCAACATGACCTCATGGCTCCGGAACTCAATCCCTCTACCAATAAAGGCCAATACACCATAGGCCTTCTTCACAACCCTATCAACCTGGGTGGCAACTTTCAGGGATCTATGTACATGGACACCGAGATCCCTCTGCTCATCCACACTACCAAGAATTTTACCATTAGCCAAATATTCCGCATTCCTGTTATTCTTTCCAAAGTGAATCACCTCACACTTCTCCACATTAAACTCCATTTGCCACCTCTCAGCCCAGCTCTGCAGCTTACCTATGTCCCTCTGTAACCTGCAACATCCTTCCGCACACTCCACCAACTTTAGTGTCGTCTGCAAATTTACTCACCCATCCTTCTGCGCCCTCCTCTAGGTCATTTATAAAAATGACAAACAGCAACGGCCCCAGAACAGATCCTTGTGGTACGCCACTCGTAACTGAACTCCATTCTGAACATTTCCCATCAACTACCACTCTCTGTCTTCTTTCAACTAGCCAATTTCTGATCCACATCTCTAAATCACCCTCAATCCCCAGCCTCCGTATTTTCTGCAATAGCCGACCGTGGGGAACCTTATCAAACGCTTTACTGAAATCCATATACACCACATCAACTGCTCTACCCTCGTCTACCTGTTCAGTCACCTTCTCAAAGAACTCGATAAGGTTTGTGAGGCATGACCTACCCTTCACAAAACCATGCTGACTATCCCTAATCATATTATTCCTATCTAGAGATTATAAATCGTATCTTTTATAATCCTCTCCAAGACTTTACCCACCACAGACGTTAGGCTCACCGGCCTATAGTTACCCGGGTTATCTCTACTCCCCTTCTTGAACAAAGGGACCACATTTGCTATCCTCCAGTCCTCTGGCACTATTCCTGTAGCCAATGATGACCTAAAAATCAAAGCCAAAGACTCAGCAATCTCTTCCCTGGCTTCCCAGAGAATCCTAGGATAAATCCCATCAGGCCCCGGGGACTTATCTATTTTCACCTTGTCCAGAATTGCCAACACTTCTTCCCTACGCACCTCAATGCCATCTATTCTAATAGCCTGGGTCTCAGCATTCTCCTCCACAATATTATCTTTTTCTTGAGTGAATACTGACGAAAAGTATTCATTTAGTATAATTCGTAGTTTTGGTGTCAAGCAACTAAATTCAACTGTCTTTCGCCCACCAACTCTGGGAGCTTTGGAGGGATATCATCAGACTTTCAAAACCATGATTTGGGCCTATTGCCATGAATATCCAAGCGATTGGGACAAGGGATTGGATTTTCTCGATTTTCCACCATAAATTCTCCGAACTAAGTTACTGAATTTAGTCCATTTGAATTGTCCTATGGCCATGAAATTCGGGAACCATACAAATTGATGAAAGAGAAGTTTCTAAGGCAAAACTTTGAATCCTCAATGTTGGATTACATGTCCATGTTTCCCAAAGGACTCATGGGAGCTTATCAGGTAGTTAAAGAGCATTTAAAGGTTTCAGGAGCAATAATGAAAACGTGGGCAGACAAACATGCAAGGTCCAGGACAGTCCAAGCTGAAGGTGAGGTACTGTTACCTCTGAAAGTGAAATTCAGTGGCCCCCATAAGGTAGTTAGGAGAGTGAGTGTGGCGACTTACCTAATAGATACTCCAGACAGTAGATAGAAGGACCGAGTATGCCACATAAGCATGTTGAAAAAAATATCATCGTAGGAAAAAGATCAAAACGAACGAGTTTGTCATGTAGTAGCAGTAGTGGAAGAGGACAGATAGTAAAAGTGAGGGAGGGGAAGAGGTCAATTGTTGACAGAGCGACCCTGGTATGGTACGACTGAAAAATACAGGAGAACTAGAACAGTTATATGCTGAATTTGCATACTTAGAAAAAGAGCAACAAAAAAATCTTGTAAGGATACTGCAAAAACACAAGAAGATGTGTCGGGATACGCCAAGGTGCCCTATATTAACTGAACGTGCTAGTTTGATGAATGCTTATTATCTGACATGTGTGATATGTATGGCTACATCTTTATGCAATCCAGGGCAAAAAAAAATTTTGTATTTTTGCTTGAGTTTTCCTTACTCCTAAATGACCCACTACTGGAACCTTGTACGCTACCCGCAAAGCCTCCTTTCTATAATCCACCGGTAATACCACAATGAACATCTGCCCATTATTCATTTGCTTGAATATGTAATGGTCTCAATTTTATCATTAATACATTATTTCTAATGAAATAACACTCTGCTATACACTCCAATTCCATTTCTATATATGCTTACTTATACAACTGCTTAATCTCTGAGTCTTTCTGTTGTAATTCAACTGACTTGCGTGAGCAAAACATATCCGCTTCATCCACCACCTACTCTTGTTCTTAACTAACCATCTGATCAAACATGGTTTCTTGCAACTGAACCTCAGTCTCCCTATCGGCACTCCTCA
This sequence comes from Scyliorhinus canicula, assembly GCF_902713615.1. NCBI lineage: Eukaryota > Metazoa > Chordata > Chondrichthyes > Carcharhiniformes > Scyliorhinidae > Scyliorhinus > Scyliorhinus canicula. The sequence goes on from NC_052151.1 coordinate 115,456,817, forward strand.
AGTTCTCGTCCTCGTGTCTCAACCTGTGACTTTGTGATTGGGTTACCACACAATCAGGAAACACCCAGATATACTTCTTGCAACATCTAAGTTGTTTGACTTTCCACTGGCTATTCAACCTCTGTAGGCTGCACTTCCACCTGTGATCCAGCTATACCATTATCTAGGATAAAGTGTACCCCTGAAAAAGGTAATTTTTCTATTACTCCTACTACCATATAACCACTTTTCGCTGGACTTTCTAACCATGGCTTACACAGTGGAACACTACTGCTCTCGCCATTAATTCCACATATTACCACCTTTTCTGGCAATATTCCTTCTGAACTATACATCTCTTTATCTCTCATCATTAACGATTGACTTCCTCTTGTATCCCTTAAGATCTTAATCTCCTTACCTACTCCACCTTGTACACATGAGTAAACCTTACACATGAGTAAACAAATAAAATCTAGAACACAGCAGCCCACTTGATTGCTCCCCTTTCCACAAACATTCAAACCCTCCACCAGCAATGAACATTGGTAGCCATGTGTACTATCTACAGGATGTACTGCAGTAACCTGCCAAGATTCCTTAGAGAGCTACCATCTAGTAAGGACAAGAGCAGCAGATACCTGGGAACCCCACCACCTGAAGGAACCCCTCCAAGTCCCTCACCATCCTGACTTGGAAATATATCGCCGTTTCTTCACTGTCACTAGGGCAAAATCCTCAATCTCCCTTCCTAACAGCACTGTGAGTGTACCTCAGGGACTGCAGCGGTTCACCACCTTCTGAAGGGCAACTCGGGATGGGCAATAAATGGTGGCCTAACCAGCAAAGCCCACATCCCATTCATGAATTTTTAAAAAACCCTTAAAATGTTCTGCTTATCCACCAACCTCTGAACACGCTGTACATCCTGTTACACCTCTTCCATTGGCCAATGTTTTATTTTCCCACTTATTAAATCCTGTTTTGCCGAGTCTGTCTTCCAAGAACATTACTTACTGCGACTTCACACGTCCAACTTTATTACAATTAAAACAGTTAACTTTTCTCATCTCTCTACCACTATCCTAGGTTTGCTTCTTATTCTGAGTCACACTCTCCTTAATATCACCAACTAAACTTCCTTTCTATTGACAACTTGTGAATTTCTCATTCCCCAGTTTTTATCTTTCACAGATTAAAATTGATGTTGAAAACCAAACTTTGCTTGATGAACCAATTCAAAATCATTGGCCATTTCTATGGCCAGTCCAGCAGTTTTATTTGTTTGTTCTTCCACATGAGTTCTCAGTACTGCGGGAAATGAATCTTTAAATTCCTCCAAAAGAATTATTTCCCTAAGAGCGCCATATGTTTGGTCTATTTTTAATGCTCCTATCCATCTTTCAAAATTATTTTGTTTAATTCTTTAGAATTCTATATTTGTCTGATCCGGTTCTTTCCTTAGATTTCTAGGGTTGGATTCTCCGCACCCCGACGGCGAAATCGCGGCCAGCGTGGGGGGGGGGCGGAGAATCCATTTTCCCGCAAGAAATCATGACCGACGCCGGTTCTCCGATTCGGCGGGCCCCGAAAAGCGCCGTACTCGGTGACCATTCTTCACCCCCGACCGGCTGGAGCACATGGAGAACTAATGTGGTCCAACTGGTCGGGATACTCGCACGGCGGTTGTGGACTCAATCTGCAGCCGTCTTGGTCGGGGGCGGGCCGATCGGAGAGCGAGGGGGGCCTTATAGCCGGCCACTAAATTCTTGTGCGGGTGTTGAGGGTCGGACGGGGGGATTCTTTTTTGTGTCCAGCTCCGCAGTCCGAGTCCGCCATGAAGCATGGAGCGGCCGCTGGAGGCTGCCTCCTTGCGTAAGCACGGCCTCTGACCCGGGAGTGCGGGGGCCCTTATCTGCAGCAATAGCTGCAAAATATACTCCAGGTCCCTGCTAGCCCCCTGCAGGGCTAGAAATTTGTGTCCCTTTGATGCTAGTTTTACTGGCGCGAAACACGACCGTTTTGACGGCTGCATGGGAGATAGTCCCAATAATGGAGAATCCAGCCCTTAAGCCTTTGACTGTAGGCTTCTGGCATTAGTTCATATGCACTTAATATGGTTCTGCTCACCTCACCATAATCATAATACCTAGATACCTCCTCCACTGGTGATGCAAACACTTCACTCGCTCTACTACCAACTTTGTTTGGACCAACACTATCCACATGGACTTTGGCCAATACAATTGTTTAAGCACTTTCTCATAGGAAAAATACTTCCATATCTTTCACATCAAATCTTGGCAATGCATGAACATATTTAAACTCATCCCAACAAGGCTTTTTACTAGGAAGTATATCTTTTTCCTCCACACCTTCCTCAGTTTCTGCCTTTAACGTCAACTTTTAAGTTCATGTTTTCCTTGCAGTGCCAGTTCAAAAGTTCAAATTCTCTCTCTTTCCTTAACCCTTTCTTCCTTTGCTACCCTTTCCATTTCTACCTCAATATTCCTCCTTTCCATTTCCTTTTCCTTCCCTTTTTTCTTTTCTGTCCTCTCTTTTTCCTTTTCTTCTGCCATTGGCAATCTCTCCTTTTATTTTGCTTCCGCCATTGCCAATCTCTCTTGGCTCCACGAGCAATGACCTCATCTCCCCAAGCTGAAAAGCAAATTATCTCTGCAGGTGACAAAGCACACTAACTCCCCAGGGACTTCCCCAGCCAAACCACAGTCCATTAGAATGGACTGAAAAGCACATTATTTGTCACTTTCATCTTACAGCTGCTGAAAACACCCAGGTCCTGCAATACGGAGTTTTAAAAAAATGACCACTACAGTCAAACACACTCAAACCCCAGGCTTTTAACCCTTAAATTGCCCAATACTTAGAATCCAATATTCTTAAAGCCTTCCAGTCGTCATAACTTCCACAGTCCAAAGATGTGCTGGGTAGGTGGATTGGCCATGCTAAATTGCCCCTCAGTGTCCAAATGTTGAGTGGGGTAACGGGGTTGCGGGAATAGGCTGGGGGAATTGGACCTAGGTAGGGTGCTCTTTCGGAGGGTCAGTGCAGACACGATGGGCCGAATGGCCTCCTCTTGCACTGTTATGATTCCATGATACCCCAATGTTATCTACTTTGCAGTGCAACAATCCCTTCCAGCTGGTTCCATTTTCAGTTTCTGGTCTCATACGTAATCTTTTACAATCCGCTGTTCTTGCCAGTAATGTAAAATTGCCAAGTAAAGCATTTTGTCACTTAATGGCACTGAGGGAAGAATTAGCTCTTCTATTTATGGATTATAATGTTGGGCAAGCCCTTGAGAGCAGTTCTCCTTTATTACAGGTTTTCAATCTACTGAGATTAATAGTAATAGGCTGCAAAGAAAATAGATATTTCACAATATGCCTATTAGCCGTTCAAATCTAAGCTTAACAATGGGAGTACTGGTTCACTAATGTAATTAGATTAATAGTTCAAAAACCAGAAGGTGTTCATTATGTTGTGTAGCTAGAGTATCAAGCTAATTTTCCTGACTCTGTGTCCCAGGCAGCTCTGGAGAAGAAATATAATTTCTGCAGTTATGGATGAGACCTTCAGCTCTGTTCCTACTCCAACAGGCGTCCCTACAAACCTTTTGTCACGAATGCTGGAGACCTTTTCAGCACTGCATCTCCCAGCAGTTTCACTAACGCCATTCAGAAATTTAAATTGTGTGCGTGTCTTCTCCGTGGTTCGCCACCTTGGCATTGCGAGAAGTCTTGTGAACTCTTGCAGTCTCATGAGCAATGCAATCTGGAATCCCTTGCTCCTGGTAGCACCTCCCATGGCGGCAAGATCGGAGGCTGTTGCCAGGTGAAGTGCGGTCCAAAAATTCCTCAATGGCAGAACAGGTGGGTGAAGTCTGCGTGTCTCACCACCTGCAAAGGTGGCAGCAGGCAGCAGCAGTAAAGTGGTCTCAGTCATTGTGGTTCGACCTGTCACTGGAATCTGATTACCAACCTGCAGGACTGTGTGGACATTGATGGCAGATCAGGTTCCCATGTAAAAGGAGGTAATCTCCAGGCTTCTGCCAGGGTCCATCTGCCTAGTGCTGTGGCGATGGAGGATTGGTGACCGGGACAGGGCTGTGAACTTGGGAGTCCCTTGTCAGTAATCTGTACACAGGTCACAGATGTGTGAAAGTTGTTGGATGCCTGTGGTGGGACTGAGGTGTCTTTGGGCAGTAGTATCTGTGACTGAGCGGTTCTCTACTGAATACTCTCTGGTCACCCCAAAGGGTGAGCAGGGGGTGTCGTGACAGCAGGGATGTCAATTTAGAGTCTGGATAGCTTGTGTGATACAATTGCAGTTCTTTCTGGGAGGGTCTTTTATTTCTTTGAATGCAAAGTTAGTGATCCCGCAGAGTGTGGTTTCCCAGTCAGGACAAAGTGAGACAGCATTTTTTTGGGGTACCTTTTCTAGCCCCTATCCCCGTTCCATTTAGCAGTATTTGGGTTGATGCAGACAGACAAATCCAGAAGATAAAGGACATGTGGTGGGAAGTGAAAGCCCCAGATAACCAACAATATGTGACATGCAAAGCTTTCTTGAAGGACCAGGGTCATCTATAGACCGAGGTCAAATAGAAAAGATCTTAATTCACAAGAAAGTGTTTTCCTTCTTAAGAATGACAACAGCATCTGGAAATGATAGAAAGAACATTTTAAACTACTCCTCAATCATGAATCCACAATGGCAGCTGATACTCTCCAAGCAATCCTCTCGTGCCCTGTGGTAGAATTCATGCTCAACTACCATTGATGGAAGAGCTTCAAAAAGCAATCAACCAGATAAAAAACAGCAAAGCCTGTGTTAGCAGTGGTCCAGCTTGTGATGATGGGCAACATGGTAGCATAGAACATAGAACATTACAGCGCAGTACAGGCCCTTCGGCCCTCGATGTTGCACCGTCCTGTGAAACCCCTCTAAAGTCCCTTTACACTATAGAACATAGAACATTACATGGTGGTTAGCACAATTGCTTCACAGCTCCAGGATCCCAGGTTCGATTCCCGGCTTGGGTCACTGTCTGCGGAGTCTGCACGCTCTCCCCGTGTCTGCGTGGGTTTCCTCCGGGTGCTCCGGTTTCCTCCTACAGTCCAAAGGTATGCAGGTTAGGTGGATTGGCCATGCTAAATTGCACTTAGTGTCCAAAATTGCCCTTAGTGTTGGGTGGGGTTACTGGGTTATGGGGATAGGGTGGAGGTGTTGGCTTGGGTAGGGTGCAGACTCGATGGGCCGAATGGCCACCTTCTGCACTGTAAATTCTATGATTCTATGATTATAAGTAAATATTAACAGATACAACCTCTAACCAGAAGGTGGCAGTAAAGAACAACCATGTGACACTGGAACCTCGGGGTGTCTGGAGATAGTCTTTGTAGTGGATAGTCGCATTTGAAATAGCTCTTGGATAATTTTATAATAACAATTTAATAGTTAGTGGTTTTAGCAGTTTTCATATTGTTATCTGACCCACTTTATTGTTAATCAACAAACATTCAACTCGTCACAAACTAGACGTTCTATAGTGCATCCGGCCAAGCACCAGAACGTAACACAGCTGAGGTCTTCAGAGTTGATAGGTGTCTGCTCACATCAAGACTTCTAAAAGAAGATGGATTTCCAGGAATATTCTGAGGCTGGAAGATGGGTCCCCCCTCTAGGACACTAAATCTGGAAGGTGCACTTGTAGATTCTCCTCCCACCCACTCTCACCCACTCCCTGATGAGCCATCCCTCCAACTGCTGCGTTCCCTCAAAAACAGCTGGGTTTTGCAAGTGTCGCACAATGTAACTGTTATGGATGCTCCCCTGGAAACGGGCACACACCTGCACGATGTGTGGTCACAGACGGTTTTGGCATTAAGGCAATGAATCCTTTGAGGTTCAAAAATGGCACCCCATGCCACCACAAGGAATGCAGAGGCACATGGGTGCAGTCAATGACACTCTGCACCTGGGGCATGCCATCTATGTGAGCAAACCCCATGACCATGGCATCCTGGCTCACCTGGGCCCGATCAAAGTTGATGTACATGTGAGCCCTTATAAATGGCACATCTGTGACCTCCCTTATGCATTTGTAAGTTGTGGACTGGGAATTTCCGCCCAGATCACCCGTGCAGCACTGAAATAAGCCTCTGGCACAGAGGTTCAGAAGTGACTTTTAGTGCCACAGGCAATGGTGATCTCCCAGTTTGTGTGGTGCCAACTCTTGCATCACCTGGCACAGATGGTCCACCGTCCCCTGAGACAGAGGCAGTCTTCTCCAACACTGAAAACCTGGCATTTGTAAGTAGGAAGTTCTCTGTTGTCGGCACCATCTCATTCGAGACTCCGCCCTCTGTTGCCATGCTCCTGGAAGATCAATGGGCCCAGCCTCCCCTCCCCCCCTCTGAGGGTGCTGGCCCTGGCCACGTGCAGCGGCACATTGATGTCATAGTTGCTGCTCAACTGGCTCCATAATTCTCCAGAACCAAAAACTGAAAGGAAGAGAACGTCAAAGTGAGCAATGAGGAGCCCTGACCCTCAGCCCTCTCAGGATTTGGGTCATCCAGCCATGTGCAGCCCCCTTTGTGAGCATCTTTTCACTGAACCTCACTCCCTCCCTGTCACACAATAGCTACTTCCCTCTCAACTCCACCCGCATGAAGCACTTCGATCCTTGAGAGCCTCAGTGGTACACGTGCCCTCCTCCCCCATGGGTGAGGAGTGAGGGCAGTTGAGTGCATTCAATGGACCTGCATTCTAACCTCATGGGGCAACAAGGTACTGCCCCCCCCTCCCCCCCCCCCCCCCCCCCATCATACCTTGAATGGGCCACATCTGTGATACTTTGCTTGTGTAGACTTGAGTATGGAGTTTAATGTGGGGGGTTCATTCTCACTTTAGTCATCCTGACCACTGGGTGAGGGTCTTCAGCCCACAATGAGACTGGAAAACACCCATTGTCAGAGTCCCCCACTCTGCCCATGCAGCTTGGTACCTCATGGGACCCCACCCATGAACCTCACAGTCGCCCCCAGTGCTAACCCTATGTATTCATCTGCTCCCACCCATTTTTGAGCTGCCAATTTGGAAGGGCAATCTCTCAGCAGTTATATCACCACAAGCCCAGCAAGGAGGTCACGGGAAGTGCTGACTGCATACCAGCCACCAGGCCCGTTCAAACCGGGACCAGCCATGAAGGGCGGCTAAAACTAACGAGCAACCCCACCCCCTGAGTTGCGGGTACTGAACCCTCCCTGTCTAGGTGCCAGTACTGAACCAGCCCCCCACCTCCTCCAGCCCCAAATTGAACTTATTGGATCCAGTGTGCTCCTCACTGCCGCCTCTGTAAATGGAATCCTGGATGGTAATGGCAACCTGAGCACTCACCTCCGATATTCCTTTCACAGATAATGTCGGCAGGTTCTCTTTTTCATACAGCTGTTGTAAACTGATGAATATTCATGGAGGGGGCGATTCCCAGCGTGAGGGCGCGTTAATGATATTGGAATGTATTTAAATGAGATGCCCTGTCTGCCGTGGTGTGATTCTTGGTACATCACCACCGAAGGGCCTGGAAGATCGGCAAGTGCGATCTCAATCATGTTTCCCCATTCTCCCTGTATTTTCTGCCCGTGTTGCCATTGTCGCTGACATCTAACATGGGCTCAAAATTCCACCCAGTAATAAGTGATTTCTTATAAAATAGTGCTCATGTGACTGCCTATTCCACTGCCATGGTGCTTCTCGCTTAACCATAGTTACCATCGTGGTATTCTGGCTGCACAGCTATCTATCCTGGTGCTCTATTTAATTGAACTAGGACCGGGAGCTGTGGCTAACATGGGTTCTGTATCTGTGATTTTGTAAAGCATGCTGACATTCAAAATACACCTTGATTTTTACAATAAGGATACTTCAGAAAGTATTTTCATGTAAATAAATATTTCAATTTACAATGTATTTTTATTCCAGTATTCTGTAAACCTAAGTTCATCCTAAACATCTCATCGCCATTAAAGGACCATCATTATTGCTTCATTTACATCATCCATAAATAAGATAATAGTATAAAATCAAATTACTGCGGATGCTGGAATCTGAAACAAAAGAAAAATGCTGGAAAATCTCAGCGAGTCTGGCAGCATCTGTAGGGAGAGAAAAGAGCTAACGTTTGGAGTCCGATGATTCTTTGTCAAAGCTGGGTTTTTTTAAACATCTGTAAGAAACAGGAAAAGATTCTTGTTAAGGTGTCGAATGCGAAGGCATCATGCGAAGGAGGAAATGAAACTGGTGTCGAATGCGAAGGCATCATGCGAAGGAGGAAATGAAACTGGGGACAGGGACAGCTTTGAGAGAGAGTAAGATGGTGCTGCTGGAGAGAGATGTCGAGTGTCTTCATGTGGCGCCGCATGGCACTGAGTGTGGCTTTCAGGATGCGGCGAGAGCAGCAGTTGGAAGAATGTTGTATATCCTGGAGGTACCTGTAATCCTGGAGGTTACATGCAGGGTGAAATTTAAGTTGAAATCCCCGTGGGGTAAGTCAGAGGTGTCAGACAGTCACTGAGGAAAAAATATGGCTGTGGAAGCGAGTCTTGATAAAAACCTTGTCCAACACGAAGAGAGAAATGGAAAGCAGTGAAGTAGGATAGTGAGGGAGGGACTTACAGAAATCCTGTCGGAGAGAAGAGCAATACTTCTTCAGGGTAGGCATTCCTGGAAAAGAGGTGGCAGTGAGTTAAACACTGGATAAAATCAAATTACTGCAGATGCTGGAATCTGAAACGAAAGAGAAAATGTTGGAAAATCTCAGCACGTCTGGTAGCATCTGTCGGGAGAGAAAAGAGCTAACGTTTTGAGTCCAATCACTCTTTGTCAAAGCTCAGTAAGATAATGGTATGGCTGCCTCATATTTTCACCTTGTTTAAATGTATTGAACTCGTGCTGTCACAACAATAACAGCCAAGCTTATGCCTCTCTTAGATATGACTGTGGCTTTCTTGTGTGACAGTTTAAGTTAAATTGATCACTTTAATCATAATGCTACAAATGTGGATGATCTCATGTTATAAAGAATATTTTCATTGTCCTGATACCGTAATTTGCTGACTGAGGAACATTTAACATGGAAGGATGGAGAGGAACAACATGGAATGTGTCATTAATAATGAAAATAGAAAGAAAGTTTAAGTTTGGTTGGTTCTTAGGTGTAAGGATAGGGATAACTCCCAGGGCGAGTGAACCATTAGCAGATTTAACATATAGTTTTGAGCTGATTCAGTCTACTGTGATATGACGCAGTAATTCTTTGATTGTACTTCCATTATATAGGTACCAGCTTTCAACGCTGCTCTGGATATCTCCTTACATAAGCAGCAGAAATAAAAATATGAAGAAAATCCGAAATGACTCTGAAAACTTGTGCAAATATTTTGTATTCAAAGTTAGTCTTAATGAAGGCATCAAAGAACACTCCACTGGTATCAAAGCCAAACCTAATACGTCCTCAGGCTTGTGCTCCCTGTAAAGGTCATTAAGTCATTTATCCCAGCTGACTGTAACATTCTAATCTCCATTACAGCAGAGACTAGCTCATTTAGTAAACACTGCAGATTGAACCCGAGATTTACAAGAGATTTGTAAATTGTCTATTTTTTAAAACCAAAGCGGGTGACATCTGTCAAAATCCATTCATTTTAGTAATTAAATCCCAAAGTTGCTATAATTTGTATCAGTGATTAAATAAAAATAATGAACTGCCTGTAAACCCGAGTCAGTAACAGAGATAAAAAGAATTAACCAGAAATATCTTAAACAAAACCAAAGTTGATGGCAATACACAGCAGACTCATCAACAACTGAAAAGAGAAAGACCGATTTTCACAGTACGGATATTAATGGACCTACTGTGCTTTTCTGATGTAGCAGCATGTAGAGTTTTCAGCATCAGTCAAATTTCAAAGAGTGATATTCGTTATCAATAAAGGTGACCCAGCTTGAGAAGCCATTTTTCTAAATACTTGTATGTTTATTTATGTTTATTTGTCAAAGCAGTATGGAGCAAAGTGGGTCACATTTTAAACAAAAATGAATTACTGTCACTTCTAATAAATTACATTTGCCAGGTCTGTTTGTGAGTGTGGTGATCATGAATCTGATAAATGACCCACACTTCACATATACAATGAAATATCATAGCCTCAGTTTCACCCCTTGCACCCCCATCCAGCCCCCGTCCCCATTGAGAATAGGCTATGTTGGAATTATTTGGGAAAGACTGCTTACCTTATCTTGACTGGTTCTAGAGCTGCCAGATAAATCTTGTGGCTAAAAGAAACACTGAAAGGTAATTTTAAAAAAAGTTTCTAATTTTTTTATGAAAACCATAGACGTGGCAACCTTCACCCCCATCCCCAACCACGATGTACATCTAAATCCCCTCTCTCACCTTGATTGTTTCCAGGGGATTCATGAGGGAAATTCATCTCCAACTTTGAAATGAGGCACGTAAAACTTCCCTGGGATTCATGTGGCATTGTGATGTGAGCTTGCCACTTGTTCCAGCCCTGCACACTGCACTCACACCTTGACTCAAAATTGGGGTTCAGAGCTCTTATTCATCTTGTTCATGCCATACTTCATTTAAAAGGATGACAGCAGCTCCCGAAGAAAACGTTTTAGTATTTAATAATGGCATTTTATTCAAGAAATACATTCACAGCACAAAAACATCATGTTGACTAATTTTGTTTGGACAATTTTGATGTTTCAGTAAGCTAAAAAGAAAAATTGATAATGCTGAAAATCTGAAATTACAACAGAAAATATTGGGAACTATTATATTTCTTTGTTGCTGCAAAGAGAAAAGGTATGGGGGTGCCCACACTCTGGGTTTGTGTAAAACACGATGAGAGGTTTATTAATGTTGCTCCCTCAATTAAGATGGTGAACTACCCAAAGGCCATGCAAACACTCTGCCAACATCACGTGATGCATAACCAGCAGGGATATATTCTTTGATACATAACACTCATCTTCCTTTACTTCATTAGTGCAATGAAAAATGATAAACATTTATACAACAGATCCACTTATGCACTATCTCTAAACATGTATACAATTCAATAAGACAGTGTCGGTGGGGGACGTCTGTTCCTTTTTGGTGCAATTCGGTGTAATGGAACTTGGTTACTTGATACCTCGATGTGGAGATGCCGACGTTGAACTGGAGACCTCGGAAGTGCCCTCATTCCGTTCTGTAGATGGTACTTCTTGAGTAGTTATCTGTCACTAGGTATTGAAAAATCCTCAGAAACAGAATCTGAACTTGTCACTGTATCTGGTCTCTGTTCCGAATTATTGCTCTCTAGACTTTCCAAGGGAAGAATCTCTTAAGAATTTCTACAAACTTACTTTGTGCAGCAAGTAACTGTTCAGCATGACATCACCAAACTCTTTCAGCACCTGCCTGTACGGATTGGACCTTTCTTTGCTAGGATCATAGCAGGTATCCATGTCTCTGTGGTGGTTTAACTCGTAGCTAATACTCTCGTCCTGGATGAATACTCACTTTTTCGAGATTTGCTCCCTCCTAGCAATTTGTGCTTGTTCTTGTTGTTTGATAATTTCTGAAGTATCAGGTGGAGTTAACAAACCAAACTGTGTTTGTAGTTTCTTCTTGAACAACAGCATTGCCGGTGAACTCTGCATTGTAGCATGTGCAGTGTTCTGATAAGACATTGGGAATTTGTTTACTCTTCTTGATGATGTTGCCTGGTCCTTCGGTGCTTTGATTGAATACTTTAATGATTGCACAAAACGTTCGGCCAATCTATTTGTTGCTGGATGACAAAGAGCTGACTTGATATCGTGTATACCATTCCATTTCAACTAGTCCTCAAACTCCTTCAAAGTAAACTCTGGCCCATCATCGCTGACAATTTGCTCTGGTGTTCCAAATATTATGAATTTTTTGCCCAGTTTCTCAGTGGCCTGCTCAATCGTCATTGACTTCAATTGTGCTGTATTTGACAACGGATGTACATCGACAGTATGTGGAACAGAATGGTTTGTCACTCTTTAAATGACAAAACTCAAAACAAGGTTGAGGAATTTGAAAGTTCCATGAGTTTCAGATTTAGGGATGATACCCTTAAATTGCTGAAAAGAGTAGTGGTTCCTTGTAAAATCACTGGAAGGATTCATTTTATTAGCACTGATGTCATATATAGCAAAATACCTTTATTATTGATGAAGAAAACACATATGAAACTTGATGTGGAAAACGATAAGGCCATCAAATTTGGCAACAACTGAGGACTTACAATTAAAACAGTCTAGACAGTATTGTATCGAGTTAATGAATCCTAATTTTTCTTGCAAAGAAATTAAGGAAGTACTGTTAGCATTAGAGAACAGGAGTCTAGAAAACAAGATTCGCCCATCCGCCTTCTCAAAGATTAAACATTTTTTCTCAGGGATGCAGGTGTAAGAGATGAAGAGTACACCAAACTTACAGAACAGCTAAGTGATAGATCTGATATATGTAAGAAACAAAGGAGTACACCATCACGACCCATAGTGAGTGTGCCCTTAGTGAGAGATGTTAATGAAGTTGTGGCTATGGATAAATAAAATAACATTTTCATTTTATAGCCTTGGCAACTAGGTTTAGGCAGATTAATCGGAGTAACGAAAAGAAATGGATTGTGGGACAGACGGAGTCATTGCCTCAGTTTCTCGCTAATAACAGGGGAGGGGGTGGAATTTGCTAACTAGGAATTTTGGGATGTGTGCGGGAACATGAACATAATAGTTATGAATACAACTGCAGAAAGCCCATTTAGTAATGGGGTGTGTCAGAGAAGTCATGCTGTGATAGTTTTGGTAGATCGGCCAAATTGTAAATTAGCTTCAGCTTTAGAATGGGACATCCATACAAAGAATTCCCTACAGATGGTAGGGGACTATCAGTTGTTTTGGGATAAATCATAAAATTCCTTCAGTCATAAATGATCATCCTCTAGCTTGGAGGGAGCAACGATTACTTATACCTTTTCTGAGCATTTGAATTCACTGCATGTGGGCAGGAGAGCATTTCTAAAAGTGGAAATCTCAGAAAGAAGTCGGAGAGCTTTGAGGCATAACATACAGTCATCAGAAACTATTTACAAACAGGGATACACGGTATACTATAAAAGAGATGGATGTAACAAGTGGCAAGTCCAGGAAACGTTATAGCTACAGATGGTAAAACAATCATTTTGCAGCATGGAGACCAGACTGTTCGGGTACACTCGTCAAGATTAGTGGGCACAGATATCAAGTTTGTAGATTCAAAAGGGGTTATTGAACATGTTGAGGAGCCAAGTACTTCTCATATATATATCTTACAGAATTATGTGGACCAGATCGTGGAAATTAACAGGGTATCTAAAGAGGGACATAGTAATTCTGACAAACCGGTTAGGCTAATTTTCTCAAAGGACAACTGCCAAAAGTTGGTATCAAAGTGACACACTTGCCAGAATGGGCCAGTCAGTGGAAAGATGCAACTACCATTGGTAGAGCAAGTAAGGCCACCAGAAAATATAAAATCTAGTTGAATACGAGATAGAGTCGAGGAGTATAGGCCCATGGATTAGGAACATGAAATACAAAAATGGAAAGCACAGAAATAAAGGGCTGAATTCTCCGTTGTTGTTTTGCCGGCAGGGTTTCCCGACGGTGTGGGGCTGCCCCACAATGGGAAACATCATTGACCAGCCGGTGAAACGGAGAATCCCGACGGCATGCCGCACCAGCAATCTGCTGCGGTGGGATGGAGAAGCCCTCCCATAGTGTCAGTTTGGACAGTATGTCCAGCAGTGAACACGGCCATAGGAAGAAATCAAGAATTGTTGAAAGAATAACTTATCATAGGAGGAGAAGATCAAACAGTAGCAGTCCGAAACACAATATACTGCAGGATAGAGGACACGGTTTAACAAGGTCAAGAAATATGATGCAGACTAGGAATGATACAAGGAGCAGAAGCCCAGGTGACTGAGAAGTCTTAGTGGCTTCAAACAGGTGAGATGATAGACTAATAAAAGATGCAAAACAGCAAGAACTGCAAAGTTGGAAAGAATTTAGGGGGTACACAGAGGTCTCAGTTAGAGGGCAACGAGTTCTATATCAGAGATGGATATGCACAGTAAAGGTGTTCCTGATGGAACTTATAAGGCCAAAAACAGATTGGTGACATGAGGTTTTGAAGAAAACTTGAGTGAACAAGATGTAAGGGTAGATTTACTGATGGCAGGAAAGTTTATTTTGAAGATCTTGGCTCTGTGGTTCTAGCCACAAAGCTCAGGAATGCAAATTGATAGATATTAACACGGCTTTCTTACAGCGACATCAGCTTCCAAGAGAATTTTTCTTTGTCCTCTGAGAGAGGCGCTAAACACAGGAAGGGTACTATGTGTATACAGGTTGATTGATACCTCCAGAGTTTGGTATTTCCCAGTGAGGTTGGTTTTGTTAAAATTTTAACTGTCTTAAATTGAAAGCAGACCTTGCAATGTTTTATTTGCGGTATGGAGGGAAACCTTCAGGCATCCTCATGAGGATGATTTTTTGTGGGGTGGTAGTAGAGAATTTAAAAATACTGTTCTCAATAGGTTTAGAACAGAGTTCAAGATTGGAAGTCAGGCCTTCAGTGCATTCAAATACATTGGGTTAGAAATCGTGCAGAGTGGTCCGCATGTCACTCTACATCAGCAGTCGTACTTGGAGAATATTGACCCCGGAGCAATTACTCATGGCCGGGCCTCCCGAAAGGATACAACGGCTTCTAAAATGGAAAAAGGAGAATTCTCAAGTTTAATTGGGCAGCTGAATTGGTCAGCTAGACAAACAAGCCTCGATGCCAGTTTTCATGTTTTAGAACTAAGCACTAAAATGAATGATCTCAAAGTTGAAGAAATTGTTTGAGCAAACAAAACATTGGCAAAATAAAAACTGGAGAATTGTGATTTGAAATTCCCATCTTTAGGTGATATTAGACAATCAAAATTGATGATCTAGAGTGACTCATCGTACAGCAATCTCTGCGATGGTTTTTTAATGTTTCAGCTGGTGTAGAAAGGTAAATATTGCCCTTTGACATGGAAGCTAAAAAGATACGAATAGTGGTTAAAATTACATTGGCAGCAGTGGATTTTTTTATATCCAGGATCCTGAGTGAAATTTTAAATGGAGCGGAGTATTCAAGAACAGTATCTATAGAGTGTCACATACATAATGATCTGGGTTCTCGGTTCCCCACCTGTGCGCTGTTTGCTGACGATAGAATTCTATTTTCCTGACACTTGTCAATGGGAGTTTTCGTGGGCAGGTGTAAAAGTGAATCGCAACGACTGGTGAATTCTGGCCAATCAGTCCCTTTAGGAGAATGTCCACATTACAAAATGCAGCAATGAAAAGAGACTACAGATTGACATAGCGAGACTAAAACAGATGTGAGAGAACATGGCGATTCACAAGGTCAAGTGGGTTGATAGAACTTACCAATTAATAATAATAATCTTTATTGGTGTCAGAATTAATAATAATATCTTTATTGGTGTTACATTAACAATGCAACGAAGTTACTGTGAAAAGCTCCTAGTTGCCACACTACGACACCTGTTCGGGTATACTGAGGGAGAATTCAGAATGTCCAATTCAACTAACAAGCACATCGTTCGCGACTTGTGGGAGGAAACCAGAGGACCCGGAGGAAACCCATGCAGTCATGATGAGAATATGCAGACTCTGCACAGACAGTGACCCAAGCCGGGAATCGAACCTGGGTCCCTGGCACTGTGAAGCAATAGTGCTAACCACTATGCTATCTGACTGTTTGATGAAAAGAGGGGCTAGCTTGAAGAAATTACTGGAAATTAGTAAAGAGAAATTAATCTTTTCCTTTAAGGAAGAAATATGTGAGTGAAAAACAACATTTTGGAATGGGGAGTAGGGTGCATTTATTGCAGAATAAATATACATTTGTGGTATGGTATATTGTAATTGATATCAACATTAAAGAGGCACTTTTTTAAGAGGGGGAATCTGCTAGGAAAGAATTAACATTCTCTAGTACTTAAGATGTAATTGGCATTTTAATTGGTTAATAGACTGCACTTATTGTGTAATAGGCTGCACCAAATATAAAGGAGATGCACGTGGCACTTTGGTGATATTGGAGAAGAGATTGCTGAACACAATAAACTAGAAGTTGAAGAAGTCAGGACCTGCTTTCTAATTCTTATATAGAGTATCATCAGAGATTAGCATTTAGAAGTAGCTCATGCACTTCATGGTGGCAGGATTGCAATTTTAACACATATCACAGTTTTACCTACCCAAATGCACCATCCCTCTGCCAAGTCCAACATGACCCCCAGCCAGGCCCTAACAAGGTGCCAGATTTCCCTGGAGGTCTGGTCCACTGCTGAAAGCTTCCTCAATATTCTCCAAGCTGTACAGGGTGGCCACTGTTATGCGTGGTACTGCCAGAACTGTAGAGCTGCTGACCTTCAGTGAGCCGGAAGGCAGGTTTATGAGGCAGAACTACCACTTGGATGGAAATTATGTCTTGTCCCATAATAATAAAAGGCCCGTGAGCCAAAAATGTTAAGTGGGGATGATCTGCCAAAGGGAGGAAGGCTCATCCCTGACATTTACCCTGGAGTGTGGGGAGCCAGTTGGGAACTGTCTTAAAAAAATAAGATCTGAGAGCATAGTTAGTGCACCAACAAGACATTCAACAAACCATCTGGGCAGACAGCTTGCACACACTCCTCCATGGTATGGGGCTGGTTTAGCACAGGGCTAAATCGCTGGCTTTGAAAGCAGACCAAGGCAGGCCAGCAGCACGGTTCAATTCCCGTACCAGCCTCCCCGAACAGACGCCGGAATGTGGCGACTAGGGGCTTTTCACAGTAACTTCATTGAAGCCTACTCGTGACAATAAGCGATTATCATTATCATTGGTCCAGCAAATCACCGATTTCATAACAATGCACTTGTTTAATCTTTTAGTATTTTGGTGACTTTTTTTAAATCGCTATTCATATAGACTCTATATTGGTCTTGCATCATTTTTGGTCTGCTGCCATTTTGATCTCCTCAATAGTTACGGGGACGAAACCGTCCCCTTTTCTCTTTCCGTCTTTTAAAAAATGCTATGCCCTGCAATACTTAATTCTTGTAACCAGTGAAAGAATGGCAAGCTTTACCCAATATGATGTATGTAGGAATTTCAGATATGTTGTATTATATGTGTTTGGTGCAGTAAGGGTTAAAAGTCTGGGTTAGTGTGTGTATGGCTGCTGTAGTCATGTTTTTAAAAATCCTGGTTTGAAAGACAGCTAGGCTTTTTGGAGACAGGGGCAACTAAAGCTTTGTAAAAGTGTGGGATAATGGAAGTTTGATTACATAAAGAGAAGCAGATAATTAGAGACATTTTGTTTAGTTTTAGTACAATGATGTAAGTTAATGGGAGGAGCGAGGGGCTGAAGCAGTCAGGTGTTGAGGTTGCAGTTTAAGAAATTCTCTGTTTTAATTGGGGTATGACCAGAGAAGCAGCTGATCTCACTACAGTGAGTTTAGAATTGTCTGTTGACAGACCGGCAGTTTGTGGGAAGAACAGTTCAGTTAAAGACTTGACTTGGGGCAGACCAGAAAAGCAGCTGTTCTCAAGACAGTGAGTTTTGCCCTTGTACAGGACGGGAGCAGTGTCTCAGGCTGGCAGTGTAAATAATAGTTTGAGACAGGTTCAGCTAGTTCCAGAAGGATCTCTCTTTTTCCAAGTGGTTTGTCCAGGACATTTGTTTACATAAAGTATTCATGAGTCTGAAACTGTATTTAAAAGTTGATTTTGACCTGAGATGGGTGTTGTTTGAGTGGAGAAAAAGATAGCAGTTAAGGGTTATCGTTTCACTGTATTATTAATTATTGTTCAACTAGTAATTGAAATCTATGGCCAGGATTCTCCAGTATCCGGCGGGGCAGGCCTTACCGGTGCCGAGTAGTGGCATGATCACTCCAGAGTCAAGCCTCCTGGAAGGTGCGGAATCCTCCACATCTTCAGTGGCTAGGCCGGCGCCGGCAGGGTTGTTGCTGTGCTAGCTGGTGCAGGCGGGGTTGGCGCCGTGCCAACCGGCGCCAAAGGGCCTCCGTCGGCTGGCGCGAGTTGGCGCATGCGCGGGACGCCAGCGTGTTCTGCTGTGATTCCAGCGCATGCGCAGGGGGTTCTTCTCCGCGCCGGCCATGGCGGACCTTAACAGTAGCCGGCGCGGAGGGAAAGAGTGCCCCCATGGTACAGGCCCAACCGCAATCGTTGAGCCCCGATCGCGGGCCAGGCCACCGTAGAGCCCCCCCCCCCCCCCCCCGGGCCAGATCTCTCTCTTCCCCCCCCCCCCCCCCCCCCCCCCCGAGGAATCCACAGGCCTCCCACACAGCCAGGTCCCGCCAGTAAGGACCTTGTTTGATTAACGCTGGCGGGACTGGCCGAAAACGGGCGCCCACTCGGCCCATCGCGGAGCGGAGGATCGCCGGGGGGGCCACTTCCAACGGCCCCCGACCGGCGCGATGTGATTCCCGCCCCTGCCGAAAAACCGGCGCCGGAGAATCCAGCAGCCGATGTTGGGGCAGCGGGGCGGGATTCACGCCACCCCCCGGCAATTCTCTGGCACGGCGGGGGGGTCAGAGAATCATGCCCATTGTCTTCATGATGTTAAAGTTAGTAATACTGTGTTAGTAATAAAGTTTGGTTTAATATATCATATTCTTGCAATCACTCCTGGAGCAAAGTACCCTTTCCTCACATCTTACAAATTAAAATAAAATATCGGGGCTTGTGTCCAGTATTCTAGCACTGTTGGGGTCTGGTCCGGGATCGTAATGTAATGTAAGCCTACTTATGACACTACTAAAGATTATTATAATATCAGTGCTTTCAATAAATAAAGATTCATTCCTCAAAAAAAATCATTCATATCCGCCTGCTCGCGCCACTCTCTCACAAAGTCCCTCACACTGAAAAACTTCTGTTAAGCATCTTAAGCCGGGTAGCTATATTACCCTTGACATCATAGTTCATCAAATGTTGAGCTCTGCTCAATGTTAATAAGTTTCTGTTAGGTTCCAAAGTTTAGTAAATTTGTAGATGTAACTGGAATAATTACACTTTTGGTTTATAATTGATGTCAAAGGATAGAGTTCTGAATTCAGTTCAAAACTCAAATCAATGCTTGTATTTGCCTGTAACGCCATATGTTGGTGTGGGATTGGCTAGTATAATGGTTCCCTCACGCTACCAAAACTGCTTCCATTTCTGCTTTCCTGCTATAAGCGGGCAGGACTCAGGAACCACGTCGTCCACGGGAATTATCAACACTTTGGTAACTCGATTTAAAACCAGCTTGAATAGGTCCCTCACAAAATTCACCCACACCAGACTCAAAAGCAGATAATCTTTACGGCAGCTATGTCCAGAGCCCAACAGGAAGAAAACAAAAAAAAAGGCCCCTATTATTGCCTTGTGTGGTTGTAAATGTTATGCAACAGTAGCGATTGTACTTGACATTTTATGAATAATTCATTCTTTTGTGATTTTATAGTGTGTTCACGTTTCTGAAGTTCCTTATGGTCTGGGCACTGATACTTTTGGCAGATTTCATCCTTGAGCTTCGATTTGAATATTTATGGCCAGGCTGGCTGTTTGTGAAGAGAGTTTATAATTCTTCTCGATATCAGGGCCTTGTAAGTATAATTTATATTTGGACATTT
The DNA here is from genome assembly GCF_902713615.1 of Scyliorhinus canicula. Classification (NCBI taxonomy): domain Eukaryota; kingdom Metazoa; phylum Chordata; class Chondrichthyes; order Carcharhiniformes; family Scyliorhinidae; genus Scyliorhinus; species Scyliorhinus canicula. The sequence goes on from NC_052151.1 coordinate 115,476,644, forward strand.
GTATATAGAATGATTCGAAATGGATATATTTCAAAACTGAATATAAGTGTTGAAATTGATGCTGAGAAGTGCAGTTTAGATGCCGTGCTATTGTGATATTGCTCATGGTTACAATACCATGTCTCAAAAAATATTTCCATATGAAAACAATTTAATTTCTCTGGTCAGCTGCCCTTCAGTTTGTGACTCAGCTCTGTGCATTAACAATAAACAGGGAGAACAAATGGATGGTGGAGCTGATGTATTAAAAATTGATGCATTGAATTACGTCCTACTTGTAAAAGATTTTTACTTCCGAAAGTTTCCTTGACAGGTTGTTTCCTTTCAGATTTGATTATTGTTATTATTGTTATGACATCTGAGCTTCTTCCCAAATATAATCCTTGAAAGTTATCAATTATTGAATTATTGTCAAAGTTTTACAATTATTTCAGAATTCCTGCACACCACTAATATGCCCAAGGTCTTCAGAAGGACAACTTAGATATTTGCCCAAGAGCAGGAATCTCATTTAATTATGCAAGTAAATTGGGTGGGACTTGGCAGTCCTGTCAGTCATAGAAGCAAATCCCTAATGGCTGCTAAATATTAAGAGAGGCCAAAAAAGGGGACTTAGCCAGGCAACATTTCAGGACACGATCTTCTTGAGCCCTCCCCGATTTCTGGGTGTGAATCTGATTTGCATCAATTTGAACCCATTATAATACACTTAGGAAGGATAATATTGCATCTTCAGACCTCATTGAATCTTTCCACCTACCCGGCGTGATGTCACACGGGCACAAATTACTACTGCTTTTTAAAAATCGGAATCCAGGCCTATGAGAGGGAGGAAGGAGGTGAGTATCACTGTCTCCACTGAGCACCAGGGAGTTGAAGGATACAGAGCCCATTGTCCAGCTCCATAAATTTGGTTGGGGGGGGGGGGTTTCCTCGTGAGTGTTGGGTCAGCGGGGAGTGGTTGGGGTTTCTGAGCTGAGAGTTGCGGCTGGTATGGGTGGTCCTGAAACCTGCAGCCTGTGTTTAAAATGTTGCTGTAGCATGGAGTATGAATCAGCTGCGGGTGTGGGCCGCATGGGTGGGGGGTGGGGTGCAATAAGAGAGAAGGAGGTGGGCCAACTGGTCTGAGTGGCTAAGACACCGAAAGAGAAACCAACAAACAACATGTTCCAGCCTGAGGGGGAGGGGGCAAAAAGTATGCAGTGACTGTCCAGAAATCCTAAGTGTAAAGGCATGACAGCAATAAGAACTCGCTATTATGCAGCCAGAGTAAGAAGGGCCTATTAGTTTTGCCTATCCCTGTAGTAGAAATAAATTGTGCCCTCTAACATTCCTGAGACTCATACCCATCAAACTAATTGACAATCAAGAGTTAATCCTCAACAATGTCAGCTGCCTACAGTATCAAAGTCAAAGCATGGGTTGAAATTTCCAGATTCAAGGATAAACGCTTGAGTACTCCAGAGGGACTGTGTTTGCTCATGCGCGAGATCCTAGGGCGAACCATTGAAGATCTATTAGCCCCAATGGAGACATCATTGTCCAGTAGACCATATCCAGGAGGGATGAGCAACCATATAGACTCCTCTCAGAATCCCTAGTGATATTGAGAGAAAAGGAGGGAAGAGCCAGATGGGAGGCCAAAGGCAACTCTGACTGAGAGAGGGTATTGACCTTGGCCGGACATGCAATGGAGATGGGATGGCACCTGTGACATGAGTGAGCGTTAAGTGCCATAGAAGGTGTAGGACCGGTTGTTTCCAGGTCCAGGAGCCGATGGAAAAGGGGAGATGCTCTTGTTAAGTGGAATCAACGCCAACCTGAGTCTCTGTCTGCCTCCGTCTCTTTCTAATCCCTCACAGCTAACTGAGCGATATTGGTATGGGGCCAGTGGAGTTGGCTATTCTTCTTATTACAGCCCTGTAGGAGCATAGACACCAATAGCAATGAGTGGCAGCATCCATTGACCCAGTGCCAGGAGGCCAGTGATCGGAGGGCAGGTTCAGGGGTTGGAGGCCACACCAGCGGAACAGGGGGCATGAAGGTGGAGAAGGAGCCAGAGGATACACAAGAACGGAGTTTCCTTCATGGACCTGTCAGACAGGATGTGCCTTAGGAGACTCCGCCTCACCAGGGAGACCGTGTGGTACCTGTGCCACATTCTTTCCAACTTGATGCCACATGGAAGCGGAGGACACCTCCTCCCTGTGGCTCTGATATCTATGGCAGTGCTCAATGTTTAAGCAATGGGGTAGTTCTAGGCCTAAATGGACCTGTGTAGTATTTTACAGACAGTCGCCCATAACTGCATCTGTGAGGTGACAGATCCATTCTATGCGAGGGCTTCGGACTTCATTCATTTTGACCAGGACCACGCCTATCAGGATGAGAGGGCTACAGGATATGGTACCATAGCTGGGGTGCCACAGGTGCTGGGGGCAAACAATTGCACTCAAGTCTCTCTATGCACCATATGGTATCAAGTAGTCCCATTCATCAACAGGGAGGGTTCCACTCCCTCAATGTCCATCAAATGAGATTCATGTTTGCGCCCATTTTCCTTGGAGCGTGCATGACAGCTTCATACTCAGACAATCTCAAATTTTTGAGGGTCATCCCAGGCTGCAAGCAAAGCTTGTAAGGGACAAAGGATATCCCCTGAGTCCTTGGCTGATGACTCAGTGCTGAGGCCTGAGACCGAAGCAGGGCCCAATACAATGAGTCTCACATTGTCGCTCAGTCAGTGCTAGAGCGGTGCATTGGCCTCCTCAAAATGCACTTCCGCTGCCTTGTCAGACCAGGTGGGACCCTTCAGTACGGTGCCCAGAGTGTCGCCTGCATTGTGATGGTTTGCTATGCCTTACATAATCTGCAGCAGGGTGATGACCATACTGATGAAGAGCCAGAGGAGCATCACATTTCCTTGGATGAGGAGGAAGTCTTAGAGGGAGTAGAGGAAGGGGCTGATGAGGTGTCAGAGGATGGAAGCCAGGTAGGGGCGAGGGTTTACATGGGCATGAGGGCTAGGGATGCTCTTATTGCTTCCTGTTCTTTAACAGCTCAACAAGTACCCCACACCCCCAGTTTGTCATGGGATGAGATGTGCAGAAACCTTAGTCATCGAGTTGCTGGGGGTGGGGAGTCATTTAGTGCCTGCTCACAAGTCAATCTAGGAGCGTGATGATCATTCGCACTGTGGAATGGTCTCCGATGCTCCTCAGCTATTGCTTATGTCTGACTCCTGTCTGTCTGCTGCCAGCATGCTGACCCCCCCCCCCCCCCCTCCCCCCCAGCTTATGAGCAACTGAAGTTTGGCCCTTGGTTCCTCTGTCCCTTAGCACTAAAGGAGTATATGGAGTAAGGATCAAGGGTTCAACGATACATGCCTGGGCTCTTTCACCGTTAATGCAACATTTGCTATAACCGACTACCTGACATTGACTGTCTGTGAGAAGATCTTTGTCCAGATGGGGAGAAGCGCTATGCCACTGGGAGGAGGGTTAACAAATATGGGGCCTTAAGGTTGTGAAGACCAATAGAATTTAAGACAGTGGCATGTGCACAGTTTACAAGTGATAAAGACCCCCAACTATTTGTGCCTAACTTCACCCGTGCCAACGCTGTGCCTCGACAATTAGTGATATTTTTAAAGGATAGGCTTGCAGACCACAAAGCTACAACAAGAGCTTTATTGGAAAGGTGTTTACTCTACAGGCTTTAAAGATAGACTGCCCGGTTGCCAGCGCAAACGTTCAATGTTGTCCTCAATACATCACGTGGTCGGACTCTTAAAGTGACCTTGGTCCAACTAGGAACAAAATGAATACACAACACTGTTTTTGGTGTATTTTGGACGTTGTCTGTAGTTGTCTCAACCAGAGTCGATGCTGTGTTAACAGATTGACTCAGTGTTGAAGTTTCTTCAACTGGATTACTGTCTTCCACAGTTGTTTCTGATATTGTCAGGTTCTCAGGAATGTCTAGGTCTGTCTCTGGCAAACTAGTTCTAGTTGCTAAAAGTTGGCCAGCATGTCTTCTCCACATTACATCATCCTGAGTTTGAACAGTGTAGGAGACCGGCCCTGTCTGTGCTAAAACGATGGCAGGCATCCACTTCTCACTGGTGGCATCGTTTCTTGCCAGTATTTCCTGACCTTTCTGAAAAACATGGTGTTCAACCCTATTCTCATATCGCAAAAGCTGACTTTTCTGATTCCTCTCAACAGTTTCTCTTATCTTGGGCAGCTTCAGAAAATCAAATGCTGTGTGTAACTGACTTTTTACCATGAGCAATGCCAGAGATCTTTGGGTTATCGAATGTATTGAATTCCTGTATGTCATTAGAATTGGCTTTATCATTTTGATAATGAATCTTTCTCACGAGTTACCTTCAATTAATGCTTCATTGTCTGAACAAACCATTCAGCCAGCCCATTTGTGGCAGGATGATAAGGAGCGGATTGGATGTGTTGGATTCCGTTCTCTTTTCAATAACCTCTGAATTCTTGTGAAATGAACTGTGGCCCATTGCCGCTAGCATATTGTTCAAGGTAACAGAATCTTGAAAAAGGTTCAGCCAAGCATTCTATTGTTCTCTCCAAGAACATTATGTAGTCTACATAAAGTGACTTCAGGTCATTTTGAGTGCACTTCTACCACAATGAAAACATTCATCTTTTGAATGGTCTGGCATAATCTATCTGAACTCTTTGCCATGGGCCCCCTGGCCATTCCCATGGATTTAATGGCATCAGTGGTGTTAGGTTTTGAACCTTTGCACCAGCTGAACACATCCCTGCCTTCTCGATTTTGCTATTGAGCCCTGGTCACCAAAAATAGTTTCTGGCCATCTCTTTCATCCTTACTACATCACCATGACCTACAGGGGCTGGTTTAGCTCACTGGGCTAACTCGCTGGCTTTTAAAGCAGACCAAGCACGTCAGCAGCACGGTTCGATTCCCGTACCAGCCGCGCTGGAATGTGGCGACTAGGGGCTTTTCACAGTAACTTCATTGAAGCCTACTCGTGACAATAAGCGATTTTCATTTCATTTTCATTTTTTCATGAAGTTGGTTTAGGGCACGTTTCCTTGACAATGATGGGATGATGACCCTCATTCCCCAGAGGAGATAATGGATAGTTAGAGTTTTCTGGTAACAATTGGCTTCAACTTCAGGTTTGCTGCCTTGCTATAAAGCACCATGTCCATACCTTTTGAAAGTAGTGTTTTTTTTCTGGCATGCTTCTTAACTTGTCCTGCAGTTACAGGATTGTTCTCGACTTCTTTGAAATAGAAACAATTACCACTCAAACTATTCATTGACGACTAGTTAGGTAAAGGCAATCTAGAGAGTCCATCGAGGGTCTCATGGAGATTTGATTGATGATATTTTATCTTGTATGTATGTGCCGACAACAGCAGTGCCCATCTCTGCATTCGGCTCACTGTTAGAAATGGAATACCATTGTGCTGCCCAATTATAGTTGTCACTGGTTGATAATCTGTTAATAAAGTTAATTTCCTCCCACAGAGGTATTGGTAAAAACGTTTGATTCCAAAAGTGATGCCTAGATCATCCTTCCCCATCTGCGCATAGTTAATTTCTGCTTTGTTCAAGGATACAAACTTGGCTTCTCTTCACCATTGTGTATTATGTGCAAAACCAATGCTCCCCCCATACGGTGATACCTCGCAAGCCAATTGCAATGGTAACTTTACATCAAAGTGTGTCAGGCCTTCTGACTTTAATAATGCCTCTTTCACTTGTACGAAGGCCTACTTGCACTGTCCCACCTATTTCCATTTCCTGTTTCGACACAATAAGTTGTGTAAGGTTTGAGAATAGTTAGATTTAGGACAAACTTTCCGTTATAGTTTAATAAGTCCAAAAACGATCAAAGTTGATTTATGTTTTGAGGTGCAGGTCTCTCAGTTACGGATTTTATTTTTCAAGGCGATTTGTGCAGTCCCTTTACATCTATGACATTCAATAGAACATTTGAAGAATTCACATTGATCCTTCTGTACTCAGAGTCCATACGCTTCGAGGCTGAGATTCTCCGAGCCCGCGATGGCTCAGAGAATTGAAAATGACGCCGATACGGCCCGCGACGCCATCCAGGCCTTCCCCACCACATCATACAGTGCAAACCACCTAGGTCCATAATTAATGAGGTTGGGGCCGGAGGGTTTGGTGTGTTTTGCTGTTGCCCTTTATGTTCCCACTCCTGCTTCGGATGGAAGAATTCCGCCCACTGTGTAGCACAGGCCAGAATTTGGAACCAGTCTTTAAAGAGGTACTTCCCTGTACATACTCAGATCATTGATTCCTATAGTTGGATATTCAGCTTCTCCAGCCTCAAGAGGTGCATGGTGGGAATCAACTTGGTGGTTGGAGGTTGGAGGAAGAGGATCAATGGGAGGAGCTATAGGGCAGGGAACCTCAAGCAGCTACAGTTGGGGCTTTTAGCAGACGACACAGGGGAGGGTTGCTCATAGGCATCTTTACTAAATCCAGAGGTTCTACAGGCCCTGAGTCAGTTACACTTTTCCAGCCCTGTGCAAGCTCCTGTAATCACATGTGCAACTCACTGACCCAGCTGATTACACTTTCTCTCTGCTGTTCAAAGTGATATGTATGGATTCAGTACCTCTGGAACTCAGGTAAGCCATTTTATTCTTATAAAAGCCAATCTCATTCCAAGTTTCAATAGGTCATAGCTGCTCTCTTTGCCAGATCCAACTATTAGATTGCATTCCTCATGGCTGCCAGCAGTCAGCAAGAAAGGGCTGTAGTCTTTAGTGCCATAACAAGACTCCCACAGGAACAAGATGTCACTGAGTGTACCTTAGTAGCAATGAGAGTATGCTCTCCGCACCCCCCTCTCAATCAATCAGCAGTCTTCATGAATAGTATATCATCATGTCAATGTTCAACTGGTGACTGTTTATTGTCAAGGTTGTGCAGGTCTGTGCCCAGTTTCCTGGCAGCTGCCATGATGCATACGCACTGTGCCAGTCCGCCATTGTTTCGTTGTTTGACCTGACACAATAAGATAGAGGCTAGTTGCTTGGACATGATGCTATCTTCCGTACACATGGTCCACAGCACTTCTGCTAATCCACATCCACAAAGAGGTATAACTAATCCATGGGACCATATGATAGAGCACGTTACTGAGCTTTCACTCAATGGTCTAGATACTAATTCAGAGGCAATGAGAGAGTGGGAAAGCTTGTTTGAGGTTAGGCTGAGTTGCATTGCAGAGCAGATCTGACTTCAGCTGTACCAGTGTACTCCTGCCAAAGGTATAGTGGGAGGTATGGAGGAATGGATGTCTATTCTCAGGGCCCGGCTGTTCTGATTTAATGTTTATTTTTCCTTCACAGGCTTTTTCCATACTTTTTGTATGTGCAGCATTTACCTCAGATGTGTTCTGTTTTATCTTCGTACCATTGCACTGGCTATTCTTTGCAGCCAGTACATATGTGTGGATTCAGTACCTCTGGAACTCAGGTAAGCCATTTTATTCTTTAAAAAAGTCACCAAAGAAGTGAGCAAATTTACTTTTCCCCGAATGACAATAAACACCGTTGCTATCTACAGAAAACTAACTTTATTTCACTCAAATTGATACTACCCTTTTTTGAACTCTGCTAAATTAAATTTTTACATGAACAATTTAGCGTTAAGTTACAAGGTTAGAATAAAATGAGTATGTTAAAATACAGTATTCAAACTGGATAAATTTAAATTGCATAAAGCTCAGCTGTTCTGCCAGATTTCTATTCAGTTTATTCAGGGAAACACAATGAATTTAGGGAGCATTACAACTCCTCTTCAACTTTTAAACAACGTATGGAAATCACTAAGATTTCACTAGTAGGTCTGTCTATCTTGGGTGATTACCAGAACAATCACACAAATTGTTTTTTATTTTGTCTTTTCAGTTAACAACTTGATTTAGCATATTAAACGCTTTTGTCCAGGAGCCTTTTTAAAAGTTGTCAGAAAGTGTTTTATCTGAAAAAAAACCTTAATTGAATGTGAGAAATGATTTCAAATCCCTTCCATAGAAAAGTGGGTTCAAAAGTCTGACATATGACAGTCTGTTACTGTGGAAACTGTAATGTCAAACTTGTATCTCTGATGAATACTCAACCTGCCACCATCATTCTCATCACCTGGAACCTCACACCCGCCTCAATCATTTCTTCTCACTCCAGAAATAGTTCAGAAATATCCACCACGGATATCCACAATTTGAAGTAGGACTGGGGAGCACAGTAAAGGTGGCTATGAGCAAGTGGCACAGGAAGAGCAGGAAACAGCTGTCCAGAGAAGTGGTTCTATTACTCTGACAAACTTGTGATGTATAGAGATGCGGAGAGAGAGGTCTTGTGGTGCAGCGATAGTGTTTAAGTGTTTAAGTGCTGTGACTGTAAAAGACACAAGCAAACAGCTTTTCTTGTAGGTTTAGAAGCAAAAGAGAATAGCATTTATTGTACTTACTACCTGATCTAAGTAATAATAAAAACGCTCCAACTTTCACTCAGACACGCATTGAGGCGTACACACACACATTCGCACACATACTCACGCGCGCACACACACACACACATTCACACACACACACACACACATTCACACACACACATACACACACAAAATGAATTCAATTGTATACGGATCCTGTAGATGGATGTTTTTAGACTGGGCTCAATGATCCTTACGAATTGTGCATCGAGGCGATTTAGAAATGTTGATGGATGATTTCTAGCTTTTCCTGTGGAGTCAGTAGCTATTAGGTTAATATTTAAGATGCTGCCTTGGCATGTGACTGGTCAAAAAAAACAGGTAGGGCATACATTTGCAGAACAGTTAGAGATAGAGAATGTCAACTTACAATCTTTCTGTCGCACTCTGACTGACTGGCCAGGAAAAAAACAGTTTCTGAAAACACTAAGATGGTTAGCTTGCTCTTCACATTATCTCCTCTCACGAACTGGCCAGTTATCCAAACATGGTCATAGCATGCTGATTCCAGCCCATTGTTAAAAATGATTAGATTAGTGAAGTTCTCTTCTCAATAGGAGTCCATTGTGCAAAGAGATTGAATTTAATGGTTTGGCCCACACCCAGCTGAATACACGTTCAAGAAATGAGTCATTCACACCTGCCAAAGTTGATTATCTCTAGTGGGCCTCTTCTAGAGAGCCTGACACCTTTGTAATGTGCAGGGTGCAGCCATGTGAATGATTGGCCATGCTGTTGTTCAGTCTTTTAAAATTTATTCAATGGTTTCAACCCACTCAATAAAGTCATATGAACAAGGAGCAGGAGTAGGCCATTCAACCCCTCGAGCCTGTTTCGCCATTTAGTAAGATAATGGTTAATCTGATAGTGACCATAAATCTGCATCCTGTCTCCTCCTGAAAATCAATCACCCACCTTTTTACCAAGAATCCACCCACCTCTGCTGTAAAAGTATTCAAAGATTCTGCTTCCACCACCTTTACATGAAGAGAGTTCCAAAGACTCATGACACTGAGTGAAAACATTTCACCTCATCTCTGTTTCAATGGGTAACCCCTTATTTTTAAACAGTGACCCTAATTCTAGATTCCCCCACAAGGGGAAACATCCTCTCCACATCCACCCTTCCAAGCCATTTCTAATTTAAAAAAATAGTTTTATAACACTCATTAAAAGCCCTGGAATACCTTATTCAACAAGCTGTAACCTATTAAAGGATTTCTACATGAAAGTGGAAGTTCCCAACAGTTCAGTGATTTCTGCTTGATTACAGTTGGGGGCAAAATTTCAGCAGCATACCCAATGGAGAAGCATAGAGTCATTGAGAATAATTAATGGATTTTCGCATTTAGCTTCAAAGGTTACGCATCAAAAGCATTTGGCTATCATATTAAATTAATAGTCCCGAGGCCCAGATGACGATCCATTCACTGAGTAAAATTCCTATACAGCAAGGATAATTAAATTCAGTTGATAAATAAATCTGGAAAAAAATGCTAGCATCAGTAATGGCTACCATGTATTGTAATACTGGATTGTAATAAAATCTTGTTTGGTTCTCTAATGTCCTTCAAGGAAGGAAATCTGTAGGCCTCACAGGCCTGGCCTACATGTGCCCCCAGACATACAGCAATGGCTGGCACTTTCAGCTCCTGATCACATCAGGTGGCTTCGGGGATAGGAGGGAAAAATATAATGAGAACAGCCAAATTCCGTTTTATGTCGACATAAACGTGTGACGCGATTTTCCAGACATTCAATATCGGGAACATCATTAGCATCAATCAACATGTCATTATCAGGCTCCTACACCTGAATCATACCCCCCCCCCCCCCCCCCTCCCTGCCATCAGAAAAATTGTTAATGGCGACGTGATGATAATGGCATGAAACCTGATTGGTTTCACAAGGCACGCACCTGGCGAGCAGACTTCCCAGGTGAACTCAGGGGGAGAAGGTCATGCCAGGGCATTGCCCAGGTAGTGCCAGGGGGCATTTTAAAGACTGCCCCAGCACATCTCCTGGCACTGCCCTCTGGCACAGCCCTCTGACACTTCCCATAGTACTTCCCAGGCACTTCTCTGGCATTTTCTCTGTCACTGCCAGGATGTGGCCACCTGGCACTACCCTGGCATTGCACAGCATCGCCCTCAGTACTGCCCCAGTACTGCCTTGGCACAACCTCCTGGTACTGCCCATTTAGACCCTTGGTTGTGTCAGGGTGCAGTGTCAGGGGGCAGTGCCGGGGCAGTGCTGAGATGGGTGCAGGGGGAGGGTTCCAGGTGAACTCCTTTGTGCTGGGGCGGCCTGTAAAATGACAGCCCAATCCTCAAGATACTAAGTTGCTGGTGTAGTGGGTGAATCAGAGGTCACCCTGCCAGCGATATGCCATAGGATCCGCTCCTTGATTTTTTTTTTTCTGAGGGCTAGACTATACGGTGGAGAAAGCCGCCATGCTGTTTATGGCTTCATTGCTGCTTTTCCTGCCTGCTATTGGCTATTTCTGAGAAAATCCAGCCCACTCTCTTTATAGTTTTGTCTTAAGTTCAAAGCTAATCTAATTACTGCCATATTTATATTTCACATGTTGGAGAGATAGTGCTGAACTGTAGAATATTTGTGAAAAATCATTTGAAAGAAGTTATGGGTTAATAAAAAATGGAACAAGAGGAAGAGTAACAATGGGAGTGATTCTCTAGCCTTGTTGCACTCTCACCCGAGCGAAACGAGGCCAGTGAATAGAGGGAGAGGCGGAAAACGAAAACCATGGCAGTTGGCAAACAGTTGGCGATGCAATGGCCCGCTTCGTAGGCAAAATCGGGAACTTGCCATGACCTCACATCCAATGGCCTTCTGTGATTCATCGGCCTCCCCAGCAAGTGGTCATATTGGCGCCGATTAGTACTCCATTTGAAAAACGAGTACCTGGCGGATGGACTTTTGTGGGGAGCCGAGGAGGTGAGTAGCCATCTTTGCCCACAGGGGTGGGCTGCCATGGGAGGATGGGGGGGAGGCGTTGGAGGGGGTGGGGGGGGGGGGGCAACTGGGGGGAACTGTGCATGGCATGAGCATGCCAACCCCTGGATCGTGTGCATCTGTTCCGGGGGCAACCCTGTCCCTGCCTGTCTGCCCCACATAACACCCACTGACTGCCAAGGCCTCTGGCCGTGCGGCTGAAGGCTATTGCTAATAAAGAATTGGCAATCGTGGTTAAGTGAGCATTTCACACATCCCAAGTGGGAAGACAGGCCATGTAGCATGTGGGGGCCATTTCCCAGCATCCCAATCAGACTGTGATACCCGGACACTGTGCCTGAACACTGCGGGAGGCAACACCACACAAGCAGCATCCAACATCCAAACACCCAGGGTCTGTGTAACATTACTTCAGGGTGCTGGGGCAGTGTCAGCGGGTCACTGTCGAGGGCAGGGTGGGTGATGATAACCCACAGAGTTGGGTACTGATGGTCCACAATCTATGCCATAGTCTGACCCCTGCCTGTCTGCTGACTGCTCGCTCACACCCATCACCTGCACATGGTGTGCCCGGGGAGAGATGCCTAGAGAGATGGGTCAAGGGTTCGGAGGTCAGCCCGCACTGTGGAAGAAAGTGACAGAGGCATCACACTGGTTGTGCTCAACAGTGTTCAACGTGTTATGCAATTCCCCACTCTGCCGATGGTGCCGCACCCCCCCTGCACTTGGCCTTCCAGGTCTACCGCTACGTCCAGGTGTCTTCCCAGGATGCACAGCAGGGGTGGAGACAGCCAGCTGCTTACCTCATCCCGTGGCCGTTGATGCCCTGGACAAGCATCCACTGGGGGCTCTGGTGGCACAGGCACATCCATGCTGTCCTGAACCGTGTGCTAACTGTAAGATGTGGCCTCATAATAGGGGTGGAACTCAGGTGAGCTGGTGGCCACATCGCCACTCCATGGGACGGGACCGGGTTGGCATCCAGGGCCGCCGCCTCCCCGGTGGGTGCCCATAGGGAGCTGGGGTTTACCTTGGGATGGAGGGGCAGCATGTTCTAGCCCCAGCTGCCCCTGCATCATCTGGCCCTTCCAGGCCTGGCGGTTCCCCGATGCCTGCACCATTGTGTTGACGCTCTTGGCGTTGCTCCTCGGTAATTGGTCCTCGACAATGCCCACCTGTGACTGGGACAAGCTCTGCAGCGTCTCGGCCATGCCCATCTGGGAGCGGGCCAAGTCCTGCTGCACCTCATCAAGATTAGCCTGGTTCTGGGTGACATCTCCCAGTGAGTCAGACATTCTGCCGAGACCCTCAGCTATGGCCGTCACTGACTGCGCAATGCCTTGGACACCTTCACTGACGATGCCGACGTCATGCATGACCTCAGTACCATCCATTGCTGCCGATGTCTCCAGCACCCGTAGCCTCTGGGACTCCTCCAATCAGCTATGGGCATCCTGGAGTGTTGCTGACATCTGCCTCTGAATGTCCTGACCGCACACTAACATCTCCATCAGCTCTGAGTAAACATGTTCCACAGGTTCAGCATCAGGTGGGACCCAGCTGTGTGGGGCTGACTAAATTGTGCCCCAGAAGCCTGACCACTCATGTTTCCCACTGAGGTGCATGTATCTGTGCTGGTGGAGAGTGGGGATGACAGCTGTAATGTCTCGATCGTGTCTTCCCCGGAGCTCCCCTCCGAGGTGGTCACTGGGAGGCTGGAGAGGAAGACACGCGAGATGAGCTGGTAACGTTGGCTGGAGGACCTGCGGGAGAATGGACATGTGGTCAGTGGGAGGGATGGGTCAGTCAGTAAGGCAATAACAACTCATTGGGAGGAGGCGGCCCTGGATGCCAACCCGGACCCGTCCCATGGAGTGGCAATGTAGCCACCAGCTCCCCTGGTTACCTACCTCTGCGGCTTCCGCGTGGGTGACCAGTATCCTCGTCCACCCCAGTCACTTGCAGGGCCCACTCCTCGAAGGAGGTGAGGATTCTTATGTATAGCACGCCTCCGCCAATCTGGGTCCTTTCCTGACAGTTGTAGTTGAGCTTTTCCTGAGGAGACACAGAGAGGAACGGGAGGGGTGAAGTATGGGTTGAGGGAGTTGAAGGGATGGGGGGCTGAAGGGAGGGTTGAAGGGCGAGGATGGGTGGAGGGACGGTTGGGGAATCATGGCGATTTGTGAGGGATGGATGCTTGCATGAGGATAGAAAGGTCTCATATGTGGGGGTGGGAGGGGGGGGGGGGCAGCGTTGGTATCTACTCACTCGTGTTGCTAATGCAGGTCATTGACCTTTCTTCGGCACTGGAGGCCAGGCCTCCTGCTCACACTCCCGGCGCTTCCAGTCGCTGCCACCTCAGCCCAGGCAGCACTGGCTGCCCTATGGCTCACCCTCCGGGGCTCTTGGGGAAACAGGACGTCTCTCCTATGTCTAGGAGCCTCTCCAGGCCTGCATCCCCGAACCTAGGGGCAGGTCTCCTCGGTCCCATTGTTGCGAGCTGACTGGAGCTGGCTGAGCAAGTGGGGGGGAGAATTCAGAATGTCCAATTCACCGAATAGCACAGGCTGGATTCTCCACCCCGTCACGCCACTTTTCAGCCTCGACCTGCCGGTGGGATTCTCCGTTACGCCGGCCGACCATTGTGGGGCAGCCCCACGCCGTCGGGAAACTCCTGGGCGCCGGCAAAACGGAGAACCCCGCCCCACGTTTTTTGGGACTTGTGGGAGGAACTGGTGCACCCGGAGGAAACCCACACAGACACAGGGAGGATGTGCAGACTCCACACAGTGACCCAAGCTGTGAATCAAACCAGGGACCCTGGAGCTGTGAAGCAGTAGTGATACCCACTGTGCTACCGTGCTGCCCACACTGTATCCCACCATTATAGTCAGACATGTCTAAAGCAGCTATCTTTGAGACTTATAGCAACTTTTCAGCATGTATTTATTTTGGGTTTATTGATCTATTTTTTGGGTCTGATGTTCTTCAAAATGCTGGTATTCATTAAGAGTATGTTTCATTGCATTTGTTCCCTCATAGCCTCCTTTAAAAGATCTGTTATGCATTTTATCTTCACTCAAGCACAACGGCTAAGCTAAAGGATCAAATGCCAATTGGACATGTTCGCAGATGATTCCAGATATGGAAAGTTTATTTTTAATCCATTCTCAGGCTATAGGTATAATTGGCAAAGCTGGCATTTATTGCCCATCCTCAGCTGCCATTGAGATAGTGGTGGTTAGACTTCTATTGAACTGTATGGTAGAGGTGCATACATAATTATGTTGGGTAGAAAGTTCCATAATTTTGACCCAGTGAGGATGAAGGTCGGTGATATATGTCCAAGTCACAAGAGTGTATGACTTGGAAGGGCATAAGGAGATGGTGGTGTTCCCAATCTACCCTTGTCCGTCTAGGTGATGGAGGTCATGGGATTGGGATATACTGTTGATGATGTCTTAGCAAGTTGCTGCAGCGCATTCTGTAGATAGTGGCATTTACAGCCCTGGAACTCTGATGATTGCAGGAAATGGATACTTAAACTAGCGGCAGTTGAGTGGCTGCTTTGCTCTGCATGCTGCTGAATTTTCTCAGCATTGTTACAGGATGCAACCATCCAGGCAGGTGGCGAGTGCTCCCTTGATTTGTGGATTGTTGGTGGTAGAGTGACTTTGGAATTCAGAGATGAACCACTTGCCACAGAATACACAGCCTCAGACCTCTCGTAGGCATGGTATTGATATGGCTGGTCCAGTTGAGATTCAAGTCATTGGTGAATACACAACAGATTGATGTCATGGTACCTGATAATGGCAATTCCATTGAATGTCAAGGGGAGATAGCTGGTCTCTCGTGTTAATGATCATTTCACTATTTATGATGTTTTTACTAAGTTCAAAGTAGTTGAGAGGTTAACATTTAAGAATAATCCTATTTACATTTGTTGGAGTTTAGTTGAATTACATTGACATGTTGGAAACCAGTGGATATGATAACAGGTGCGGTAAATGCTTGCATGGAGCATAAACATTAGCTTATTGATCTGAAAAGTCTTTTTCTGTGTTGTACTTTATAATGACATAATGTAACTTAAGCAACAACTGCCTCGCACTTCAATTAACCCATGATAATTCATGGATAAATAGGCAAAGCAATGAATCAGAGACTGGTTACAGCACAGAAAGAGGCCATGCTGCCTGTCATGTCTGTGCTAGCCCTTTGAAGGTGCCACTCCTCTGTATTTCCCCGAAGCCTTGCACTTTTTTTCTCTTCAGGTATTGATCCAATTGCCTATTGAAAGACTCAATTGACTCGACCTCCACCATATTCTTAGGCAGCGCATTTCAGATCCTAGCCACTCGCTGCGTGAAAAAGTTTCCTCATGTCGCCATTGCTTCTTTTGCCAGTTGCCTTAAACATTTGCCCTCTAGTTCAAGGGAACCATTTCTCCCCATCAATGCTGTCCAGACCCCTCATTATTTTTAATCTCTCTAACAAATCTCTTCTCAACTTTCTCTCCTTCAAGAAGAGCAGTCCCAACTTCTCCATTTTTTTCTACATAACTGAAGTTTCTCATTGCTAAAACTGTTCTTGTGAATCTCTCTAATCTCTTCACATCACAGGGGCTGGTTTAGCATTGGAGCTGGTTTAGCACAGTGGGCTAAACAGCTGGCTTGTAATGCAGAACACGGCCAGCTGCGCGGGTTCAATTCCCATACCAGCCTCCCGAACACGCGCCTGAATGTTGCGACTGGGGCTTTTCTCAGTAACTTCATTAAAGCCTACTTGTGACAATAAGTGATTGTTATTATTACATCCTTCCTAATATGGAGAACCCAGAACCGGATGCAATTTGGATATGGTAAAATATTCAAAGTAGAAATGAACAATTTACTGATTCAAAATAAAATAAATTGAAGGTAAGAGGAAGATTTTAAAAATAATAAAGGTCTGCCTTATACATGCATCAAAATACCAAGGTGAGTAAAATGGGTCGAATGAAATGAAAATGAAAAATGAAAATCGCTTATTGTCACAAGTAGGCTTCAATGAAGTTACTGTGAAAAGCCCCTAGTCACCACATTCCAGCGCCTGTTCGGGAAGGCTATTACGGGAATCGAACCATGCTGCTGGCCTGCCTTGGTCTGCTTTCAAAGCCAGCGATTTAACCCTGTGCTAAACCAGCCCCTTCTTTGTTCTTTCCTCCAATGATATTTTTGAAAAGTTCCTCCAACAACCATAAATAAAGGATTATCATTTCAATTTTGAACATTACTGTACTGCCGGCTGTGATTCCGAACTTTAGATAAGATGTGTTCTTCTTTGTGTTCTTAATAATTTTTTTAAATTAAAAATTTAGAGTACCCTTTTTATTTTTTTTTCCAATTTAGTGTGGCCAATCCACCTAACCTGCACATCTTTGGGTTGTGGGGGTGAAACCCACGCAAACACGGGGAGAATGTACAAACTCCACATGGACAGTGACCCAGGGCTGGGATTCAAACCCAGGTCCTCAACCGCAGTCCCAGTGCTAACCTATGCGCCACATGTTCTTAATAATTTATCAAGCCTGATATATATTGATGACACTGGGTACTATGCAAATTCACCCAAATTATACCAGGGCCCCTTAAAGATTTAAATGATGCGGATGGGTACATTTGGACGTTATTCCCATTAGTTTCAAAGACCAAGGAGTGATCCAAGTTAAATATACAAAATGATAAAAGGTGGGGGGATCCTAGGACAACTCTAAAAGTAGAGCTGGCCTATCAAGCTAAATGAGGAAGAACATTTTCATCCAAAGCATAGTGAAAATGTAAAATTCAACCCTCCAAAAGATTGTGAATGCTGGATCAATTGAACTTTCAAGTTTGAGATTAATAGATGTTTGTTAGATCACAGTATCAAAAGATATGGATCAAAATCAGGTTAATATTACAGTATCAGTCTGTTGCAAGATTATGACCCATTAATTAAATAACATTCCTGGGAACCTAATTGGAAGTACCTGGATGTTTAACTGTCATAAAAACAGAACATTTCCTCAGCACAATTGAGCAATAGAAAGTCTGTTTATTGAAATAAGTACAGATCCAGGGCTGGCTGAAAATTACATTCCCTCCTCTCCCTATCATTTGTTGTAAGGGCACAAAATCAATCATGAAATTAACCCTGAAAGTAATATCCAAACTGAAGTTTGAACTGGGACCATGATCCAATGACCCTATACTCTCAGTGAAATCAGTTCTTAAGGGGAATACATCTCAGGAAATCATGTTGGAAAGAAATTAAGGACTGGATTCTCACAATCATCCCCTAATATCTAATTCTAAAATAATTATAGTGGAATATGTTCCCAGTATATAATCAACTGTTCTTCCACTCAATATTCTTTCTCTCGTGTTTATCGTGTGGAATAGGGGTTGACCTCCTTGTTAACAATCGATTGGCATATTTATGTTGCAGAATTGCTTGATGATGGGTAACTGGTTTCTTTGCGTAATATTCTTCCTGCGTACCATTTACATCCAAATTATTTTCTGTACTACTCTTCTGTTTTGAAATGTAATTCCACATTTGTTCCTATAACCTCATCTTCCAGTTCTAACCGTTCTCCATTACTGGCTCTGCTATGTATGAGGGAGAGATGTGGGATAATTTTCACTTTTCCCCACCTTGTAACTGACTGCAAAATTATGCATTTTTAGGAAGCAATATTTTAACACTTTAAGTGCTGCAACCTTTCAGAACAGACATTAAACGGGCTTTCTTGTTAGTTTAAACAGATAAGTGTTTATTTTCATAACAGCCGAATTGGAATTGTAACAAACAGCCACTCATACACACAGAAAAGATATGTTCTAAAGATGTAGGCCAGAATTCTCCGGTCATTGCGATTCACTTTTCCCGCTGGCAGCGCAATCCCACCCATGGGTTTCTCGGCGGCATGGGGTGGTTTCAATGGGAAATCCCATTGACAAACGGCGGAAGATAGAATCCCACCACCAGCGAGTGGAGTACTGCTGAGAAACATGAAGTGGTGGAGAACCCCACCTGCAATATGTACAAGTAAGGCCTGAGGATCAATATGTATTAATCCAAGATGGTTGCCAAAACTGATGCAGGGCTGGAAATTCTTTCAGTTTACTGAAGGAAAACGTAAGGCTGGAGATTTCTGGTGATAAATTCAAATTGGTGCTCAATAGCAGGCATCTGGCCTTTCTGTCAAAAATTATGGTCGAGCCCCTGTAGGCAGAATTAGAAATTGCAAGTACAAGAAAGCTTCACTTTTCTGCTTGAGATGACTTTTTTGAGGCAAGATCCACTCCTTTTTCTGGGCAAAATGTCTTCCTCCTGAGGGCATGGTACCAGGATGCCTCCTTCGGGCTTTTTTTTAATAATAAGGTTATATCAAGCCAGTTTCTATCATGTGACACTATCAATGTCCATTGTCCACACAATGTATTGATAGCTAATAATTTGGCATACAACAGGGGATACTTGGCATAACATCAACACTCCTGCCATGAATAGTCTCCACAATGTCATCATTTGGAATCTTCATGGAGTCAGCAACTCCACCCGTCATTGTTACTTTAAGTCTCTTCAGTTGAAATGGAGAGGAGAAGTCATCAACACATGGGAAGATCAATTACATTTTAAGTAAATTTCCAGAGATACACCCAGACTCATCTGGCCATGTGTCTGAACAGAAGCCAGAAAATAAGTCATCTGACCTTCTGGAATCTACTTTGTCAAAGTTAATTGTCCATATTCCACTCTGCCTTTTAAAAGTATGCCTATCTTCCCAATACCTTTTATGGGCATACAACATGATTGCAACAGCTCTCAGTTTGCTATATAGAAATCTCTCAATTAATCGGCAAGATTCTCTATTGGGAGACTGAGTGTTGATGCCGGGACTGAATTGCATGCGGTCTGTGTTCCCGTTAGGGGCATTATTCGGTAAGTGAGTCAGGACATGCAAATGGAACAGCACTCTGCCGGGCTGAATTCTGAGCAATTCCAGGCCTAGCGGGCATTCTAACCGTTGTGGTCACAGTTAGCACTAAAGTGGCTGATAAGGGATTTTGATATGCAAATTAGCACATCAGTGAGAAAACAAGTGTTTACCTATGTGACTAGGGGAAAACAATGAGATATAGAAGAGGTAACTTCAAAGTGGAGAGATAAGAAAATTAACATGTATATGCTAAAAGCCAGATCCATAGGATGGGTGATATCAGAGGGAAAGAATGATATATCCTCAGCTCAGTAACTGGTGAAGAGACACAGTAGCAGTTATCCTCATAGTCACACACAGCTGCAGAGACAGTCTCCTTGAAACAAGTCATTGCTAAATAGGTAACTGGTTAAGATCCAACGTGCCTTTGCTGAAATTGAAGACCAATTTCCCAAACATGGCTAAATAACTTGTCCATGGTAATTGTCTGCTGGATTTAGCTGATGGAAATAAATAATACTGGATGTTGTTTGGGATCAAAGGAGCATCTCAGAGTTCAGGAAACGTAGCTTGTTGGAAACCAAAGGATAACTTCATGGATTTTCACAGTAACTTAATTGAAGTGTCAATGTAAGCCTACTTGTGACACTAATAAAGATTGTTATTATTATTATACTGTGTGTGTGTAGCCATCAGTATAATTAAGTGTCGTAATGTATTACATGTGTTCTTGTTGTGTGTTTTTTTCTTTTAAGTTAATAAATATTCTTTTATTAATTGATCACGCACAACTGGGCTTTTCCTCTCTACTTGCATAACTTTTCTCACAATACACCAAATTGAAAATATACACCACTAAGAACCAGGCTTCCAGGTTATCCTTCTGGTGTTTGGGATACCCTCACATTTAACATCAGCGGGGTTCTTAACATATATAACAATATTGATTATTCAAGGTCAAACATAGCATCTGAAGGATATCTCCCATGTGGCATCAGATAGTTGGTACAACATATCTGCTGTTATCGGTCTGCTACAATGAAAGAAGGAATTTAAAGAATCTGCACACAAGTAATTTGTGTTATGGGAGATGCAGACACACATTAAGCACATTGAAAAACTTACAGAGTTAAAATTAGGCCCGCAGAGTTAGTGAATTCCTTAACCACAGTGCAGTGTGAAGGGTAACCTGTAGAGCTAATAAATTTAACAAATGAAGTTCTCATCATACCTCAATATGTAAACAAGGAACAATGACCTGTATGCTATCATGACTTCTCTCATTAAGCCTTTGAATTAACTCTGGTCTGCAGTTCTAGTGGTGAGGGAAGTGTTACTGGCACATTCCTCTACAGGGCACATGCAACAATTTTCTGAGGTTTCTTCCAGTAGGGACAGAGCAGTATTTCTCTCCGTTGCTGTATTTTCTGCAAGAATGTCTAAGATCATCTTAATTAAAATCTGAGGTTCGTCATTTCTTCTAATCCCACATTCCCTTCGCTGAGTGCCTCTGCACACTCTACCATTGGAAGGCACTTTTTAAGTTCCAAAATATCTCACAAGAGCCATCTATGGCAGCTACTTGTCAGTTGGCTCAGTTCTTCAAACCATTAGATACTTAATCCTCTGCTGCCCATCCCTTCTGTTGCTGCTGCATATCTTCAGCCAAAAGCTCTAAAAATGCTGCAATTGTAATTTCCAACCACTACCCCCCTCCGCATGATACTGCCCTATTACATGGAACTTGTGTTTAACCAATGCTAATTGCAATTTAAATGACCTGTCCCAGTGATTTACAGCAGGATCAGTGCTGGGGTGGATTGTTGGGTGGAATTCCTGGCTCAGTGGCAACAACAAGACAAGTGGCTCTTTAAAATTCAGACGTACAATATATAGTTAAATTAATTAATGTACTGTCTGTGTGGTGTCTGCACGTTCTCCCCGTGTGTGCGTGGGTATCCTCCGGGTGCTCCGGTTTCCTCCCACAGTCCAAAGATGTGCAGGTTAGGTGGATTGGCCATGCTAAATTGCCCTTAATGTCTAAAATTGCCCTTAGTGTTGGGTGGGGTTACTGGGTTATGGGGATAGGGTGTGGGCTTGGGAGGGTGCTCTTTCCAAGAGCCGGTGCAGACTCGATGGGCCGAATGGCCTCCTTCTGCAGTGTAAATTCTATGTAATTTCTATTACCACATAATGCTCTCAAGATAGGCATATATTTTTTACATTTTCAAACACTATCAGTTCATATAATTTTTAATTTTTCCAATTAAAGGGCAATTTAGCGTGGCCAATCCACCGACCCTGCACATCTTTGGGTTGTGCGGGTGCAACCCACGCAGACATGGGGAAATTGCGCAAACTCCACAGGGACAGTGACCCGGGACCGGGATCGAACCCAGGTCCTCAACGCCATGAGGCGGCAGTGCTATCCACTGCGCCACCATGCCACCCGGCTATCAGCTCATATTTGTTCTACTTTTTAATCTGCCTGGCATCGTGGAGTTCAGTAATTATGGAGGAGGAAGGCCAGCTGGCCCATTTTAGACCCTAAAATATTTCCATTGCAATTACTTCTCAAATAATTCCTGTATTTTCGCTTCCCCAACTCTGCTCTGAATTTTCACTCCCAAGTCAGGAAAATACCCAACTCCGCAAATCCAAGTTGGAAAAGAATGCCCAGAATTTTCAGATTTTCAGCTTGGGTGTTAGACCCGCTGCCCTTCTTCAAATGTCTAAAGCCCATGGGTCATGTTTAGGGCACCCCACTAGTGAAAATTGGATGTTTGAATTTCTGTAAATTGCTGGCATACAAAGTACAACCTGTAACATGGTGAAAATGTAGGTGCCGGATTTGGGGGGAGGGGCATCCTGAATCAGGGCTCCTTCGCCATTTTGGCTGAACTTTCCATTGGAAATTCAGGTCTTTATCTGGAAATTAATTTCAAATACTGTTCACTTCTTGCCCTAGCCTCACAATGTAGTTTAAAGTGATTTCCAGATTTATGTCTCCGCACTGTTTACTATCTTATGTATCATTACAAGATATCAAAGCATATGTTTTTCCAGTCTTTCCTTAAATCCAATGAAGGCAAGCTGCCAGCACTATTGACTAAAATGAAGCATTTCTATCCTTTTCCCAAGCCTAATCTACGTGAATGTTTAGTCGAGACCCTCACATGCAATCTTCAGCAGTTTCTTCCAATTACTAATTTCTATTGTTTCTGATTGATCAAAACAACAGTGATAAGAGTTTTTATGGTTTCAATAGAAAAAAAACAAAATTTGAAGGTGCAACAGATTGGAAAAATGCCAGTGAATTATCAATAAAAGTTGTCACTTTCAACAAAATTATTTTAGAAATGAGCTCTGCAATTGGTTTACATTTTGTACAATGGTGTCACTGGTAATGTTCTGATATACCCTAGTGAAGTACACCACAAGTCCCAAATTTATCTATCAATTCTGTAAACTGTGTCCGATCAGATATTTCTAACTCAAAATCTTTCTGTTTCTTTCCTGCAGATAAAGGTGGTTGCTTGTCTACTTTGTCTCTTTGGATACTTTTTATTTATATAGAAGCCACAATTAGATTTAAGGATTTAAGAAATTTCAATGTAGATCTTTGTCGCCCATTTGCAGCACATTGGTAAGTCAGTGAATCTAAAATGTTTTGGAATTTATCAGACAGTTGGATCTTGAAAGATAAATTTGGTTTTTAAATTTGTGTATTACTTCTGCTGATTTCCTCCTTCGGCATTGACAATATGTGGCCTGGTGATTTCCCCATGGATTTATCAGATGGCAGGAATTGGGGCTTCTGCTCTCCTTTGACAATACGGGCCTGAGGATTTTGAGGGCAAACGGACAGTTTTCTCTCAATGCCCCTCTGAATTTAACCACAACTTTGGAAGGCAATGCAAGCACAAATTAAGGGGAGGTCCTGAAGTTGTGCTTAATCATTTATTGATCCACTATAGACTGCTTTGCAGACCTCCCTCCCCCGAACCACAATCTATAAAATTCATTTATCTGGTAAGATCGTCCCCTTTTCTGCTGTCATATCATAGAATAATAGAATTTACAGTGCAGAAGGAGGCCATTCAGCCCATCGAATGTTCACCGGCCCTCCGAAAGAGCACCCCACTTAAGTCTACACTTCGAACCTATCCCCATTACCCAGTAATCCCACCTAACCTTTTTGGACACTAAGGGCAATCCACCTAATCTGCCCGTCTGTAGACTGTGGGAGGAAACTGGAGCACCCGGAGGAAACCCACACAGAAACACAGGGAGAACGTGCAGACTCCACACAGACAGTGACCCAAATCGGGAATCGAACCTGGGACCTTGGAGCTGTGAAGCAACTGCGCTAACCACTGTGCTACCGTGCTGCCCCTTACCACTGTTAGAAACCCTGTAAAAAGTTAAGCCTTGTTCAATGTCATGAGTTTTAATGACAATCTGAGTAATAGGTGAACAACCAAAATGACCTTGAAAAATAATATTATATTTTTGGATTGTTGTTAAATTTCTCCATTTTGATTAGTTATCAGATTTAAAAATGCAATTTTGAAATGTTTTGTCATGCGTTTTTCAGTTTCTATCTTATCTCCTCTGTATGTCCTAATATTTATTTCATGCTTTGTAAAACTTTGAAAAGGTTGTTTGATTATTAGTGCTTTCCATTTCCTTGATGGCTGTCTGTGAGAATTCTGAAATCTAATTGACTGCTTGAACAGCTTGACGGCATCACTGCAGCTCCTTGCTGGGATCCCCCATAAACTGTGGTGAAATCACTTACACGCCAAATGAGTTAATATTCTCATCATAGAGACCGCTAAATAGATCAGTGCAGCTTTCTTCAAGGTCAACAGCAAGTGCCCTTACTTCAGTGCTGATGACAAAATCTGGACCGTTGTTTTCAGAAGCTGATACTACACAATTCTTTCTTTAACCCGTATAAATTGATAGCTGTCAATGTTCGTATATTGAAAACAGGCAATTCCAAATGACTATTCACTGAGGATTATGATATAATTTTATGTAATACGGAGGGTGAGGCTGGCCCGCCATCTCCTGGAAGCAAAGAATGCGTGGAACCGACCTGCTCCTTGCTGACTCACCCGTAATGTGCTGCAGGCAGGCTAAGTGGGTCTTCCAAGTCTCTCTGGGGAGGAGGTCCTGCATCTGGGACTGGTCAATCCGATTAGCTGGCAGCTCCATCAGTCCCAGCAGTGCCAAGAGTGTATTAGCAGACACTGCCAGGACTGCAAGAGGATGAGGAAGAAGGCCCAAACAGGTGAGTCTGGGATCTTGGGCAGCTTGCTGAGGGGCTGTCTGCCAATTGTCAAAAAGCATCTCCCTCAGCTAGAAACCCCAGGGGACAATCAGAGGGAGCCTGATCTTCAACACTCATCTTAAGTGTCTGGGACCTCAGATTCCCCAGCCTGCCTCAGCTTCTGGACATTGTCTGCACTATGCTCACCAGAATGGGGCCATAATTCTAAATTTGATCCCTCTGTGACCCAGGTGAGTGTATCTGAGCTGGTGAAAGGTGCAGGAGAGGAAGGTGCATAGTGCATCCTCTGGGTTATTGGTATTGTCACACCCAGAGGTGGAGTCTTTGGTAGCCTGGAGTGGCCGAAGTCTGGGGTCTGGATTGTGGGCACCTTTGAAGGAGAACAAAAAGAAACACGTTAAGTTTCCAAGAGTCTATGAACACAGCACAATGCCCGATGTGGTCCTGAGTGCCTATGATGGCAGCACCAGGTTGGACGTATTGCCATTGATACCTTGCCACTCCAACCTCACCATTAGCAATGGATCATCCTCCCTGCTCCCTTGAAATCTGGAGGGCCTCTTCATCAGCAGGAGTGTAAAACCTTGAGATTGGGCACCCCTCTGCCTGTCCTTTTGTCATCTTTCCTTTTGATTATGGGTTTGCTTATTCTGCAGCGAGTATGTGGCCTCATTATCTTTCCTACCAAAATGTATGAGCTCACACTGAGCGATAATGAAGTTTGTTTTCTAATTATATCCCTATTCTGCTATGTCTTCCTTTATTTTGTTGCAGTTCACTGTCTTAACCATACCCCTCAAATTGGTGTCAGTGGCACATTGTGAAATGGTACTTTCAATTCACAAATTCACATTGTTTGGGTAAATGGTGAACAACACCAATTCTTGTGGAATACCGCTTCCCACCATTTGCCAACCGGAGGAACTCTTTCCTTTTTCTCTTCTGTAGTCAATTTGTTGTCCATTCTGTCCCTTATTCCCTGAGACCCCATGTTCTGATCTAAGAAACCAATGCAGTACCTTCTCAAAGGCTTTTTGGGAATCCAAATATTTTTCTATTATCCTTATGTAACTTTTCTTTTACTTCTTCAAATAATTCATTATGGTTTATCAAACATGACCTTTCATTTCGGAATTAGTGCTGACTACTCTATTGCATTTTCCATTTCTAAATATGCCTCACAGTGCTAGGGGCCTGGGTTCAATTCCAACCTTGGGTCTGTGTGGAGTTTGTACATTCTTCCCGTGTCTGCGTGAGTTTCCTTCAGGTGCTCCGGTTTCCTCCCACAGTCCAAAGATGTGCAGGTTAGGGTAATTGGCCATGCTAAATTGTCCCGTAGTGTCCAAAGGTGAGGTGGGGTTATGAAGCTACAGGGGTAGGGTGGGGGAGTAGGCCTACGTAGGGTGCTCTCTCAGAGGGTAGGTGCAGACTCGATGGGCTGAATAGCCTCCTTCTGCTCTGTAGGGATTCTATTGTATTTTTCTATCGCATCTTTGATCAAGAACCCCATTATCTTCACTATCACCAAAGTGGGCTATTTGGTGTATTGCTCCATGGGCATGTTCTTTCTCCCCTTTTACATAGGAATCACATTAGCTGTCTGATATTACCTCCATTTCTACAGCCAATTCAAACCATTTCAACTGTGAACAAGTTCCCTTTTCTGTGCCTCAAATGAGTCTCCCCCCTAGTTTTAAGTCAATCACCTCAATGCAACTTTACGCCTGCTCCACCTCCTGTATTAAAGAAAATGGTGAACCTCAGAACATTGACAGCATTTTTCTCATCCTGCAAACTGAAACATCAAGGGGTGGGAAAATGAAAAAAAGAGACTAACTCCATTCAGCAAGTGTCCTAGTACTCCATGTGCCCAAGATACCAATAAAAAATATAAAACCTTCTTTACCATACCAGCTTTGCTGATTAACAGCTAACATTATATGGAACTTCACCAATGAGTTTTGTAATTGGGATGATTTAACAAATGAATTGACATAAAAAGCAATTAATTACCTGCGACAATTAATGGTCATTTCTGCTACTTATTTTTACACTATACATTTTTACTACTATTAGCTTTCGCAATTAAAAATATTTAAGTGCTTTTTAATTTGAGCTAAATTAAGCTTAATGTCTACTTTGAAGAGTAGACCTGTTTTAGCACTATCGCTAAGGTAACATTATCATGCTGCAGACAGAATTACTGAAAGCCATCCAGTGAGTTAAATGAGGCATGAAGTGAGCCAATTAAAGATGATCTTGCAACATTTGCTATTTTTTATTGCTTGCTTCCCTTTGCACCACTTTTGTCATTCCAGAGAGAGGCAGGTGGATCATGCAAGCAGATGCACAGGATAATAGATTTCTCCATGGTACATGGTGATATTGAATGTGCACAGACGGAATCGTAAACCCGCACTCGTCACCACCCGTGGGATCGGAGACCAGTGTGGAAAATTTTGCAAGAATCGGGAAATGCAATTCTCCCCAGAGGAATTGTATTTCCTGATTTTCCCTGCTCCTCGCCGACCACATCATGAGATTCACGGCATTTGAATATATTTTTTAATATTATTAGCGCACCACCCCTACCCCCAGTCAAGTGATCCCCCTTTCGCTAAATATTCATACCTCGCCGTTTATAACAGGTTTGTTCAGGTGTGAGGCAGTCGATTCATGATCAGCGATCCCCCCTCCCTCTATTCTGATCTCTCTCCCCACCCCCCACCCCCCCACACATCCATCAAATATCCAAGCACCACCCGCAATGGGTCTCCCATTATGGTCCGCCCTGGCACTGCCCCGACACAGGTTGGCACTGCTGGACTGCTGCAACCTCAAAGGACTCCATTCCCTCAGTGTCCAACTGATATGTGACCCTGCTCAGCACATCATGCCAGTCAATCATTGGTATCCTGGCAGCAATCATGATGCTGTTATTCTGCATCAGTCTGCATTTGAATCACCACAAGAGATGTAAGGGTGGCTAGCAGGTGACAAGTGCTGTCCATTGTCCACTTGACAATGGCTGTCATACAGAATCTCTGAGCGAGCACTCAGAGCCTGCGCAGACCAGCTGGCGAGTGTATTCGCAGATATCTTCAACACCTGGCTCCTCTGCTCTGAGGTCCCCACCTCCTTCAAGAAGACTACCAGAATACCAGTGCCAAGGAAGAACAAGATGTGGAGATGCCGGCGTTGGACTGGGGTGAGCACTGTAAGAAGTCTTACAACACCAGGTTAAAGTCCAACATGTTTGTTTCAAACACTAGCTTTTGGAGCACTGCTCCTTCCTCAGGTGAATCTCAGTTCACCTGAGGAAGGAGCAGTGCTCCGAAAGCTAGTGTTTGAAACAAACATGTTGGACTTTAACCTGGTGTTGTAAGACTTCTTACTGAGCAAAGAAGAACAAGGTAGCCTGCCTCAACAACTACCTGCCGGTGGCTCTGATGTCTATTATCATGAAATGCTTCGAGCGGCTAGTCATGAGACAGATCACTGCCAGCCTCCCAGACCGTCTCGATCCATTGCAGTTTGCCTATCACCTCAACCGGTCCACAGCAGATGCTATCTCCCTGGCTCTACAATTAACATTCGAGCACCTTGACAACGAGGACACCTATGTAAGACTGCTATTCATAGACTACATCTCTGCCTTCAACACCATTATCCCGACAAGGCTAATAAACTCCACAATCTTGGACTTGACCCCTCCCTGTGCAGCTGGATCCTTGACTTCCTCACCAACAGACCGCAATCTGTCAGAATCAGAAACAGCACCTCCTCCACAATAGTCCTCAACACCGGGATCCTGCAAGGATGTGTGGCCAGTCCTCTACTGTACTCCCTATACATACATGACCCTGTGGCAAGATTTAACTCCAATTCAATCTATAAGTTTGCGGATGATATGACTGTGGTGGGCCCTATCTCAAACAACAACGAATCAGACTACAGAAGAGAGATAAATCACTTGGATGCATGATGTACCGAAAACAACCTCTCTCTAATGTCGGAAAGACCAAGGAACTGATCATCGACGTCAGGAAGCATAGCACGACATACACTCCCGTCTGCATCAATGGCTCCAAAATGGAGATGGTCAATAGCTTTAAGTTCCTGGGGGTCACCATCACCAACATTCTATCCTGGTCCACTCACGTTGGTGCAACAGTCAAGAAAGCCCAACAATGTCTCTACTTCCTATGGAAGCTAAAGAATTTTGGCATGTTTGCATCGACTCTCACAAACCTCTACAGATGTGCGATAGAGAGCATCCTATCCGGCTGCATCACAGCTTGGTATGGCAACTGCTCAGTCCAAGATTGCAAGAAACTGCAGAGTGTGGTGAACTCAGCCCAATGCATCACACAAGCTTGCCACCCCCACATTGATTCTGTATACACCTCCCGCTGCCTCAGGAAGGCAGACAGCATTATCAGAGACCCCTCCCACCCAGGCATTGCCTTCTTCCAGATCCTTCCATCAGGTAGAAGGTACAGAAGTCTGAAGACCACACATCCAGACATAGGAACAGCTTCTTCCCCACAGCTACAAGACTCCTCAATGACTCCCCCTCGGACTGATCTGTTCCTTGTAAGAACACTATTCATGACGCTCTATGCTGCTCTTACTCATGTATTTGCTTTCTTTGGCCACTTGTTCCACACTGTAACCAATCACTGTTTGTCGATGTACCATTTGTCAATGTACTCTGTCAATTATTCTTTTGTTTACTATACGTACTCTGTACATTCCCTCAGCCACAGAAAAATACTTTTCACTGTACTTCGGTACATGTGAGAAGAAATCAAATCAAAATCAAAATACAACACTTATACACATTGGCTGAATGTATAAAATGGGAGCCATGCTGCCACAAGAAATGTCATTGAGTAGACTATTGGAGTTCCTGAGCATTTCTTTCCACTGCACCAGAGGATCCTGCACAGCCTGAGGACCATCGTTGCCACCAGGTGTCTGGTAAGCAGCTGTAGAGGAGAAGGAGAAAGCAAAGAGATAACACCCCATCTGTCCAGGTGGATTGCTCATGAACAGCTCCATTGAATATTGTACCGGTGTAGGCACCCAAAAATTCCCATCCAACAACAATCCTATATCTTATCTTCCCTATGTTACTGACTATCGGAACATCTCTTTGGTAATAGTGCCGAAATAAAAGCCACCACAAAACAAACATTCAAAATCAACTTTATCGAACAAATCATCTAATAATCCATGCATAGGTCAATGAATCACCTTCGTACCTGTCTTCTGTGTATGTTTTCCTGGGCCAGTGTTCTCTTTCGCAGTACTACCTCAGTATCTGCAGCTTGGCTATTGGAAGACTGTTGATATTCAGTGGAGGAGACAATCCAATTTTAGAATGCAAGACCTTATCATGGTGACAGCAGTCTGGTCTGGTCAAATGACAGGTAACAGCAAGATCACTGGCAGAGTGGTCGGAGGATAATGACTGAGCAAAGACAACAGGTCCACTATGGAGCCACTGTCATTCCCCTGGGCTAGCACCTCAGAGTTCCGAGGAATCTGCTGGAGGGCAGATTGAAAGATGCAGTGAAACTCTGTAAGGCAGCAATCTGAATCTATATAGCAGCAAGTTGGGCTTGCATGATTTCAGTGTGTTCCCACTATATCAGTCAGAGAGGCAGTGGCTTCTGCCTGTTCATTGTTAAAAGTTAAGACATAGCCATCAGATGTTGCACCATGGTTGGGTGTGCAGCCACATCTGTTATGGTTGCTTTGTCTCAGGATTCTTTAATTTCTTATTCTAGAAGGTATCTTGCTGGATGCAATGGTCTGTGCTCAAAAAATATTTATTTACATGCTACCTATTTACAAAGGTTAAGTGTCATGTGAGAGTACCTTTAAGAAATGAGTGTTTAAGAAATGGGTGTGTATAGAAAGATCTGTAGTGCGAGTACCTGTAAGAATGGCTGTTTATTACTGCAGTGATGTCAGAGAGTGGGTGGAGCTGGGCTGTATGTCAGCTTTTTACTTTCACTTTAGGCTTTTTGCTGCAGGGTGGGTTTGGTTTTGATTTAGTTTTGGAGAAGCTGTAATCACAGCAGGATGTGTGCAAATCTCTGCAAGCTTATGAATGTCCATTTGCTAATTTCAACATGGTAACTGTTCTCAGTAGTGAAGTTAAACCTGAGGTGTTTCTGTTAAAGGTTTTGTTTTTAAGTCGTATGGATGTTAAAAGGAAAGCTTAAAGGATTACTTAGTGTTGTAGTCTTTGGGGGTTATATTTGAATTAATGGTTGCTAAGATGTTCACTACATGTTTTAAAAAGGTTTACTTGAGTTCATAGAATGAACATTGGCTTTAAAAAATACTTTTCCATTTCTGGTGTACCACACTTGTAGAGTGGGCCGTGTGCTCCCCATACCACAATCTATTAAAAGTTGTGGGTCAGATGAACTCCATTATACACTTTGGGGTTCTCTAAACGCTGGCCCATAACATAAGTAAGACTAATATATATTAAGGGCAGCACAGTAGCATAGTGGTTAGCACTGCTATCTCACAGCGCCAGTGATTCTGGCCTTAGGTGACTGTGTGGCATTTGCACATTATCCCCGTGTCTGCGTGGGTTTCCTCCGGATACTCCAGTTTATCCCACAGTCCAACGATGTGTAGGTTAGATGGGGTTACGCTGTGGGAGTGGACCTCGGTAGGGAACTCTTTGTGAGGGTCGGTGCAGACTAGATGGCCAAATGGCCTCCTCCTGCATCATCGGGATTCTAAGAAGACATTCGCCCTCAGTGGGTGACATCACTGTGATATAGCCTCTTTTGCATATGCTCAGTATGCTCTTAGGGTAAATGCTTTCTTTACTCTCCAGCATTCTTATGGAGTTGGGCACAAAGCCCTGTGCAAGTCGATGCCAAATTTCTCATGCTTCTTGACAGTGACTGCAGGTTTCCTTCAGGCCTGCCAAAGCAGCAAGCCTGTCTGTGTGCATGCCCATCAGGTTTTCTGCATGCCACCTCTTTAAAATCTTCATCTGAGTCTTCTGTAGCTGAACTGGTGCGTGACCTTGCCCTCTGTGGAGCTAGAACCTGTGATTCAGCATTCAGCACGGTAGCATTGTGGATAGCACAATGGCTTCACAGCTCCAGGTTCCCAGGTTCGATTCCGGCTTGGGTCACTGTCTGTGCGGAGTCTGCACATCCTCCCCGTGTGTGCGTGGGTTTCCTCCGGATGCTCCGGTTTCCTCCCACAGTCCAAAGATGTGCAGGTTAGGTGGATTGGCCATGATAAATTGCCCTTAGTGTCCAAAATTGCCCTTAGTGTTGGGTGGGGTTACTGGATTATGGGGATAGAGTGGGTATGTTGACCTTGGGTAGGGTGCTCTTTCCAAGAGCCGGTGCAGACTCGATGGGCCGAATGGCCTCCTTCTGCACTGTAAATTCTATGAAATTCTATGAAATCCCCTTACCCCCTACCCTGACTGTTTCCCACTTCTACCTAATGCCTCAGCACTTGCTGATCCTGCCTCTAAGCTTGTCCCTTTCAAATATACTATTGTTAGTATCTGAGCTGGTGGCTGCATGTGTGAAATTGAGTGAGAGTGTTTATTCATCACCGGTCTTTTCCTCATCTTTCATTTCTTGTACCTGCACCACTGTCTGGCCAGATTTCAGCTCCTCGATAAATGAGTGGAGAAAGGCACATGATTCACCTCACCCCCACATACCTTGCATCACTGCAAGCCTCACATACATATTGCACACTGCTCGCTATTCAACCATGGGAGTCGCATCGCCCAAACACATTGCATCACGCTCACTGACACACTCACTCTCTCCTGCGGAACAAGGTGGTGTATAGCCATAGGCAGCAAGAGCTAACTGGTGAGGTGCTTGCAGGTCTTCACCCTGCGGACAGGGGAATAAGCAAGAGCTGTATCTTTAAACTATCTGAAGCTTGGGAAACAAGAGTTTGTAGGTTGGAGGAGAAGTGGGATGTGAGAAGCTGGATTATGTATAAGCACATCATCATCTTCCGTAGTTTCCAGCTCACTGCTGGCCATGACTTCAATGACGAAGAGCACTGTCTCCTCCAATCTGGCCCCAACAGTTACCTGCTGCTCCTGTGGTTGTGTGCCATCTTGTCCTGCAAGAAAGACGTTAAGTGTGTCAGTGAGTGTGGTGCAATTGTATTTGGATGATATAGCTGTCATGGTTGAATAGTTGACCATGGGAGGTGTGGGTGTGAGACATGCAGGAGTGAGAAATATGTCGGGGTGGTGTGAGTGTCCAGCACCAGCTCCAGACGAAATGCAACTCCCCTTGAAAAGGTGCAGGCTGACTTTTCGTAGTGCAGGCTATTTTGAATTCATGCTAACCTCTCATGATTTTGTTCCCCTTCTTGAGTCAACAAGCCCCTTGGCAGTGTGTGTGTGAGATGCTGGCTGCACGCAGTCATCAGTAAAATGACCAGGCAGCACAGGTTTGAGTGCTGCCTGTATCAGGTGTGTCCGGTTAATTGCTATACGCAATTGCGGTGCTCATTTTCAGACTTTATCCAGTTTTGGGCCCAGCGAATCACTACTGAGAGGCGAGGCAAAACACACCTCTTTTTCAAGGTCACTTTATTCCAATGCTCTGTCATTCGAAAGGTCGATGTCCTTGGTCCCTTATGCATAGAATTACATGCAAAGTTCTTATGGGTTTTAAGCAAAATGCATTTGATGGCGGGAACGGGGTCTTCTTTTCCCATACTATCCCCCATTTCTTTCAGCCAACGATCCCAGCCGCATAATGGTGGGAGAGCTGAAAAAACACCGCCAGAGTCTGGCTTTTGAGGAGGCTTTGGGGCACATTAATTCTAAGCTGGAAAAAAGGAACAAAATCATCGAGGCACGTGTTTCTGAGAGGCGGCTTTAAATGAACATGCAGGCACAAATTTAGAATTTTTTGTGACCTCCAATGTTTTAATGCTTATCTTTATTTTTGGATTTTTTTTTGTTGCTGAGAAAGTTCTTGGACAGAAAATGTTTATTTATGCCAGTTTTAAAACTTTTCAGCACCATTTTTAAACAAGGATCAGTGAGGTTGATTTGGGCCGGGATTCTCCAATAAAGGGGCTATGTCCCCACGCCCGCCAGAAAACAGGTGCGAATCACTCCAGACTTTTTCCTAAAAAGTCCGGGGTGATTCTCCGTTTTTAAGGGGGCTTGCCCTGGCGTGTCCATGCAGCTCCTGTGCCGATACGGGGACCTGCACTTCCGGCCGCGGGTCCACGTGGAAGAAGGTAGGCCCCCACCAGATCGGGCGCGCCTGCCGATCGGTGGCACCCGATCACGGTCCTGGCCGGGCTGTCTTGGAGGCCCCCCAGAGACTGAATCCCCCGCCTCCCACCAGGACGACCACCGCAGCCACGATGCTGAGCTCCCGCAGGGTGGAACCATACGAGAACCACGCCGGCAGAAACTTGGCCAGTCGACCGTGGTCGACCGTGGACAATCGCCGCAGGGACCTCTTTCAACGGCCCCCGGAGGGCGCCGCATCAACCACGCGTGTGCGGCTGGCGGCGATTCTCCAGTCGCCAGAGAATCATGCGAGGGCGTTGTGAGTCCAACGCTCCATTCTCAAACCCTGCGCCCGGCGTGATTATGGCGCAGGGGCTCAGAGAATCCGGTCTTGGTGTACAGAGCCTGACCTATCCTAGCACAGTATAACTTTGGCACGCCATCCTCCCTGCCCTCACTCTCACACACCATGCCATCTCAAGGGACAGACAAAATAACCACAGGTGACAATCCTGAAAATTTCTGCAAATGAGCAGACCTTGCATTCTCTAGTGAGGTTAGCTCATTTGTGTGATGGCCGAAAGGTTTGAAGAAAGAACAAAGAAAAGTACAGCACAGTGTAGCCATCTGGGATGGCCACTTCCAGAAAACAAAATGGATGTTTGCAAAAACTATAGGGAAACATGGACAATGCTAAAAAAGCAGACAGGCACAGAGCCTGGATGCGTATTGAGAAGGCAACTCCCAGACGAGACTGAAACTGTAGGTCAATTTGCATATTGATGGCCCATCTCCGGGAACAAAGGATTAACATTCAATACCGATCTAAGGCAGACACCCCGGCGCCAGCAAGACACAAACAAAGCAAGGCCAATGGCCACCTAAGACACGCCCAGCCAACAGGGCACCCACCCCTTTATTGGTCGAGATCGATACCGATGATCAAGATACGGTCCAATTAATTGGGGCCAAGTTCAAAGCCCGCCCAATAGCGCGCAAAGCCCCTTCAGGTATAAGAAGAAGCCCCCGAGAGAGAGAATCGCGCTCTTGGACTTGGCTCGCGAAGCGGAGAGACCCGTCCACCAGCTGCACCAGAAGCAAGTAAGTCCAAGGTCAACGCTCGCCATTAGATGGATGACCTTAGCTGTTAGCTGTTCTCCTGTTACACCTTCGCACCCAACAGCCTCAGATCCGAACAACGGCCATTGTTCCTCTGACTGAATGGGCACCCTAAGTTAAGTTTAAGAGTTAGCGTTAGAGATAGTTTAGTTTATGGTATTTGTGCATGAGTAGATATTACTGTGTGTGTAAATAAATAGTATTGACTTTGAACTAACTAACTGGTGCATTGGTTCTTTGATCAGTGTTCGGGTTTGAACCTTGTGGCGATATCGAAAGATACATGGCAACTCTAGAGCAAAACATAATTAGGATTAAGGAAGGCGACCATATTTAGAGCCAGATAAATAGAGCAACAACAGGAACAGTACCTCCGGCCGTCCAAGCCTGTGCCGATCATGATGCCCGAACTAAAAACAAAACCTTCTGCCCTTGCTCGGTGTCATAATATCCACTCATGGATATAATGAGATGCAGACAGGCAGTGATTGACACACAGGATAACCAATGAACACACACGACATAGAACAACCAATCACCAGACAGGACACTATCACCATAAAACACACGAGGCATGAAGACTCTGCCTCTTCTCACTGGATACAGCTAGAGATAGTTAGAGTGCACAAGGCCATGAGCACCTTCTCCATGTGACAGAGCGCTAGTCTGGTCAAGCCAGTCTGAGGTTATCAGTTTAGATTAATAGAGGGTCAACCCACAGCAGATTATGTACAACAAGAAGCAAGTTCAATAAAACAGTGTTGGACCATCTCCTGTGTCGGAAGCTTGATTCGAGTCTCACTGCATCCAGTTGCAGTCCATGTTAAACCAACTCAGATAACACATCATGGTACCAGGGAACTATTAACTCTAACGAACCTACCTCGAGTGACTCTGCAATGACCAGCAAGCAAACATCCAGCGGCATGGAAAAGATCCAGCCCCCTCCGCAACTCCGGATCTCCGGCAACCTCGGCGCCAACTGGAAGGTCTTCAAACAGAAGTCCTCCTGTAAATCGAGGCCTCCAACCACGAGGCAGCATCGGATGCCAGGAAGATCGCGCTATTCCTGTCGACTGTGGGGGATCACGCCATCCACATGACCGCTCCACTGAGCAACAGCCAGCGATCCCAGCTGCAGCACAGACATGTCCGCTGCTTACAACAAGGCATGCAGGATTCTGATCTCGAAAGCCCAATAGACCCCGTTGTTGACTGCCTTGAGTTTCTGTATTGGGTGGGCATCATCACCACAAGAAACCTTCTGGTGAACTCCGTATTTGCATCGATCCCAAAGACCTGAATCGCAACATCATGCGAGAGCACTACCCTGATCTCGAAACGAGAAGAATTAACCTGTGAGGTGGCTCATGCCAAATTCTTCACCAAGCTGGACGCCTCACGGGGTTTCTGGCAGATACAGCTGGACGAGTCCAGTAGGAAGCTGTGCACGTTTAACACTCCGTTGGGCAGGTATTGCTACAACCGCATGCCTTTCGGCATCATTTCAGCTTCCGAAGTCTTTCATCGAATAATGGAGCAAATGTGTAGAGCATCGAGGAGACGCGAGCTGATCTCCACCGCGCCTGCAAACCGCCTTTCAATCCTGAGTGTGGATCCTGACGACGAGTGGTGTGCTGTCATCACGGTCAACCAGTGTCCCATCCGATTCAAATTGGACACTGGAGCGTCTGCGAACCTCATATCACAGTCAGACCTCGACAGCACCCGAAACCAAACTAGCATTCTTCCGCCAGCCTGCCAGCTCCTTGACTACAATGGCAATGCCATAGCTGCCAGTGGATCATGCCAGCTCGCTGTATCTCACAAGGCAATCAAGGCGACGTTAAGATTCAAGGTCGTTCGGCCTGACAAGGCATCCCTGCTCGGTGCTTGCTCATGCAAACTCCTAAATCTGGTCCAGCGAGTCCATGCCATGTCCTCCACATCTGCAACTGCCTTGCCCAATGCAAATCTACAGGCTGAGATAGATGACATTCTCACACAATACCACAATGTGTTTGATGGGATGGGCACGCTCCCATATCGCTACAAGATACTACTCAAGCCGAATGCCACCCCAGTCATCCATGCACCGCGCTGGGTGCTGGCTCCTCTCAAGGATCGTCTGGAAACGCAGCTACGAGAGCTCCAAGACCAGGGTATCATCTCAAAGGTTACGGAACCAACAGACCAGCTCCATGGTCTGCGTCAAGAAACCTTCTGGTGAACTCTGCATTTGCATCGATCCCAAAGACCTGAATTGCAACATCATGCGAGAGCACTACCTGATCCCGAAGCGTGAAGAATTAACCTGTGAGATGGCTCATGCCAAATTCTTAACCAGCTGGACGCCTCACTGGGTTTCTGGCAGATACAGCTGGACGAGTCAAGTAGGATGCTGTGCACGTTTAACACTCCGTTCGGCAGGTATTGCTACAACCGCATGCCTTTCAGCATCATTTCAGCTTCCGAAGTATTTCATCAAATAATGGAGCAAATGATGGAGGGCATTGAGGAGGCGCGAGTCTACGTTGACGATGTGATCATCTGGTCCACGAAGCCCGAGGATCACATCGCTCGCCTCAAACAGGTTTTCCAGAGGATCCACGAAAATGGCCTCCAGCTCAACAGGGCCAAATGCTCATTTAGTCGGTCCGCTATCAATTTTCTGGGTGACCACATTTCACAACAGGGTGTGCAACCTAATGCTGATAAGGTGCTGGCAATCAATGCCATGAAGACCCCAGAAGACAAAAAGGCGGTCCTACATTTCCTTGGGATGGTAAATTTTCTTGGAAAATTCATTCCTAACATGTCATCCCACACCACAGCCCTCCGGCATCTCTTAAAAAAGTCGACAGTGTTCCAGTGGCTTCCTGCACATCAAGCTGAGTGGCTTGAGCTGAAGGCGAAGCTGACCACAGCCCCAGTACTGGCATTCTTTGACCCAACCAAGGATACCAAGATATCCACAGACGCAAGGTAGGATGGCATTGATGTGGTGCTCCTCCAGAGAGAGGACTCCTCGTCCTGGGCTCCAGTGGCATACGCCTCCAGGGCCATGACTCCGACCGAACAACGGTATGCCCAGATTGAAAAAGAATGCTTGGGTCTCCTGACAGGAATAGTTATGTTTCATGACTACGTATACGGTCTGCCAAAGTTCACGGTGGAAACAGACCACAAGCCCTTAGTCCACATAATCCAGAAGGATTTAAATGATATGACACCTCGGCTGCAGCGAATTCTTCTTCATCTCCGCCGATATGACTTTGAACTCGTCTACACACCGGGTAAGGAGCTGATCGTCGCGGATGCCCTATCCCGATTTGTCACCATGCCGTGTGAACAGGGCGACTTTATTCGCCACATTGAAGCACAGGTGCAGTTGTGTGCCAGCAACCTCCCAGCCACTGATGAACGAGTTATACAAATACGCGAAGAAACTGCCAAAGATCCCCTACTGCAGCGCGTGATGAAGCACCTCGCCCATGGCTGGCAAAAGTGGCAGTGCCCCCAGCTCTTCAATGTCAAGGACGAGTTCATGGTTGTTGAAGGGATCCTTCTGAAACTGGATAGAATCGGTATTCCTCAAAGCTCACGGGCTATGGTGCTCAGACAGATCTATGAGGGTCACCCTGGGGTCGAGAAATGTCGACGCAGAGCTCGGCAGGCAGTTTACTGGCCTGGCATCAGCCAGGGCATTGCCAACATGGTCCTCAACTGCACAACATGCCAGAAATTCCAACCATCCCAGCCCAAGGAAACACTGCAACAGCACGAGATCGTGACCTCTCCTTGGTCCAAGGTGGGGATAGACCTCTTTCATGCAAATGGGTGTGATTACGTCCTTTGAATCGACTACTTCTCCAACTACCCGGAAGTGGTGAAACTGTCGGACCTCACGTCCAAGTCCGTCATCAAAGCCTGCAAAGAGATGTTTGCCAGGCACGGGATACCACTCACAGTAATGAGTGACAACGGTTCATGTTTCTACAGCCAAGAGTGGTCCGACTTTGCACGATCCTACCACTTTAGTCACATCACATCCAGTCCCCATTACCCGCAATCAAACGGGAAGGCCGAGAAGGGGGTCCATATTGTCAAGCGGCTGCTTTGCAAGGCTGCAGACTCAGCCTCTGATTTTAACCTGGCGCTGTTGGCATACAGGGCAACCCCTCTGTCGACTGGTTTGTCTCCGGCGCAGCTGCTCATGAACCGTAACCTGAGGACGACTGTTCCAGCCATCCATATTCCAGACCTTGACCACCTCACGGTACTGCAGAATGTGCAGCGATCCAGGGACCAGCAGAAGATCACGTATGATGCTCATGCCACTGATATGCCTGCGTTGGCTCCAGAAGATGTTGTTCGCGTCCAGATGCCTCAGGGAGGCTGGTCAGCCCCAGCTGTTGTCGTCAGACAGGCTGCCCCCAGGTCTTTCGTTGTTCAAATGGCTGATGGCTCCATTCTTCGGTGCAACAGGAGGGCGCTGCTCAAAGTTGCCTGCCCACCACCTGACCGCACTTCTCTGCTTGTCATCATGCCGCCTCAGGACATCTCGCACCACGTGGCCACCGATCTGGCAGCAGTTCCGCCTGTCCACGAGGCCCCCGATTTGGCAGCAATCCCGCCTGTCCAAGTGCCGGCGTCACCCCCTCCACCTCTGAGGCGATCGACAAGAATTTGTTGCCCACCACAAAGACTGAATCTATAGACTTGTATCCTGTAAATTTTGTTCAGTTTGCTCTGTATCTGCACAATGGACACCTTCCCATGTAAATATGTTCATTCACTCACCACTTGTACATAGTCACACACTTATATATAGCCACATTCCAAAATTTATTTCAAAAAGGGGAGATGTCATAATATCCACTCATGGATACAATGAAATGCAGATAGGTAGTGATTGACACACAGGATAACCAATGAACACACAAGACACAGAACAATCAATCACCAGACAGGACACTATCACCATAAAACACACGAGGCATGAAGACTCTGCCTCTTCTCACTGGATACAGCTAGAGATAGTTAGAGTGCACAAGGCCAAGAGCACCTTCTCCATGTGACAGAGAGCTAGTCTGGTCAAGCCAGTCTGAGGTTACCAGTTTAGATTAATAGAGGGTCAACCCACAGCAGATTATGTACAACAAGAAGCAAGTTCAATAAAACAGTGTTGGACCATCTCCTGTGACGGAAGCCTGATTCGAGTTTCACTGCATCCAGTTGCAGTCGATGTTAGACCAACTCACATAACACATCACTCGGTCCTTATCATTCTATTTCCTCTTTATTCATGTACCCATCTAGATGCCTCTTAAACGTTGCTAATGTGTCTGCTTCCACCACTGCGTTCCAGGTACCCACCATTCTATGCCTGAAAAACATACCCCGCACATCTCCCTTAAACTTTCCCCCTCTCACCTTGATCCTGTGCCCCCTTGTAATTGACACTTCCACTCTCTACCCTGTCTATGCCTCTCATAATTTTGTCGACCTCTATCATGTCTCACCTCAACCTCCGTCTTTCCAGTGAAAACTATCCTAGGTTATTCAACCTCTCTTCATACGCAACACCCTCAAGACCAGATAACATCCTGGTGAACCTTCTTTGCACTCTCTCCAAAGCTTCCATGTCTTCCTGATAATGTGGTGACCAGAACTGCGTTAAATATGCCAAATGCGGCTGAACTAAGATTTTATATAGCTGCAACATAATTTTTCATCTCCTGTACTCAATGCCCTGGCTGATGAAGGCAAGCTTGCCATATGCTTCTTAATCACCTTGGCCACCGTGTTGCCACTTTTATGTAATTGTCAACCTGCATGCCCAGACCCCTTTGTATGTCCCTATGATTCCTGTTCCAAGTGAAATTATAAATGACTGCTGATGGCTTTTAGAAATAATTCAGAGAAAATATCAGCCATGATTGAATGGCGGAGCAGACTCGATGTGCTGAGTGGCCTAATTCTGCTTCTATGTCTTTTGGTGTTATGGCTGGATTCTTCGATTGCCGATGCCAAAATCGCATTCATCGATTGGCCAGAGAATCTGTCCTGGCGCCGTTTTCGGATGCTCCATCCCTAAAAACGGCATCATCGGCGAGTACGCCGCACGCTGTTGGGACGGTCTCAGGACGTCACCTGAGGCCCTCCTCCGATACTCCGCCTCCGATGGGCCGACTTCCCAATGATGTGGCGCACGTGTGCTGGTGGTTTTCGGGGGCCTCACATGGCGGCTGCAGGGGAATGTGTCTGTGGGTTTCTTGGGGAACGTTTTTATCTCCTGTGGAGGAGGTTACACAGCTGCAAATATCGCTCCCTTTCCAGTGTTGGAGCTTCTCTGGAAGTTTCCCAGAGTTGCTCGTCTGTCATCCACATGCATGTCCTCAACCATCAGTGTCCTTCTGTCTCCCCCCATGACCCAAAAGTAGCTTCCATCCCTGCCAGCGCGAGCCTGTGGTTGTTGCAGATGGGGGCCACGTGGATATCTCGCCGAGTTCAATGTGGCAGCTGAATCGGTTCCACAACTTTAAGTTGGCTATTACCACTAGGCTCCTGGAGTGTGTGTCGGGGAGTAGGGTGGCACGGTGACCAGTGCCCGGAGAGAGATCCCCATGCATGAGGCCTCCTCCATTTGAACCCAGTCCACCTCCGGCTCCCTTAGCCACCCCCTCACCCTCTCCAATATGGCCGCCCAGTGGTAGAACAGAAGATTTATCAGGGTCAGGTCTCCCATGTACTGCCCTCATGGTAAAATGGATTTTATATTCTAGGAACTCTTCCCCCCCAGACGAAGACCGTGATTCATTTGTCAACCTTGGTGAAGAAGGATTTGGGGATGAAGATCGAGAGTGATCGGAATATAAAGAGGAATCTAGGCAGCACGTTCATTTTGATCATCTGTACCCTTCCCGCTAGTGAAAGAGGGAGCGAGTCCCATCTTTGCAGGTCCCTCTTCAACTCCTCCACCAGGCTGGAGAGGTTCCATTTGTGGAGCCTCTTCCAGGTTTAGGCCACTTGGATCCCCAGGTACCTGAACTTGGTTTGGGTTACGTTGAATGGTAGTGCCTCCAGCTCCAATCCTCCATCTCGAGGGATTACCGGGAAGTTTTTGCTCTTTCCCAGGTTGAGGTTGTAACGTGAGAAGGCGCAGAACTCCCTGAGAAGTCCGGTTATATTTCCCATGCTGGCTAGTAGGTAATCCACGTAGAGTGAGACTCTATGTTCTCTGCCCCCTCTTTGAATGCCCATCCACCAATGCGCCAATCTAAGGGGGATGGCCAGCGGCTCAATTGCCAACTTGAACAGGAGCAGGGATAACGGGCACCCCTGCCTCATTCCCCTGTGCAGCCAAAGGTATTCGGAGCTGGTGCCGTTGATCCATATGCTTGCTATAGGAGCGCTGTACATGAGCTTCACTCACGTGGTGAATCTCACTCCGAACCCAAACCGTTGAAGCACCTCCAGGAGGTACATCCACTCTACCCGATCAAAGGCTTTCTCAGCATCAAGGAAGACGATCACTTCTATCACTGCTGGTGTCCTCTCCCTGGGTGGGGTCCGTCTGCATTCAGCAGGCTTCTGATGTTCGCTGTTAATTGTCTTCCCTTAATAACCCAGTCTGATTTTCCCCGATCCCATCTCCAATCTCCTCACCAGAGCTTTCGCTAAGATTTTCACATCAGTGTTTAAGAGAGAGATGGGTATGTATGATCAAACTTTTTTGTGGATCAATGAGATCGAGGCCTGTGTCAGCGCGGCGGCAAGGCCCCCTTAGAAAGTGAGTAATTGAACATCTCCCGCAGGTGCGGGGCCAGCTCTGCGGAGAACCCTTTGTAAAAATCTGCCGGGAACCCGTCCAGTCCCAGCGCTTCCCCTGATTGCATGGAGCCCCCTCCCCTATTCACATAGCTACTGATGTGACCATCAATTTACTCGAGACACGATAGGAAGTAAACTGTGGTTTTAATAGACTTACAACTGAGCCTG
Organism: Scyliorhinus canicula; assembly: GCF_902713615.1. Taxonomy (NCBI): domain Eukaryota; kingdom Metazoa; phylum Chordata; class Chondrichthyes; order Carcharhiniformes; family Scyliorhinidae; genus Scyliorhinus; species Scyliorhinus canicula. The sequence continues at coordinate 115,519,829 of NC_052151.1, forward strand.
CCTGCGACCGGAAGAACTGAGGGCAGACTCACAAGGCTGCAGCACTTTATACTTCTGGTGGTGGGAGGGGCCATGGGCGGAGCCGAGGATGGAGCCCTGTACAAGCTCCTCATCTTCCCCTGTGGGCAGAGCCGCGCAATGGCTCACAGACAGAGCCCACAAGGACACAGTGCTATACAGTGTGAACGCAATACTATACAGTGTGAATTACATGATGTGCATTCACCACATTCACCCCCTGTTAAAAAAAAAAGTCCGGCGGGGGTGACGGGTCTACAGGTTGAGCCGGTCCGGTGGACGAGTCGTCCTTTGGGATCGGCGGAGCACCAGGGTTGCAGCCTCTTCGGGTAGCTGGGTGGTGATGGGCGGTATGGATCTGAGGGTGGACTCCGGGGGGTGGTTCGGTCCGAGCTTCATTCCTGACCGGTGTGATGGGCGAAGGGGGGCGCAGGAAACCCATAGGCGTGGGGCACAGGGCTTGGGGGGTCGGGTGGGGTGTAGTGTGAGGGGTACCTCGGCGGTGGTGGTGGTAGTGGTGGATCTTGCAGGCGCCAGGTCCTGGAGGGAAACGGTGTCCTGACGGCCGTCGGGGTATTCAATAAAGGCGTAGTGTGGGTTCAAGTGTAGCAGTAGTACCCTCTCTACTAGTGGGTCCGTTTTATGTGTCCGGACGTGCTTCCGGAAGAGAACCGGGCCCGGTGTCCTCAACCAAGATGGGAACGAAGACCCCTTGGTAGTGCCCCTAGGGAAAACAAATAATCGCTCGTGAGGGGTCTGGTTAGTGGCTGTGCCCAGAAGGGACCTAATTGCATGGAGCGCGTCGGGGAGGACCTCCTGCCAGTGGGAGGTCGGGAGATTCCTGGACCGTAGGGTCAGTAGGACGGTCTTCCAGACCGTCGCGTTCTCCCTCTCCACCTGCCCGTTCCCCCTGGGGTTATAGCTGGTAGTCCTGCTCGAGGCAATGCCCTTGTCGAGCAGGTACTGACGCAGCTCGTCGCTCATGAAGGACGAACCCCTGTCGCTGTGTACGTAGCTGGGGAAGCCGAACAGGGTGAAGACACTCTGCAGGGCTCTGATGACTGTGTGGGAGGTTATATCGGGATAGCAAAGGGGAAGCGGGTGAATTTGTCTATGACATTGAGGAAGTACACATTTCGATTGGTCGAGGGGAGGGGCCCTTTGAAATCGATGCTCAGGCGTTCAAAGGGCCGGGAAGCTTTTACCAGGTGGGCCTTGTCTGGTCTATAGAAGTGCGGTTTGCACTCCGCGCAGATCGGGCAATCCCTGGTGATGGCTTTTACCTCCTCGGTGGAGAAAGGCAGATTTCAGGGTTTTGACGTAGTGGGCGAGCCGGGTGACCCCTGGGTGGCAGAGGTCATTGCGGATAGCCTTTAAGCGGTCGTCCTGCGTGCTGGCGCATGTGCCGCGGGACGCCGTGTAGTGGCGGTCCTCCGGGTGGATTGGGAGCTGGTGGTATGCAGACTTAAGATCCACCGTGGAGAAATGCGGTACTGGGCGATCTGGTTGACCATGTCTACAATTCTGGGGAGGGGGTACGCATCGAGGTGCGTGAACCGGTTAATGGTTTGGCTGTAATCAACCACCATCCGGAACTTTCCCCCGGTCTTGACGACCACCACTTGAGCTCTCCAGGGGCTGTTACTGGCCTCTATGACTCCCTCACGTAGGAGCCGCTGGACTTCAGCTCTAATGAATACTCTGTCCTGCAGGCTGTACCAACTGCTACGAGTGGCTACTGGTTTACAGTTAGCCGTTAGGTTAGCGAAGAGTGGAGGGGGGTCGATTTTTAGAGTCGCTAAGCTGCATATAGTGAGAGGAGGTAGGGGTCCGCCGAAACTGAGTGTCAGGCTCCTGAGGTTACACTGAAAGTCGAGCCCAAGTAAGAGTGGGGCGCATAGGTCGGAGAGTATATACAGCTGGAAGTTAGAGTAGCTGGAGCCCTGTTTCGTTAGGGTCGCAACGGTGCGCCCTTGTATTTGGACCAAGTGCGAACCCGAGGCGAGGGAGCGAACAGTGTCTTACCAGGTCAGGATGTACGAAGCTCTCGGTGCTCCCGGAGTCGAAGAGGCACGGTGTCTTGTATCCGTTGACTTGAACGGACATCATCGAGCTCCTGAGGTGCTTCGGACACGACTGGTCCAACGTGACTGCGTTGAGTTGCGGGTAGTCGGTGGCTCGATCAGCAGTGCTGGAGTGGCCCCGTGATAACTGTACACGGAGGCCGTAGTCGTCGAGGTGAACTTAGGATGATGGCTACGATGGCGGCCCCCGTTGATCGCACGTGGCGAGCGATGAAGAATATGGTGTCCAAGATGGCCGCCCCTGTGGATTGCACGTGGCGGGCGGCGATGAAGATGGCGCCCAAGATGGTGGCCCCCATGACTCGCACATGGCCGGCCGCGTGGGGGAGGATTGCCAAGATGGCGGCCCCCATGAGTCGCACATGTCGGGCGGGGGCGGAGTCGGCAGACACGCTGCAACATTGCGGGGTCTGGGGGCCTGCGAGTTGGGGGAGTGATTGCTCTGGACTGCGGGGGAGTTAGAGGGTTTTGATTTCGACAGGCATACTTAGGCATAATGTCCTTTTCGACCGCAGCTGCTGCAGGTCACGTTGCGGGCTGGGCAGTGCTGCCGTGGGTGTTGGGGCTGGCCACAAAAATGGCACACTGGCGCTCCATAGTGGGTGGGTGGCCGCGCGGCGCAGGCCTGGGGCAGTCGCTGGTCGGGGGTCCACGATAGGGTCACTTGGTCTGCGGGGAATGAGTTGAGACTTTGAAACGCGAACTCCATTGAGGTTGCTAGCGCTACCATGTCCTCCAAGTTCTGGGCCCCTTTTTCGAGTAGTCGCTGGCGCACATAATTACACTGGACCCCCGCAACGTACACATCACGGACAGCGAGTTCCATATGCTGGGAGGCAGTTACAGCCTGAAAGTTACATTCCCGTGCAAGGGCTTTTAAATTGCGCAGGTAGTCCTCTAGCGACTCTGCGGGGCGCTGGCGGCGGGTAGCGAAAATGTGCCGCGCGTAGACCTCGTTTACAGGCCGCATGTATAATCGGTCGAGCATAGCGAGGGCCTCGGTGTACGAGTCGGTACTGTTGAGTTGCGTAGAGATGCGATGGCTCACCCGTGCGTGCAGTAGGCTGAGTTTCTGCTCATCTGTAGCCTCGGAGGTAGTCGATGCAGCCAGGTAGGCCTTGAAACACCGAAGCCAGTGTAGAAAGATTTCCTTCGCCGCTGCAGCCTGCGGGTCGTGTTCTAGTCGATCATGTTTGAGGGCTGATTCCATAGTAGTTTTCTTAAGTCTATTAAAGATGTGACCATCAATTGACTCGAGACCCGATAGGAAGTAAACTGTGGTTTTAATAGACTTAAAACTGAGCCTGCCTGCGACCAGAAGAACGGATGGCAGACTCACAAGGCTGCAGTACTTTATACTTCCGATAGTGGGACGGGCCATGGGCGGAGCCATGGGCGGAGCCGAGGGTGGAGCCCTGTACAAGCTCCTCATCTCCCCCTGTGGGCAGAGCTGCGCAACGGCTCACAGACAAAGCCCACAAGGACACAATGCTATACAGTGTGAACGCAATATTATATAGTGTGAATTACATGATGTACATTCACCACAGCTACATGGAACGTGAGGGGCCTCAACGGGCCGGTGAAGAGATCCAGAGTCCTCGCCCATCTTAAGAAGCTGAGGGTGGAAGTATCCTTCCTCCAGGAAATACATCTGAGAGAGAGGGACCGACAGTGGGTAAAGGAAGGGCTGGGTGGGACAAATGTTTCACTCATGTTTCGGCACCAGGATGAGGGGAATGGCTATATTAGTTAGCAGGACAATTTCATTCACGGCGCCCAGGTAGTTCTGGTAAATACATACGACCTGAACTCGAACGATGAGGAGTTTGTCAAGAAACCAATGGCCGAAATCCTGGATATAGACACCCATCAACTGATCATGGGGTTGGGGGGGGGGGGGGGGGGGGGGGAGATTTAACTGTGTACAAAACTCGACAGATCCAACCTCAAGACAGGCATGGCCGCGAATTGAAAAACTTCATGGAGCAGATGACGGGGGGGGGGGGGGGGGGGGGGGGTTGTAGACACATGGAGGTTCCACCACCTCGGGGGAAATACATTTTCTTTCTTCCCCCACGTACTAAGGTCTTCTCAAGGATAGACTTTTTTGTGGTAGGAAAGAGGGTGCTTCCAGGTGTCACAATACGCAGTCGTAATGTCCGACCATGCACCACATTACATGGACGTGCGGCTGGTGAAGGGATGGGCACATCGCTTCCCTTGGAGGCTGGATACAGCTCTCCTCACCATAGGGAATTTAACACTAAAATATCTCAAGCCATCAACAATTATATATTCTGCAACCAGAATGGGGAGGTCTCACCCTCTACATTCTGGGAGGCACTGAAGGTAGTGATCAGCGGGGAAATTATATGTTATAGGGCCCTTAGGGACAGGGGCGATTGGGAAACCAAGCAGTGGCTGAACGATTCCACACTGGAGGTGGATCGGCGGGTACTCCACAGCCCCAACCGTGAAACTGCTGGCAGAAAGGAAAAAGCTGCAGATGGAATTTGATCTGCTTGCCACAAGGAGGGCAGTCCACCAGCTCTGTTAAGGCATGGGGCCTTCTATAAACATGGAGACAAAGCCAGTGGCACAACAGTTAAGAAAACAGGCGGCCGCAAAAGAGATAGCTCCGATTAACGACTGCAACGGTAGGATAGCAGCAGATCATTTATTTAATTGCTGTTTATGATACATGGCTCTGTGAAAGCTGGCTGTTACATTTCCTACATTACACTGACTACACTTCAGAAGTAATTATTTGGCTGTGAAATTCAGATACTTTCTTGTCAAATGTGTTATGTAATGCAAGTTTTTTTTTTCCTTTCATTAAGTGGTATTTCTTTTCTTATTTTAGCATAGGATATCCAGTGGTGTCTTTAGGTTTTGAATTTAAAAGTTACATCTGCTACAAAATTAAATTAAGGAAACAAAAAGAAGTTCGGAAACAGAATGAGTTTTTCGTGCAACTTCTTCGACAGGCCTTACCTTCAGAACAACAATTGCAAACTCGACAGGACCGGAGTTTGGAAGAAGGTATTTGGCACAGATATCTCAATCCTCATTGCTGTTTAACTTTGGTACTGTGGTGATATGCATCACTGTATATACACAATGCGTTAATGCAAATACACTACAACTAAGTAACCACTGGAGGGAGCACCAGAGATGCCATGACACACAGACATACAGCCAATGGGTCATCACAACAGGACACAACCAATGAGCAGTCAGGACACCCAGAGGTGACATTACCACAAGGGGGCACTTCACAACCCATATAAAAGGACAGGGCACACATGCTCTGCCTCTTTCCACAGACAGACATCTAGAGAGTACATCAGGGTCGATCAACAGCATCACACTCAGCACGTGGCTTAGAGCAGACTTGTTTAGTTAGACTGAGTTACTACAGTTAGATTAGCAGAGAGTCAAACTCATTTAAGAACTGTGTTAATAGTTCAATAAACATATTGAACTCATTAGAACATCTGGACCTTCCTTTGTCAAAGCATACATCAAGGAAGCAGCTTATGCTACACGAAGAAGCATAACACAACAGGTACTATCTTTGTTATTGCTACACATTTATTCACATGAGACTATGGATGAAAATCTCTCATTTTGAGACTAAGTGGGCGGGTCTGGCAGCGACTTTCCCGTTGGCCAGAATGACGGGATCCCGTACCAGATCCTGCGCTTGGAACCTCATTAATGATGCACAGGCACGTTTCCCTCCGAATCTCCTGGCGGGCCAGCAGCTGATTTATCTGCCTACCATCAGCTGGTGGGTTCGAAAGCCCTGGCATCATATTTAAATACCAGTCCAACACCCAAATCACTCCAGCCCATCTGTCTTCACCAGACCACACAGAATGTCAGAAACCTAGAGGAAAAAGGCTAGCAGCCTCATGCAGAGGTCTGTTCCTAATTCAATGACTGTCTGTCTCCCCCACCATCCGCCCGGCCTGAGCTCATCTTCTGTGATACGCCCATTCCCCATTTGGACCTCTGCCCACCGTATCTGGAGTCTTTGTGCATTCTCTTCCAGTAAACAATGTGGTCTCCTTTTCACCTCCTTGTTTGTGAGCTTTTCATGGAACCTTGTTGGTCCAGTTTCCCTCCCCTCGATCTTCCCTCTGACTTCCATTGTTCATTTTCTTCTTACGCCCTTTTGCCCCTCTGCCTGCCATCGTGAGTCCTTACCCTTCCCCCCTCTTTGCACAGTCCTCCCTCCACATTGGCCCCTTTGTCTTCTTTAGGCCATCCTCCCCAATGCTCCCCTCCTCTCCCAGCCCCTGCTAGCACTCCACCCCAGTCGACCTTTGCACCTTTGTTGTGGTGGCAGCGGGAGTCCCAATTAAGTGGCAATTTAGCATTCCCCTAACCTGCACATCTTTGGGCTGTGGGGGTGAGACCCACACAGACACGGGGAGAATGTGCAAACTCCACACAGACAGTGACCCGAGGCCAGGATCGAATCCGGGTCCTCAGTGCCGTAGGCAGCAGTGCTAACCACTGTGCCACCGTGCCGCCCGGCTTCGTATAAACTGGATTAGGCGTGAAATCATCTTAGATATGGGTCCTTCATCAAAGCATCTCCTTCTGAAGGGTGAACATTCAAATTATAAATCTGCCTTTTCTCCTTACTGATGGTAATTGACATGATGTACATTTCCAGTGCACCCCTTGTGTAATTAAATGTTTCTTCTTCTTTTCAGCATTTAAAGGGCTTCCGCTGTGCTCCCAATACCAGCATCCAACTAGAGCCATTGCAATTGGGAAGAAATACACTTTAGCCTTACCAGAACTAGAATTTAAAGAAAAAGGCAAGGAGAAAGAGAAGGAAATCACAAAACAAGCTCTTGCAGCAAATAACTGTTTACAAGCAACTGACTCTAGAATGAGTGAAACAGAATGTGCGGAAAATCACTTCAACAAGACTACAGAATATGAGCCATTTGGAAGTACAGAAAACCTACCCCATGATGATATATGTTCTGAATCCTTAAAGGTTTGCAAGCACATATCACCAAGGATACATGGTGCATCTAATGGCAATGTGATCTTTGCCAAGAATGAGAAGAAGCAAAAATGTTCGAGCAAGAACACAAATTCAAGGAAAGCGATCTTTGAGAACGGCTCATTGAGTAATCAGAACAGCAAACCAGAGATTGTGTTACGGTAAGATATCCTTATTTTGGCCAGTGTCTTCATGTAGAAATGTGCATAGTTAAGTATCAGTGAGATGAACGTGACTAAAAAAATCATCTGGTAAGATAGTTAAGAGCCTAATTCAAGAGTTACAAATCAAATCAATCTGTCAACATGGAGGCATAACAAGATTAACAACTCTGTTGCAATGTTTTTCAATATTTACACCTGTGTGTTTTGAAATACACTAATTAAAAAACTCTCTGTATCTAATTGTTAACCTTTTCTATTCATTCAAGGAAAGAGGGCATCACTGGCAAGGTCAGCATTTATTGTCTTTCTTTAATTGCCCTTGAGAATCTGCTGGTGAGCTTCCTACTTGAATACAAATGAATGACTTGCCAGGCCATTTCAAAGGGTAGTCAAGAGTCAACCACATTCTCTGGATCAGTCCAGGCCTCTGGATTACAAAAATCCTTCATTATCCAGCTGAAATATTGGGTGCAATCGAACGGCCATGCTGGGTCCGAAAAGCAGCTCGCCGCGGAGCAGTGTGGCCGTTGAAAGCTGGCTCGCAGCACCTCCCAAGATTCAATGCAATCTCACAAGACGTTGCGATGTGAATCCCGCCCACAATGGACGGGATTATTTTTAGCAAATTTGCATATAAGAGCAAGGCAATAAGCTGCACTCTAATGTGCAGATTCCCGAGGTACCTGAGGCTTTGGGATTCAACCCCTTTGACTCAGAGACTTTAGGCAAGTGCGGTTCAGCATTGGTCCCCACAAATGGTGTCCAGATGGAATGGCACTCATGGGGATTGAAGGCCTATAGCTGCATGCCCTTTGGGCAGGGTGGTACTCTGGCATTGCTGGTGCCACCTGATCACCCAGATAGTGCCAGCTTGGCACCCTGGCAGTGTTAGCCTGTCATCCTGGCAGTGTCAGCTGGGTGCCAGCTTGGCACTGCTAATGTGTGCAGGTAGTGCTGGCAGGGGCATTGCCAGGGTACCACCAAGCTGACATTTTCTGTGCGTGTGTGATCAGGCCCTGAATGGGTGTTGGGAGGGGGCAGGGACCTTCCTATACTGAGTTCAGGCTGTGGGTAGGTCGAGGATCATCGTGGGGGCCTCGGAGGTTGATCATATATTTTTTTCCACTAGATTGGAGAATGACATAAAGAAACTAAAGGCAGACCTACAAATCTCGAAACAATCTGAACAGGAGCTCCGCAGTCAGGTTAATATGCTGTCCAACAGCAAACAAAAAATACGCTCTGAACTTGTTCAGCTTCGACAAGAAAATGAGCTTCTACAGACAAGGTAGGAGTGATTTCCCAATGCATAGTGCTAAAAGGCTGGCATTATGTAGTCAGCAATGTTTCTCAGATAAAATAGACAACTGTAAGCTGTAATATTGGTGTAATGGTTGTCTTTCACTTTAAGAATGCATTGTGCTTTGCAAGCAAAACAGAAAGACAAACAGAACATCGCCTACTTAGAGAAAAAGCTTAGAACAGAACTGGAGGGTCGAGCCCTGTTGGAGAAACAGTTAATGGACACAAAGAGGAGGAAAACAGATGAAACCACAGTTATTGCACGAGCCATCTCACTCAATGCATCCATCAGGTATTGTGCATGACTTGTATAATGTACAGGTTAGACATGAGGTGGCTTTAGAAGTCATGGTCAGCAGTCGTTTTTTTACATCATCTCTTTCTCACAAATCAATAAGAAGTTGCAGTTTGGATTCATATTTGGTTGAACTTGACAGATGTTTCTACGTTAAATTACACATCTATACTTGAGTCAAACTAAGCACAAAATTGGCCTAGATTGTATCCCGTAATTAATTAATCACAAGCCGAGAGAGACTTTTGACATTCAAAATGGAAGTTTTCTTTAAACTCTGGGCTGGTTTCAATGAATAAAGAGGTGAGAGTTAGAATCTCACCTGCAGCTCAGAAATTAAGGTTATTTTAACTTGCGAGTCTCATTCACATCCCACCAATTTGCCACTCCGGCTGGGAATTTGGGGGAGGAAATGGTGGGAAATTAGCATACCTGCTGAGGGAAGGTAGAAGGTAGAATTTGCGGCCAGAACCTGCCCGTATCGTCGGGGCAGGTATGGTTAAAATCATACAAACATATGAATTAGGAATAGGAATAGGTCAATAGGCTCCTGGAGCCTGCTCCGCCTTTCAATAAAATCATGGCTGATCTGATTATAACCTACATCCCTGCTGACCCCTGATAACCTTTCACCCCCTTGTTAATCAAGTATCTTCCGAGCGCTGCCTTGAAAAATATTCACGGTTTCTGCTTCCATGCCTTTTGAGGAATAGAGTTCCAGAGACACACAATCATCTGAGAGAAAATATTTCTTCTCATCTTTGTCTTAAATGAGCGACCCCTTATTTTGAAACGGTGACACCTAGTCCATCTTCTGAGCATCCCTAAATTACTCATTCTCCAACTTTCCGCTCCTTTTGACACTCCTTAAAACTTACCTCTTGACCAAACTGTTGGTCATCCGCCCGAATGTCTTCTTTGGCATGGTGTGATTGTTTTTGTTGTTTGTTAACCCTCTTGAGAAGCGCCTTTTGAGGGGCATTACAAATGCAAGTTGTTGTTTTCCTGCTTTCATTATCAGAGAGGAATCAGGCTAAATTAAAATTACAATTTATCTATTAACTTAATACCATGTAGCAAATAGAAGATAAATATTAGTACCAATTCTAAATTAGCTTGTTAATACATAGTTTATTTGTCACATTTTCATTTTTAATGTCGGCTCCATTTTCCTGAATTAGATGGAGAGAGTTGGTTTGTCACCAGCAGATGGGTAGCATGAGTTAATGCTGTTTGGTCTCTGTTTCTTTTTACTACAGTCATGGAGGTGTGAGGACAGGCATTGGCTCATCGCACATTGTAAGATTCAATACAATCCAAATGGAGGTTATAGGCACAGCAGATGGCATCACAACCTCCCACTCCTCTGAAACTACCCCCCACCCCAAGGCCCAGGTGCTGTCTGTTCCTACCCTTGCCGTGCTCTACTCTTAGTCTCTCTCTCTCTTCAAGCCGATGAGGAAAGTTCTACCTGATGTCAACATTATGAACATGTATTAAGTTTGATTTGTGAGTTGTTGATATTCTGCTCTCCATTTCACTCTTCTCCCACCACACTTTTCTGCTGGATCTGATCTGCATATTGATGCCTGGACTTTTTTCTTCTTCCCAAAACCATTAAATAAAGTTTTGTGCAGGGTACTCATTACATTGGGAGTTCCTGTTGTTTTGGCCCCGAGAGTGTGTTTACTAAGGTTCATTAACAAACCGATTTATCTGAAAAAGCTAACTGGAGCCTGAGAAGGTGTCAGCTCGCATATTAGTGAGTATGTGGTTGTAGATGGAGGTTCATAGGGGAGTAACCTTCCTAATTATGACACGATCCAATCTGAAAGGATACAATTTCACAGTTTTCCTCCAAATATCAATTTACTCCAATGGAGAGTGAAATTTACAATAGCAGAATTAAGTTAAAAAATATATTCAGAAAATATGAAATTCTTAACAGTACATTACAGATTTTCATATATATATATATATTGTTACGCTGCCCTGGACAAGTGGGTGGAGTCAATACACAAGTTAATTCATCAATAATTCTGATAACAAATCCTGAAGTTTTTGACCCTATGCTGCCCAATAGTTACAGTCACCGGCGGCATTCTTCCCTACCCGGCGTGACGGAGGGTGCCGGCGTTGGGGAGTAGCGCCAACCACTCAGGGGTTGGGCCTCCCCAAAGGTGGGGAATTCTCCCCACCTTTGGGGGCCAGCCCCGCGCCGGAGCGGTTTGCACCAGAAGACTGGCGCAAAAAACCAGCGCCCCCAGCAGCGGGGCTGGCCGAAAGGCTTTCGCCGGTCGGCGCACGCGCCGGCAGTGAGGTCAGCGACAGCTGGTCACTGACGTCACTGCCGGCGCATGCACGATGTGGGGTTCTCTTCCGCTTCCGCCATGGCGAAGGCCGTGGCGGCCGCGGAGGAGAAATAGTGCAGCCAGGGTACTGGCCCGGAGTCTGAGCGGGGGCCCCGATCGCGGGCCAGGCCACCGTGGGGGCACCCCCCGGGGTTCGATCGCCCCCCGCGCCCCCAGGACCCCGGGGCCCGCTCGCACCACTGATCCCGCCGTTACAGAGGTGGTTCAAACCTCGGCGGCGGGAGAGGCCTCCCAGCGGCGGGACTTCGGCCCATCGGGCCGGAGAATCACCGCAGGGGCCTCTCCGATCGGAGTCTCGAGATTCCCGCCACTGCCACTTCCCGGGTGGCGGAGAATCTCTGCCACGGTGGGGGCGGGATTTTCGGCGGCCCCAGGTGATTCTCCGACCCTGATGGGGGTCGGAGAATTGCGCCCACCAGGTTTGAAAGTTGAAACACAATTAGATTATTTATACCAAGAACTATCATGAAATATACAGTAAATATAACTGGATAACAACAAACTAACATCTACTACCCCCTTTAACTGTTCCATCCCCTACTCACACACACAAGACAGACAAGCACAGGGGGTGAAAAGGGGTAAAAATACTAAGGATGAAGATCAAATGGTAAGAGCCTTTGCTTCCAATTGTGGTTCTTTAGCACATTTTCCTCACAGCACTCTTGTTGATCGAAGTCTCTGGTTTATAGCTGGTATTGGTCTTTGTTGTAGAGCTATTCATTCAGGGTCCCCGCAGACTAGAAAACACAGGGCGGGATTCTCCCATCTCGCGGCTGGGTATCCATGCCATCGTAAACGCAGTCGGGCCGCTCCCACGACTACTTCTGGCCCCTAAAGGGGGCCAGCACGGCGCTGGAGTGGTTCGCGCAGCTGCAGATCCCGGCACGAACTGTGCGCTGCGGGATCTGCGCATATGCAGTGCCGACGAGGACATGTGCAGTAGCACTGGTGCCTTTAACGCGCCGGCCCCGACACAACATGGTGCAGGACTACAGGGTCCGGCGCATATAAAAGGAGGCCCCCCAGCCACAGAGGCCGGTCAGCTGCTCAGTGGGCCCCGATCGTGGGTCAGACCACATCGGAGGCCCCCCTGGGGTCGGACCCCACTACCCCCCCCCCCCCGCCCAAAGGCCGACAACCGACCCTTACCCATTACACGCCGAGGACCCGCCGGCCCAGAGCAGATTAGAACGGTGTCGGCGGGACTAGGCTCTTTTCTTACAGCCGCTCGGCCCATCCGGGCGGGAGAATCGGCAGGCCGGCATTGTAGAGCGGCCCGCAACTGGGCCTACACCAACCACGCCGGTGCCAATAGTGCTGATTCTCCGCTCTGCAGCTGATTCTCCAACCCGGCGCGGGGTTGGAGAATCCCGCCCACAGTACTTACAGGCAGCAGGCTTTATGGAGAGTAGGTTTATTTCTTACCAAACTAGGCCTTCAGCTTAAGGTTCACATGCAGGCCTATATCTTTCTGTATAGACACTTTATTTCACATCAAACCTTGCTTTCAACCTGTGGTTTGAATTTGCAGTCTCAAGAGAATGACACCGAGACTTGCTGGAGAGAGAGTTAGCCCTCACAGTAACCTTCTATAGTGGTTTAGTTAGATCTTTTTTGCAGGGAGTTAGTCAGATCCCTCCAGCCAGGCTGCAAAGTCTAAAGTAAAAGCAAAATGGAAACTCCTGGCTCTGAAAAGGGTGACATGGTGATTAGCACTGCTACCTTTTGGCACCAGGGGCCCAGGTTCAATTCCAGCCTTGGATGACTGTGTGGAGTTTGCACTTTCTCTCTATATCTGCATGGGTTTGCTCCAGGTGCTCTGATTTCCTCCCGCAGTACAAAGATGTGCAGATTAGGGAGGTTGGCCATGCTACATTGTTCCTTAGTAGCCAAAGGATGCCTAAATTGTCCAACGGTTACATGGGGTGATGGAGTTACCGGGATAGGGCAGGAAAGTGGGCCTAGGAGGGGCGCTCTTCAGAGGATCAGTGTAGACGCGATGGGCCGAATGGTCTCCTTCTGCACTAGCGATTCTATGATTCTAAAAACATTCCAGTAGGATAATATCCAATCACCACCCATTACCAGGCAGAACACAGCCTTTTGGGCCAATCCATTGGCCATCAGACAAATCAATCAATTCAAGTCATCTCTGATGTTGAATAGTCGGCAATCACCAGTCTAAAACAGCGCAGCTCTCTGCACAAATTAAAGGCAAAGGCCACTGCTTCCTTCTGGTTGAATTAAAGATACAGGCTGCCTTAAAGACACAGGTCCATGAATCATCCACAGATTGAAAGTGCAACACCAAAATAATGAAGTGGGAAATAAGAGAATAAACAGGTAATAAACAGGAAAGACCTTACAATATCTGTTGATCTATAATATGTGGGCATTGTCACTATGCTGCTTTATTTGCGATATTATTTTTGTTGGCACTGGGGTCATGTTAATTTTTAAGTGCCCAAATGGGATCATATCGAAAATAGTTTGGGAAACACTGTAGCACTTGTTTAGGCTGGGCGGCATGGTAGCACAGTGGTTAGCACTGTTGATTCACAGCGCCAGGGACCCAGGATCGATTCCCAACTTGGGTCACTGTTTGTGCGGAGCCTGAACATTCTCCCCCTGTCTGCGTGGGTTGAGTCCGGGTGCTCCAGTTTCCTCCAACTAGACCTTAAAGACGTGCTTGTTAGGTGAATTGGATATTCTGAATTCACTCTCTGTGTACCCGAATAGGCGCCGGAGTGTGGCGATCAGGGGATTTTCACAGTAATGTTATGGGCCAGGGTTTAGAGAACCCCGAAGTGCATCATGGAGTTCACCTGACCCACAATGTTTAATAGATTGTGGTATGGGGAGCACACGGCCCACTCTACAGGTGTGGTACAGCAGAAATCGAAAAGTATTTTTTAAAGCAAAACAATCTTTATTCTGTGAACTCAAGTTAACCTTTTTAAAACATACAGTGAAAATCTTCGCAACCATTAATTCAAATACAACCCCCAAAGAATACAACACTAAGTAATCCTTAATAACTTCCCAAACAACATCCAGAAGACAAAAGAAACACCTTTTAACAGAAGCACATCAGGTTGACATTCACTACTGAAAACATTTATAATTCTGAATTCATCATTTGATCAAGAGATAATCTTTTCATGGCAGAGAGAACAGCAGTACACCTGCTTTGTCTGGCTTCAGCTCCAACACTGAAAACAAAACTAAAACACACCCTGCAGCAAACAGCCTAAAACAAAAGTAAAAACCTGACAGACAACCCAGCTCCACCCACACTCTGACATCACTGATGAACACCCATTTCTTAAAAGTACATTTCTTAAACACTCATTTCTTAAAGGTACTCTCACATGACACCTTCACCCCCCAAGAAAAAAAATATAAATCATCATCTTCAAGATGATTTTATATTGCAACTTTTCACTATTCTTTAAGAAATGCACAGAATAAATATACTTTAACGCTTCAAAAAACAACACCTGCAAACAGGTAAAATAATATAGTCCATTTTTTTCCGTTCGTCTTCCTCCAACTGAAATCCTTCTCGATTGACAGTCTCTTTGAACAAGAAGGTCTTTGCACGATCCATCCATTCTTCTGCTCCTCGGCATGTCTCTTTAAAGTCAGATAATTTAGTTCAATCTGATCACAGAGTCCCTTGTAATTCTCCAACACAGGAGCATTGGTTATCACAGCTTTCAGGCAGTCAAATGCCTGTTGAAACACCCCTGTCCATTGAGATTTTTGATGTTTCTTCAGAAAGTCCATCAGTGGAGCAATCACGCTACAAAGCGTTTGCACAAATGTTCAATCAAAGCCACTCATGCCAAGAAATCGCATTATTTCCCTTCGTCTTGAGGGTATTGAAAACTCCTCAATAACTGTTGGTTTAACATCCCCTGTGACCTTTCGACCCTGTCTGATTGTATGGCCAAGGAAAGTGACTTGGGCTTTTCCAAATTCACTTTTGGCTAGGTTTATCACCAAATCCACCTCCACTCGGTGTGTTTTCCTTCTATCCGGCGATTTTACAACATAATTCACCTCACTTAATTTTCTTTCAATCTGATAAGGTCCACAAAACCTAGTTTTTTGAGGTTCACCTACCACTGGTAACAATACTAAAACTTTATCTCCACAGGCAAAACTACAAACTTTGGATTTCTTGTCCGCTTTGTGCAACTTTTAAATGTTGTCTAGCCAATTCACCTGCTCTATTTAATCATTCCTAAAATTTGACACGTAATCCAATAATGTAAGTTCTGATTTATCACTCACCAATTTTCCTTAATTAATTTATTTTCTAAAAATGTTTTTTCTTATAAATTTAGAGTACCCAGTACTTTCCAATTAAGGAGCAATTTAGCATGGCCAATCTACCTACCCTGCACATTTTTGGGTTGTGGGGGAGAAACCCACACAGGCACGAGGAGAACGTACAAACTCCACACGGACAGTGACCCAGGGCTGGGGTTCGAACCCGGGTCCTCAGCGCCGCAGGCAGCAATGCTAACCACTGTGCCACCGTGCTGCCCCCTTCCTTAATCAATTTAAGTGGTCCTCTTACCTCATCACCAAAAAGTAGTTCAAAAGGACTGAATTTGGTTGACTCATTAGGTGCATCCCTAAATGCAAACAGTACGAATGGAATTCCTTTATCCCAATCCTCTGGATAATTGTGACAATAAGCCCTCAACATTGTCTTTAATGTTTGATGCCACCTTTCAAATGCTCCCTGTGATTCTGGATGTACGCAGTTGATTTAAATTGTTTTATTCCTAAAATATCCATAACTTCTTTGAATAACCATTAGGTAAAATTTGATCCTTGATCCGATTGTATTTCTGTGGGTAGTCCATATCTAGTAAAAAAATTTAAGTAATTCCGCCACAATCTTTTTAGCTGTAGTATTACGTACTGGAATGGCCTCTGGAAACCTAGTAGACACATCCATTATAGTCAAAAGATATTGATTCCCACTTTTCGCTTCAGGAAGCGATCCTCCGCAATCATTTAGGACCCTTGTAAAAGGCTCCTCAAATGCTGTAATGGGTATTAAGGGTGCTGGCTCTATCACTGCGTGAGGTTTCCCTATCACTTAACATGTGTGACATGATTGACAAAATTTAACTACATCTTTATGTAGTCCAGGCCAATAAAACATTTTCTGGATTTTAGCTTGAGTTTTCCTTATTCCCAAATGACCTCCCATTGGTACCACATATGCAAATCGCAACACCTCCTTTCTATACCCTACCGGCAATACTACTTGATGAACTTCTCCCCACTTTTCATCCGCCTGCATATGTACAGGTCTCCATTTTCTCATCAAGAAATTACTTTTACGGTAATAACACTCTGGTATGCACTCAGATTCCTCTTCCGTGTATGCTTTCTGATACATCCATTTTATTCTTTCTGTTGTAACTCCGCCAATTTTCCTGAACTAAAAATATCCGCCTCATCCTCCACCTGTTCTTTTCCAACCATCTGCTCAAAAATCGTTTCTAATAATTACACTTCACCTTTATCTTCACTCTCTGATTTCTCCTCTTGGCATAACCTGCGACTTTGCGACCTTGTTACTACACAATCTGGAACAATTCCAGGATATTCGTCCTTCAACACTTCAGTTGTCTGATTTTGCACTGGCTTATCAACCACAGTAGGCATCACTTCCATCTGCGATCCAGCCATATCATTACCCAAGATAAACTGTATTCCTGGACAAGATAGTTTCTCTATTACTCCTACTACCACTTCACCACTCTTCACTGGACTTTCCAACCTTAACTTATATAATTGAACACTACTCCTCTCACCCTGAATTCCACTTAATACCACCTTTTCTGGAAACATTCTTCTCAAACTACATAACTCCTCATCGCTTACCATTAAAGATTGACTAGCTCCCGTATCTCTTAAAATTGTGACTTATTTACCTGCTCCTCCATGAGTAAACTTTACCCACACAAGTAAATTCTTTAAAGAGATCTGGCACCTTCTTATCTGCCAATTTTAACGACTGTCTTGTTTCATGGCCATTTTCTGAAGTTCAAACTCTCTCTCTTCATCTTTTTCCCTGATCTGTATCTCCCTTTCTCTTTCTTTTTGTTCTGCTAGGGCTATTCTTTCTTTTCTCCTTTCTTCTCTCTCCTTTTCTTTTTCATCTCTTTTTTGTTTTCCTCTCTATCTCTTTCTCTTTCTGCTCTCTCTATTTTTCTTTTGCCACTCTTTTTTTCCCGCTCTTTCGTATTCAAGCTGCTTTAATTCTTTCTCATGTTCCATTTGTTTAAGTTGTAACTGAATTTTTGCCATTTCCAATGAGTCAAATTGTATCTCAGGCAACTTTAAATGCTTAGCCACCGCCATAATTACCTAATTGTTACACGTTTTGTCAGGTAATGTTAACTGCAATGTTTGTGTCAAATCTAACAGTCTGCTAGTCTCTGTCCATAAGGTACTGCGTGTGACCGTCTCCACCCCCAAAAACTTCAGAGCCTCTGAAAGAGCCATTGTCCAGAACACACTCCCCACTTAAACTAGAATACCACACCTGATAAGCAACCACAATATGCTCACCCCTCACTGTCTTTAAGTTCATTAAGCCAATCAAATAGATAGACTTTTATCCCAGACAAGCCCCCAATTTGTTATGGGCTAGGGTTTAGAGAACCTCAAAGTGTATCCTGGAGTTCACCTGACCCACAAGTTTTAATAGATTGTGGTATGGGGAGCACACAACCCACTCTACAGGTGTGGTACAGCAGAAATCAAAAAGTATTTTTTAAAGAAAAACAATGTTTATTCTATGAACTCAAGTTAACCTTTTTAAAACATACAATGAACATCTTCGCAACCATCAATTCAAATACAACCCCCAAAGTATACGATACTGAGTAATTCTTAGCAACTTCCCAAACAACATCCAGAAGACAAAAGAAAGACCTTTTAACAGAAGCACATCAGGTTTACATTCACGACTGAAAACATTTATAATTCTGAAATCATCAAATGATCAAGAGATAGTCTTTTCATAGTCTTTTCAACCTAAACTAAAACACCCCCTGCAACAAGCAGCCTAAAACAAAACTAAAAAGCTGACAGACAACCCATCTCCACCCACACTCTGACATCACTGATAAACACCCATTCTTAAAGGTAGATTTCTTAAACACCCATTCCTTAAAGGTACTCTCACATGACAATATCTTCATTGCAGTGTTATTGTAGGCCTACTTGTGACACTAATGAAGATTGTTATTATTAATCAGAAGATACCAAGATTTGAACCCATGGCATCAGGATGACTCAACCTCTGAGCCTTTTTTATTCTGGTATATCTTCACTCTTATGGTTTAATTCTTCCAGGGGAGACTGTACAGAGACCCTAAAGAACAGAATGAAAGAATTGGATGCAGAATATAAACAGATGCAAACAGAACTCAAATTGAAGGATGAACACTTAAGAAAAGTAGAGCGGGAGGTACAGGTAAATAATTCACATTAAACTTTTAAAATTGGAACAAAGGCTGCAGTGTTCATCACCAAGGCTGACATTGCAGATAGCTGCAGCCATTGTTTGGGTGCTGGGTGGTTTTGAGGTTTCTACTACCTGTGTTTTGGCTGAATGAATATTCTTTGGCTGGGTGTAATAGCATTGATTGGGTACTGGGTGGCGCTGTGGTTCTTTGGCTGGTTCAATGCTGGCAGTGGCAGGGTGAGTTCTATCAGGAGAAATAGTGAAAGGTGAGGTTGGATGGGTCAGAGTAAAAGCAAACATTAGATATCTAGAAATGAATTTCTGTGTGATTCTACGGATCTCCTGTAAAAATTACTGCAGTGGGATCAGGAGCATCCCCTAGAAATGATCCTTGGATAAATAACCTATTTAAATGCCCTTCAGAGAATTTCACTTTATATTCTTCTTGCTGGCAGAAGCACACTTTTGGTAGTTCACGCTTTTCTTCCTCCATGCTGCTGCAGCATCTAATGTTTACAACAGCTTCTCACAGATTTATCGGTATAATTCCAGACAGTTTGCTGAATAAGACTATTCAAACGAAGCCAACCTTCCCAGCGTGTCATTTTAATAGTTCCTTTGTTCAATTTTTCTTTTAATTGCACTCAGCTCTTTTCAGCAGCAAATTTGTCCTATAACTGGTTTTGCAAAGTTTCAAGTCCTCACCGTTATTAGTACCGTGGCCAGTACAATGTATTTGCATTCCTTGTTAACGTTAAATAATAAAACTGTCATAACTGTTTTTTGCTGTAATTGATAGGTTTTCTGAAAATGGAAAATTGGGACAAGATTAGCAGTCATGCAGAATCATTATGTGTCTGGTCTCAGGAAGGGGAATAATTGGCCATTGTAACCATTTTAAATTAATAGCTAATCATACCTGCTGAAAAGTACATCGGTGACTTTTGGATAATGGCAGAATTATGCTCAGTTGTGATGTCTCCCATTGCTAAATAGCTTAACAACACTTATTATTTAATCTGAAACAACAGGAATGTTGTTATTTGTTGAAGTACTACAGCTGGTTAGTGCATATAGCTCGGTAAGAAGCAGCGCCTGTAGAAAGGGAATAAAGAATTTGTTCTCCAGAAATCAACCTTCTCAGTTCTACCGTGTCGGCATATAAATGATGGAAGCAAGTGAAAGGGTGAATAGAATCCTTAACTATTATTCCAACATTATTTTTATTTCCAGATCATAAAATCATAGAATCTCTACAGTGCAGAAGGAGGCCATTTGGCCCATCGAGTCTGCACCGACCTCCCAAAACAAACACCCCACCCAGGTTCACACCCCGCCCTATCCCAGCAACCCCGCCTAACCTGCACATCTTTGGACTGTGGGTGTAAACCGGAGCACCTGGAGGAAACCCACGCAGACACGGGAAGAATGTGTAAACTCCACACAGTCACCCAAGGTCGGATTTGAACCCAGGTCCCTGGCGCTGTGAGGCAATAGTGCTAACCACAGTGCCACCCTGCTACCCATGATCCCTTTGACCAAAGAAGATTTTAATGCTAAATGGAGTAACATTGAATGTTTTTAAACTGGTAGTTTTGCTTGACTTTGTCCCTCTGTTTCAATTTTCTGCAGGAGCTTTGTAAATATAAAGGCAATGAACAGGACACTGAAATGTTGATGACAGCTCTTTCAGCCATGCAAGATAAAACGCAACACTTAGAAATTAATCTTAGTGCAGAGACTAGGATTAAACTGGACCTGTTCTCTGCTCTTGGGGATGCCAGGCGACAACTAGAGATTGCACAAGGTTAGCAATGGTATTTATAAATGTAGAATCATAGCACACTATTATCGCCTAGAGAGTGGCTTGACAGTGAGCAGGAATTTCTGTGATCTTTTCAATGTATTTCCAGCGCATAATCGAGGTCAGTACATTTTTGTGGCAGTGAAACCAGAAAACTAATTTCCATTGGTTTTCCACCATTCTTGCATATTCCTCTCCAGTACCTTTCCAGACCACCAGTTGGCAAAAATCCTTTTCCAATAAGATTGCAACTCATGGCGTAGAGATTCATCCTCAGTGATCCAAACACTGGGACAGCCAATTTTTTTAAACTTGCGGTTCACACACTGTGTAAGTGAAACAATTGCTTATATTTCAGCAGTGAAACTATTTATTCACTGTAATATATAAAACTTATTTATCCATTAATTCTAAATTAATATGAAGAAACATAATGTGTTCCATCTTGCCATCTCCTCCTTTCTTCTCCAGGCTCTACACACCGGACTCTTAAAAATGTCTGCTCACAGGTCTGATTTTTGGTCCGGGGGCAGGCATGAGGATTTAGGTTGGACGAGCCCTAAAGTAGTGTGGAGTCAGAGGCAGGCCCGGTGCGGGCTTGGGAGTCTTGGATTCAAATGAAAAGCGAGCCCTCAGAAAGGGTTGGATGTCCATGGTTAACTTATTGTGCCTTGGAGGAGATGCCATTGCCTTGTCAGGGGAGTGTGAACATTGTAAATTTTGTCTATCTGTTAGCTGATCCTGGAATGGATGACCCATCATGGGCATGGGATCGATTCTCAGGGTACAGCCATGGAGATTGTCTTACCAGCACACCCTGGTCCAGATATTCTGCAGTGGTATAGGTAGCTGCCAAGGTTCAGTGGATGAATGATGAACAATGCCATGCTCATTTTCCCATCCACTTGCTGCCCTCTTGTGACCCATCTATCAGTATATTGACCTTAATCAGGCGCATCGCACCGGCACACTGTCACGGCATAACTGTGTGACTAAGAGGGAATAAATCAGTAGGCTTGTCAGTGATTGGAGAACACAGCACCTTGGAGTGACAGCCACAACATCCATTGCACCAAGCACTTGCGCAGAGCCACTCTCTCCACCAGAATATTAATAATGTGAATATTAATAATTGATAACGGGCAGAAAATGGTGAGTGTGTGTGTAAAGGTGAATGGGAACATTATAACCTGAATGGCCCTTTTCACCTCACATTTTTAGTGACAAAATTTTTAGTGACACAGTGGAGCTGCAGGGGTAGCTGCCCCATATTTCCCTGATCATGGCTTTCAAGTGTTAGTGGAAGAAACACAGAGGGGTAGTGCACTCCTGCACTCTTTTTACGAATGAAGTCTACCAGCTATAACCAAGAAAGTCTGGATACAAATTCCACTTGTGCTGAGCACAACAGGAGTATCATGTCTGCATGTTGCAGCTAAAGTGTGAGAGATGGCATGCAGCTCTGCTTCATCATTGAGGCTTGTATGTGGAAGCTGCTCATGTAGGTACGCACAGAACAGAAGTGAATGCACACTATGATGCACAGAGTCAATGAAGAGCAATATCCTTCCATGCACTGTATATCAGGCTAACATAAATTAATGTTGTTGCATTCGAAAAGGGTGAAGAACGCCACAGAGATAGCCCTGACTCAGCGTGGCTGAGAGCAATTTGCTTGGTTGAACAGATGGCCATGGAGATTGTCATTATGCCTTAATAGCTGTCTGTTGGTCATGGTGAGTAACCTGTAACAGATGATAAAGGTGATGGTACATGCACCTTGGAACATGGTGGTAATGGTGTTGGTCATGCTATCACTTCACTGAGCACAGTGTTAGCATGAGAGGGAGTGCAAGGTTGGGGTGGTATATGGGCAGTGCGAACAGGGCTAAAAGTGTGATTTCACAATGAGAAAAGGCTACATCTAAATGACTCCTTTTCTGTCTCACACAGGTCCCAGCTCTGCCCTCTCACCCCATCTTGGGCCAGATCATCCCTTGGGCATCAGCAGAAAGAACGGATGTCCAAGGATGTAGCATCAGATCAAACAGGTCCCACAATCCACCAACCAAGAGACCAGCACTGTGGAGGGATATATCTCAGGTGTAGAGTCAGTGATACAGGGTGAAGGACACTGCATCAGAGTGCAGGAGGAGGAATATCCCCCTCAGAGGAGGGCAGAAAACCATGATGGTGCTCCAGTGGACAGGAATGTGGAGCCTCAGAAGTCATCTTTTGGGGAACAGTATTTGTCCTATCAGCAACAGATATTTGGACATCTGACAGAGTTTGCTAAGGCAGTGGAAGTGCTAGGACTGTGATGAGCTCCACATTGTCCTGGGGGCTCAACCTCATGAGCTCCACTCATGAAGGATTGGTCAATCTAACGGAGAGACCCATCCACTCGCAGTGGATGCAAGAGTAGTCCAAGGCTCCCTCAGAAGCCCAGGTCAGTCTGCTCAGTGTATGAGCACTGACATCCATGGAATACATGTGGGGCTGCTTACCCTTCACAGGACAGTCGCATTGTTGGCACAGTGATTGCTGGAATGGATGATGAGCCCCATCAACCGTACCTAAACACCAGCCCAGAGCTTTGTAGGTTACTGAGGAAAGTAAAGGTGCTAAGAGCTCCTCAGCACCCTCATCTTCCACCTTCTCCCCAGCTCCTCCACCAGAGAACTTACCTGCTGCACAGTTGCCAGTAACCACGGCTGCAGAGGCTGCGATCTGAAGGAGATTCCTAATGGCTGCCTGCATGACAAGGCTGACCGCTGCAATCCTCATTTGGTTTAGACAGAGAGGTGAGCAGCCTGCCTACTCCTCATCCTCCTCTGAGGCAACACGGAGGCCACTTCATAGGAGTGTGTGCAATTGGAGGGTTCTGTCTTGCCGAGAGCACTCATGGGTTCACCTGGTTATACCTTTCACATTGTATACAGCATATTTGAGCACTTTTTTAACATATGTACTCACGTGCATGTGACTCAGGGAGTGATTTTTCACCCGTGTTAGCTGTCAGCGGGAACTGTGATGCAGGGGAAATATCACTAGAGTTGAGAAACGCAATTTGCGCCGGCGAGATCACATTTTCCGATTTTCTACACCCTCACTGATGACATAATGAGGTTTCCACCCACAAAGGGCAAATAATGCATTTGAAGACATTTTAATGTAATTAATGAGCCCCTCCCCACCACATAAACCCCCTCACTCATTTACAACAGGTTTGTGAGGACTGGATCCTGCCAGGGGCGCCAAAGTAGGAATAGCACCAGCGGTGGTGGTAGTGGGGGGTTGGAAGGGGGGGGGGGGGGGGGGGGGGGGGGGTGCCCTGATGCCTGCGAAGTAGGGGTGGGAGCCCAGTATTGGTAATGTTGGGAGGAGGAGTCCTGGGATGGGAGCATTTATATTCTGTGATGATCAGGGCCCCCTTTAAAGACGGTGCTTCAATCTATCAGGGCCCTCCCCATCAGACTGACAACAAAAACCATGCTCACCAATTTTTTCAAAATGCCAGAAAATCTGATCTAAAAAGCCTCTGTGCAACTGGGCAGCTACATGCTGGTTTTCAGTCAGAGACTGACACACTGACAAAATATGGACTAATTCCGCTTTCAGTGTATGTTTGTACACCAGAGAGCTCAAAGAGAATGGAAACACTATGAATGCTGTTCTTACCAGTAATAATGAGGGAAGCACGCTGAGATCCATCTTGATGTTCGTTATCAGTAGCAAGGTTGTTGCTAATTTGTTATGCTATGGATGGCTTTTTCCTTCTCTGCCGTGTCCCATAGGATTCCAGAGGTTAGTGGCTCAAGTACTGAGATGCTTCTTGTCTCTATCATTGTCCATTCAAGCTTAACTTAAGGGAGGCTCAATGATCAGACTCCAACAACAGATGCCGGCCAGCAAGTGCAGCTCAAGCATGACTGTTGGGTGTAAGGTGTTCATCTGCACTGTCGTGTTACACATTGGCCCACTCGCAGCCCGAGATGCCATATATGTTTCAGGAAATATTGCTTGCTTGCTGTCTCCAGTACTTTGGTTGCATTTGTCTTCCAGGTGTCACAGGATGTGCTTTGTGCAGGAAGTAAAGGTATATGAAAGCCAGGAATGCTAATTGTGGCACCCACTTCCGAAAGTGGCCTGAATGGATGGTGTGCAAGTTCTTGCTAGGAGCTAGTACAAAAGAGTTATGGCTCATCATGTGCGATATGTCTTATTTGCATCTACATGGAAATTAAAACCCGACCAGCATATATAGGGTTTAAAGTCGTAAGTCATATCACTCTCAGCATTGTGCACATGGTTTGATTTAGGGTGGCAGCTTACCGATACTGACATTCATGTGAGGGGGTCATGCCATCAAGGACTTATTACCACAATGTGTATTTGCAATAGGATGAGCCCGGCCTTATGATGGTGAGGGTTTCAGCCACATATCTGAGACTGAGTTAAACTCACTGATGTTTATTCTCTCCATTTTGGGAGACAGGCAGACCCCCAAGTAATTGTGACTTAAATGTACAAGATTCTTTAGGTGGAGGTTGCTTGCCTGGGTCTGGCTGATGGCAATTGTGAGATGGGGGGACCTTATAAGAATCTATTTCGTGCAACGAAATGTCCGGCGATAATCCTCCCCCACATAGAGTCAGCCCTGGCTACCTGGCCATGCCTCCCAGCTATTCTGCCACTGGTGGCCTCCTCATCCTCATCTAGTTCTGAATCATCTTCCATCTCCTCTGAGTTTGGAGCTCTGCCCATGACCTTGTTATCATCAATTAGTATGTCCCTCAGCTGCGCAATGCTGTGCAGCAGACAGCACACCACCACTATTCTTGATGCCCTTGCTGGGGCATATATGCAGAGCTGTAGCCAGAGCAAACAAGGCACCCGAATTGTATTTTTAAAATGAAAATGATCTGTTTGATTGTGCTCCTTGTGATGTCATGGCTGCTGCTGTAGTTGCACTTGACCTCAGTTTGAGGGCTCCTAAAAAGTGCCATTATCTAGGTTCTTAAAGGGTAGCCCTTGTCCGCTGGTAGCCAATCATGGATCTGCGTCGGTGCTGAAGTAGTTGAGGGAGTTGGGAACTCCTTAGTATGAAGGAGGCATGGCAGCTGCCAGAAAACGTTGCACATACACAAAGAAAGACTGTGTCGTGGTCACAAACCACCAATATATTGATTGTGTGAAAGAACTTTAGTTGACAAACGTGCCCACATGTTGAGTTGGGGCCTTTATGGCAACATGGGTGCAAGCAATAATTGTCTGCACCTGAGGGAAGTCTGATAATTGAGAAAAGACAGTGGCTCTCTGTGTATGAGATGCCAAATCTAAAAGGAAATTAATGTGTTCCCCTACATGAGCAAACAAGGCATTAGTTTCTGCCTTAATGTAGCTATGTGGCCCTAACTGGGATATACCAGACAGGTCTCCTGAAAAGCACCAGAGGCAAATATGTGTGTGGGTGCCATACCCATCTTCTATCTTCCATTGCACGAAGTGCAATGACTTCTCAAGCACAAAGATCTTCCTGACACTGTGTGCATGAATCTGTAGGGGCAAAATAAATTGCACTGCGAGTTCACCAATCACTCCCTCTGACAACCTTGCGTAAAGGTAAGACAGTTGGCAGTGGGTTTGTTCTAATTCTTGGGCAGTGAAAACAAGTTTAAATCTAATTCCACAGGGCTACCTGCAGGTCTCCAAAGGGGTATCCTGACTAGCCAATGAAATGCATATAGTTCAGATCTGCTCTCAGCAGGTCAACTCTACGCACTTCAGGTTTCACAGTTGAAAGGCGACCAAAATCTGACTTTTAAAATTAATTAATAGGATGTGGGCATCGCTGGCTGGACCAGCATTTATTGCCCATCTCTAGTGGCCCTTGAGATGGTGGTGGTGAGCTGTCCTCTTGAGCCACTGCAGTCCCTGTGGTGTAGGTACACCTGCAGTGATTTTAGGGAGGAAGTTCCAGAATTTTAACCCAGCGCCAGTGAAGGAACTGGGAGATATTTCCCAGTCAAGGATGGTGAGTGACTTGAAAGGAAATCTCCAGGTGGTGGCACTCCCAGGTATCAGCTGCACTTGAGTTGGAGGCAGCTGTTTCTTTAAATGGCCAGTCGCCTCCGTGAACTACGCATGCGTTCAACGCGCCCCACCACCATGAAAATGGGATGTGCCGTGTGGATTCAGGGGTGGGACTTGCGATTTCCTGGACGTGTCCACCATTTTAAGGCTCTCCGTCATGATGAGAATCCAGGTCGAAGAGTTCAGTGCATGAGAGGATATATAACTTGCCACAGAATTAACTCTTTAAAATTTTTTTTTTAGGACATATAATCCAACAAGATCAGGAAATTGAAGAACTCAAACAGAAGGTTGCAGAAGTTATGGCAGTTATGCCTGGGATCACTTACAGTGTTACAAGCACGCTTAGTCCTGCAACTTCACACTACTCTTCTAAATTTGTGGAGACTGGGAATTCTGTACTTGATCCGAACACTTTAATGTACCAGCCACTGAAAAAATAAATGCACTATCCTCCTTAACTTCCCCTCAGTTATTACATTTCCTTTACCCCGTGGCTAATGCTGGTGGAGGTGACCTTGTTTTTTTGTATTCAAAGTATGGATTTTTACTTTTTATACGATTTTGGGATTTTCAGGTATGATTATATAGCATTGAGGTGCTTTGAATTGTACAATTAGTTAGATTCTTTAGAATACCTGGATGGTTAGAATTATTTGGCCATCATTGTGTGTTTCAATCTACCCAACACATTGCAAATGGAAAAATCAAAATACTGCAGATGCTGGAAATCTGAAATAAAAACAGCAATTGCTCCACAGTTCTGGCAGTCTCTATGGAGCGAGAAACAGAGGTAACGTTTTGAGTCCAATATGGCTCTTCTTCCAAAGAAGAAACATTAACATTTCTCTCCCTCCAGATGCTGCTCACCGGCTGCTGAGCTTACCCTGCATTTTCTGTTCTTAATTTCACATCGCAAATTCAACCTGATGTTCTCAATAACACACCTTACTGATTAACTGGCACAACAAGTACAATGCATGAACAATTCCAACATGATATGAATTTCTTTTAGTGCTTGAATTAATTGTCATAATTAGCATTGAGATGGAGATTCAGCTGGCATTGACACGCAACTCATAAAAGCTACAGAGGTGAGAGTTTCACAATAGTGTGGGAGTTTAATGCTAAACTATACTGACAAACATCTTTACAACAGAGCAGGCCCATTATTTGCACTGTTGCAGGCCTTATTTTAAGATTCACCAAAAGCGTTGAATCATAAGCAAGACAAAAACGGGTAACTCATTCATACAAAAAATCTGAGTCATAACATGCAAGCAAAACCTTGCAGATGTTTCTAACACATATTGTCTGGCAGTAACAACTTAAATTCTTTATAATTCCATCGTTATCGAGTAATTCATCCTCTCCCCTGATTTGTCACCAGAGGCAGTAAGTAGTATATTGTTGTCAAAAGACCATTTGCAATCTTTTCTTTAGCTTTTATGTATCCATTGTTCCGGGAATCCTTACTATATTTTCCATGTTGATTATTTTTATCAACTTGTTATGTGATCAAAGTTTCATACATTTCTCTCAGCAGTTAACATTAGAATTGCATTTGGAAACAAGAACATCCTTTGATGTTCAACTTGCTCTACCCCACTAATTATATGTCTAACCTTAATTAATTGTCCTCAGGCTCATCCCAAACAATGTATTTTGGTGTTTACCATTTCTACCTTTTCCGGGATTGATGTCTGGTGCCAAGAAATGAACAAGAAACTACTAAAACAGTTAATTTTGGTAAAAGTTGATGGTGATGCCACTTGATAAAAGAGATGCTAATTCTACATTTTGAACTGCATATGCTCCGTGATCTGAGCAATCAAGGTTATTGTAATATAAAACAAAATTGAAATACAGCAGATGCTAGAAATCGGAACTAAAAACAGTGAGTGCTGAAAATACTCAGCAGTCGGACAGCATCTGTGCAGAGAAACAGAGGGCAAGATCTTCGGCTGTTAAGGCCGGCAGGATCTTCCAGTCCCGCCGACCACCCAGTGGGGTAGGGTGGATTCAATGGGATATCCCATTGAAGCGGTGGGGCAAGAAAATCTCACCATGTCCAACGGCAGGCCAGCCTCTGCCACCAAGAAACACGCCTCGGGGAGGGCCAGAGAACCTCAGCCCGAGTTAACTTTTCAGGTTGTGATGACCTTTCATCAGAACAGTTTTTAAATATAGCTTCAAGCCTATTTGCAATGCTGGGTAGAGATCATTATATCATCAAAACAATCTGTTGGATGATTCTGGCATCAGTTAATGTTTGTATATTGCTCAAGTTTCCCTGTTCGTTGCTTTGCATTTTTTACCAGAGAAGTGATAGAAATATGCACGACGTGACAAGTTTAAAGAGAAACATATTCAAGTGATTAATTCCCCAAGCATAATATTGTAAAGGAAAATATGTGCACCGTTACTGATGGCTTTCACCTGGTCCTTGTCTAGTGTTCTCTACATCTAATTATCATTGCTTAAAGGCAGTCCGGGAGTAAGCATTTTGCATATAACCACTTGTATGAATTTTGATGTGATGTGATGTTCAACTTCAGTGTTGATATAAAAGGGACAGGCTTTGAACAATGCTCTCCATTTATGACAGCACTGGGGTGGAATGACATGATTTCATTTATTGGTAAACACAAAATGACTCATTAGTTTATATGGGTAACAAGAGGCAATTGGAATAGAATAGCAGGTGTACCTTCGTGTGATTGGGGGATCATGGAGAAATTCTATTAAATATTTATTTCCTTTAAAGATTATCATGAGCACCTACAGTTAAACTGTATAATTTTGCTCTGTTTTTCCCAGTTTAGGTTTTATATGTAATATGCAAAACTTGATTTTAGTCTGTCCTCTTAAGTAGTGTTTTGGTGAAAGTGCAGACATTGTTCATTTTAGACCTATTCAGTTTGGCAGCAGTAGGTTTGTGTCTCTCAGTATTTGACCTGATCTTATTTTCCAAGTGGCCTACAATGTTTCATTTTTAAGTTTTAATATTCTTGATCGTAACTTGAGCTACAAAATACATCTGCAGGACCAAGGGAAGTTCCCCTGTCACAGTCCCTGTGCCATATTTAATAAAGGTAACCTTGGTTTGATGCAAGTTGATTTAACTTTTTGTGACAACTCCCTGTGACAAAAATAGTAGGCAACATGATTCATTGCAATATTTCGGCAACGTAATGGTCCGTTAGAAAGCACATAGCTAATTTCTAAATTTCTGAATTTCTGATGCAAACTTTGAACTAACTTTGTTGGTCAAGGGTTTTCAATTCGATCTTGAAATTGTTTCTAAGCCATCTAAACCAGTTGTACAAATAAATGAAAACAAATTTTGCAAAGTTTCACTCATTTCAATTTGTTTGGCACGGGCATTTCTCCCTGAAGTAGAAAATGTAATGAGTAGAATCCCCTTGCTATTTCTTGTAATTTAATTGTTACATTGTAGATTTTTCAGCCACACCCATCCCGCGAAAGTTAATGGCCATTTGCCTGGGCCACCAAATCTCCCGATGCGTGTCATGCCACAATGGGGCCAGAAAATCCCAGCCTAAGAGTTCCTTCCAAAAATATAGACCGAATTGTTTTTGAAAATAAAGTCTATTTCCCACAGCTTTGAGCCCATCCAGCCAATTTCATGAACTGACACATTAAAAAATCTTAACAGCTGAAACTTTTGGACTGAATTGGAACCCCCACATTATTTCTAATTCAGCTGGATTATTGTCCTTCATTTTGAAAAGCCAAGCATGGGTAGGAATTCTCAGAACTGTCTCAAATAATGATGTTCTTCAATGGAATTTAACATACAAGTGACGTCCAAGAACGTGTGTACTTTTGGGTTGTTCAAGGGCAAACATTCCTTACTTACCCATCTCATTCATATTTCTGTTCAGCTTGGTCTATACTCATTGTAACTCTGCCAGAAATTGTTTGTTTCCAGTTTTGCTTCATATTTTTGAATGTTTCACATTGCGTCTATTTGCGAACCCCAACTACTTTGAGTACTTGCTAAAACCATCCAGCTAATTATTTATTATTTAACTTGAGACATTTTAATTTAAAACTGTGATATCTTGATTGCTAGTAGCTTTAACTTTTCTGATCAAACACCAATGCAACCGTGTTTGGCGACAGTATACTATTTTCTCTGGACCTGGTGGCTCCCAATGTAAGCATACCAAACTTTCAACTGAGAAATACAAACCTGAATCCCAGTGCTTAATAACATTTACAATTAAGTGAGAACACCTCCTTTAGCAATATTATCTCAGATAGGAGGTGCAAACTATCTAGGGAGGGTATCTTCCTGAATTTGTCAAGTGTTCCTCCAGTCTGTATAGTGGTTGGCTGCCCTAGAAACGTCTGTGGTCTGGATGATAGAAAGAGCATTTACATTACAGTTGTGCTTTACATCAATGGTAAATGTGTGTTGCAAGAATCTGAAGTTAACACCAGGCCTAACCTGACAAGAGCCAAAGTTAGACTTCCTTCTCTAGTGCTGGTTCAGGCCCTGACTGTGATTCACACTATGGGGATTTTCCACACTTCGACTATGAGCAAGTGGAAAATACAGCCCCACAACAATAGAAACTAGGCGACAAGGTGGCACAGTGGTTAGCACCATTGTCTCAAAGCACCAGTGACTCGGGTTCATTCCAGCCTTGGGTCTTTCCTCGCACAGTCCAAATAAGTGTAGGTTAGGTGGATTGACCATGCTAAATTGCCCCTTAGTGTCCAGGGAGGTGCAGGTTAGGTTCTGGGGTTACGACATGAGGGAGTAGGCATGGGTAGAGTACTCATTTGCAGGGTGGGTGCAGAGTCGTCCAGCCGAATTGCCTCCTTCTGCACTGTTTGGATCCTAAAAACCAGTGGCATCAGGGTGAGAAGAAAGTTCTTTGCACTGATACTACAATTATCATGAAACAGTGTAAGTTTCCTGGTGAAAGAGAAGACGTGTTCATATCAGGGTTAATTTGAATAGTTAACACAGAAATATGTCAAGAACTTAAAAGATAGTTCAAATAATTTCAACTCACTGTGGATTTAAACAATTAAATCCCATATCCACTTCTGCAGGCGTCCTTGTAAAATACGTGGAGCAGTGTAGTAAATTCTGCACAAGCTAACAAGTCAGGAGAAAGATAGTTGGATGATCTGCAATTGGCACTGAAATTCAGTGAACTGAATTGGATAGCTTCACTGCCTCCTCAAATGGATTAGGGTTTAGGGTAGTTTTGCAAAGCCGTGTGTACTATTGGCACCTGCAGATCTTCCTGAAATATGAAGTATCACTTTGTCACTTGCCTTTTTTTTAGGAATCTCATGTTGCAGGCTTGATATAGTTTTTGAAGGGTCATTGCAAGGCAAAATCAATTTTGGTCGTGGGGGGCACATAAAGGGTGGGAGTCAATCCCAACACCTTCCCGCACATCCCGAGCACACACCCCCATAATATGATCATAGATCATTGATCATAGAATTTACAGTGCAGAAGGAGGCCACTTGGCTCATCAAGTCCGCACCGGCCCCCAGAAAGAGCACCCTATTCAAGCCTGCAGCTCCACTCCACCCCACCCCCGCAACCCCACCCAACCTTTTTGGACACTAAGGGCAATTTATCATGGTCAATCCACGTAACCTGCACATCTTTGGACTGTGAGAGGAAACCGGAGCACCCGGAGGAAACCCACACAGACACGGGGAAAATGTGCAGACTCTGCACAGACAGTGACCCAAGCTGGGAATTGAACCCAGGTCCATGGCGCTGTGAAGCAACAGTGCTAACCACTGGCCCACTGTGCTGCCCAGTAAATATGGGCGAGGGGTGGGTGGCAAAATTGGCCTGCCGCTATATTTAAATAATCAAAGGTTAATTGGGCGCATTACCAAGCCAATTGACTTCGATAATATGCTGGCCATGCCATTGAACACTTAGCTGGGCAGTCAGATGAGCCGATTGTTTTTTTTTTTATTTCAAAGGTGGCTGAGGAGGAGGGAGGGGATCATTCGATCTTTGGGGGCTGCCCTTTGCGGATTGGAAGGGGAGGAACTTTAAGATAGGAACCCCCTTTCTTCCTTCCCACCTGCTGCATTAAACCAATAATTGGCACCCCTCTTATCCCTGCCCAAAACTTTCTTGCACAAAACCGAAATATCTCTGGGATCCATTGAGCCTTCTTTCTATTGCGTCATTGAAGTCCCAGCAGTGGCCAGTAATACAGTCTTGGTGATGCCAGAACTGAATGAGCTTCCAGTCATTTGAATTGGTCAACAGTTCCTAAAGGTGGGATTTCCTCCCCAGTGATTGGCAGAAATCCCATACTGACCCTACTTAGCTAAACTACAGCACATTATGGCTGTAGGGTGGACTGACTTGGAGTGGCTCAGCTCCGGGCTAACTCTGCTTTTGGGGGTGGGGGTAGTCAACCTTTAAACACCCCATAATGTTCTAGTATTTGGCCCAATCTCCCATGTCACAATCAAGTAAGTAGTAACTGACAAAAAGAGAAATTACACATGGGATGTTAGCATACGGATGCGTAATACATTTGTCGCTAACCGATATTTTAATGCAAGAGTTTACCTGTACCGCTTGAAAATTAGAGAAGAATTTAGATAAACATATTAAAAACTCTTTCACCAAAATAACGATGAAATCAATTTCAGACAAATGTTTTAACTCGCAGTGTAATTTCAAGGCCATAATTATTAATATACAACTTTGCTTTCCTGCGACAACTCAATCTGTTGAAGTTGTGACGTTACTGAATAATTTTTCTGAATATATGTAGCAATTTTTCAAATAACTCAACGGAATTTGGTGCTTTAAACTCATGAATTAGGGTAGCATTCTTACACTTTTTTAAAATTAAAATTTAGCCATTTTGAAATTTAGAGAAACACTCTAGTATGGTGTTTAATCGTGTTGTGAAGGATTTCGCATAATTTTGTACCAAATAGAGTGAAAAGAATTACATTGTGATCCAAAGTGCATATTGCCAGGGTCACTGGGGTATCTAAATCCATGTGAGGCAGCTGCACAAAACAGGCAACAACAAATCAATTACTGGGTTGCCCCAATTTTCAGCCTCACTGAAGGTGAGAGGCCCCCTACCACCCATATGAAAAAGGCCTAACACTTGTTACATTGGCGGGTACCGTACAGCCCTCTTTCTGCATTTATCACTATGGTGGATGAGGCACATCTGGTGCATACT
Source organism: Scyliorhinus canicula (assembly GCF_902713615.1). NCBI lineage: Eukaryota > Metazoa > Chordata > Chondrichthyes > Carcharhiniformes > Scyliorhinidae > Scyliorhinus > Scyliorhinus canicula. Next base: position 115,553,735 of record NC_052151.1, read on the forward strand.
GAATGTGTCTGCTTGGCACACCATGCTGGATGCTTGAAGACACTGTTCCTGCTAAGCTACCTGCGTGCACAATCGTACTTGTAAAGGTACAGCACAGGCTTTGTTGTGGGATAAACAAGGCATGTGCATGCCTGCGCAAAATGTTTAAAGCGACTGCACAACAACCAAATTTTAAAGTGAAAGCCCATTTTGAACCTGAAAAATTGGAGTTGAATAGGCCACTCGTGTCTGGAAAATAAAATGCCATGGAAAAGGAAACGTAGAGTAGTGGAATCCTATCTTTTGTTTCATGACTGGAAATACTGCATAAGCCTCTAGATTAAGTAAAAGAAACCTAGACTCCTATTTTTATTTGTACATTTGCACCATATCATTTTGTATTTTACTGCTTTTCTAAAACTGAAACAATTAGTTAAAAGAAATACACCAAAATACAAGATTAACAAAACTATTTTATTCCCATTGTGGAGACATTCCAGATGAGGAAGTATTCTCTGAATCTGTACAGTTTTATGGTTCTATTTTATATTAGCAATCACATCAATTTTACAAGAAAATATTTTTCTGCAAATAGATGTTGGAGAAGACAAGCAATTACTGAGAATTCCAAAGGACATTCGGTACTCTGGGCTTAATTGCAAAACAGTGATTAATATTTTGCAATTCTAAAATTAGTATTTAGTTTGTGCGATGTGTTTATTAATTTTTGGCAGTGAAAATGGGGATTACTGAGTGAGATTATCAGAAGGATTCTCTTTTCACTGTAACCGATGCATGGATGAAATCTTTTGCTGAAGTGTCTTTTATAATATAACTTTTAGGATCTCTAACTGCCTCGAACATCGCAGAGTTCCACTGTGTTTTCAGCAAATTGTATTTATGCAAATCGGTGAAAATCCGAACAATTAACATTCGATACCTACACCCAGAGATTTAGGCATGGCTGGCAATTTTCTCCAAAGGACCTGGTACTTAGATGTTTTATATTTAAAGTTTATAATTTTGAATCAGTAGTTGTGCTGAATTACCAGAATGGTACGAGGCTTGGCAGAATATGTCATGATACATAGTAATGAATGGTACTCTGCTATGTATATATTAAATGGACTGTGAGGTATTATATCACATTTGAAAGATAGGTTAAATAATATGTTTGAATAGTTCAGCTTATTTTGCATGCCAAGCAATTACTGCTTATATGAGATACAGAGCTATGTTTTGATAGTATGATAGAGAGCATAGTGTACAAGAATGTGATTGAATTGTTGCTGAGATTTTACCACTTGCCATGTTTGTGCTGAACATTTTCAGTGCTTGAGGCTGAGATAAAAATTTAGGTGTGAAATCTGATGGAAACAAGTCAGTTTGAATACAGAACACTTTCACTTAAATGATTGACAGGAGGAATTTCGACCTCAAGCATTTAATATAATTTAATTGTCACCTGCTTATTAATAGGTAATTGATGGGCAACAAGATTAAATTACAACAAAGTGACAGGTTTTGTAAAAGTCTATTCAATCCTCCTGTTGCTCCATGTTTAGTAAAGTGCAAGTTTGTAGTTTAAAAATTTCAAAGAAATATAAAATACGTTGATTTTAGCACTACAGAAGTTTCACACGGGGTGGAATTCTGCTGTATGATATTATTTGCTGTCATATTAAATGTATTCATGCAACAATCCTTTGTCTTCAGTCTTAACTAAGCTGTTGACACGTAAAATTTAATGATGCCATTACTAATACAGCACAACAGAATTTCAACCCCAAAGGTTTGATGCAGTTTATCAGCACCATAAACAAATCATATCAATATACTTCCTTTGTTCTCCCCACCCACCCAAAAATACCACAACATTTCCTTTAATTTATCTGATTCATGCCAATCATCTTTTGAAAAATGTTCTTAGAAGGATAAGGAGCCGCTTTCTATTCTTGTAAATTATTTCAGACATTGTTTAATATATTCACATAGAATTTCTTAGGCACCAGAGCATAAGCCTACATTATAGATTTGAGAGCTTGCCAATATGGGAGTTCTGTCATCATCAAAATGCTTTCCACTTGTATCAACTAAGAATGATGGAAGGCAATCTTCATGCAAAACATGGGTTTGTTTTAGAACGGTGAACTATTATCAGCTGCATTTCTACTTTTTTACTATCTGTATTGAATCTTGTATTTGATGAAGTTGTTTTTGTTAATGTATTTGTACAGAGATTTGTTATTTACTTGAAAAAAAGACTTTTGCTAATTAATGGAAAAGAGAGTCAAATGTTTGTATGAAGTAGTAAGCATGTATTCATTTTTGTAATAGCTTGTTATAATTTGAAAAAACTGAAAGAATTTGTCATGTTTTTAAAAGTGTACAAAATAGTAATGTATCATTATTAGACAGAAAGACCAAGTTGTGTGTAGTCATTGTACTAGTCTGTAGGGGAATTAATTATATCTGTGCATATCTAAGTACTGAAATGTTAGTTTTAGAAACACTCAATAATGTAAATTATCTCCACCTGCTCCGTAAACAAGTGAAAATTATTTATTTCTTTGTAAGATTTGTTTCTAGTTCAAAGGAAATTGCAATTCTGCAACAGTGCTGTGTGATTTATTTTTGCAAGTTTATTTGTTATGGACATTGTTTTTGTCATTTTTTTTGGAACATCATCTTTTGCATTTTTGCTTGCCTGTGTGAACATTTACCGCAAAGCTTTTCCCTCACTTTGAAAACACATTTTAATTCTGAGATAAGAGAGGCATTGCACCTAATAGAATGAGGTGTTTATTGGATGGCTATGCTAATAACATACGCTTTACACTATTGTCCAAAGTCAAAATGAGCCCTCATGACTTCAATGCAACAATATCTCAGTAGCACAGGGCTTCATATATTTGACCTACAATTGCAGTAAATGAATCATAGCACTTCTGTTAGGTTTAATACTGAAGACTTTGGCTAGTACTGTTTTCTGAAAACAGTCATTTTCTGGAAATGGACAAATGTCACATAGCACAGCCATGAGCTGGAGAATGTACAAAGCTGATGTTTTTTTGATTGTTTTTAAATGTGACCCCTGTTGATTTTTTTTTAAAGTATACTTTGCAGCAATGCTGCAATAAGAACAAACAATGCAGACAGACAATTCATGTTTGTAATTTAAGATATAAAAACAAGAGTGGATCATAGTGCCTTGTCAGTGATGGCAGTTTGAGAATAAAGCCATACACTTTTAACTAGAATGATTCCTTGTTTTATTCGTGGTTCAATTTATATTTGTGCCAGAATGAGTTCTTCCCTTTCTACTTCATTTAAGGAATCTCAAATTTTAGTTTTTGAATATTTTTATCCTATGAAGCTGCAGTTTTACAATCTGAAAATACTGGCTGGAATCTTGTACCCGGCAGGAAGTGAGGAAGGAGGTAGGTTGGACCTGAAAACTCAAGTTTGTTGGTGTCGGGACCAATTGGTTCCTTAATGGGCTTAAATTCTTGCTCATTTGTCCGTGGGAACGCTTGCAATTACTTCATGTGCCTGCCAACCGTAATGTTACGCATGAGCGCGATGGCATCAGGATAGGTGCCTGACATCTTCTCGCACGGATTGACAAGATTCAAGGTCGGGTGCACGACCACACTTTAAACGTTAAATTTTGGCCATCGAGACAAGGGAGGCATTTTGCTCATCCACCCAGAAGAAAGATAATTTTGCCATGCCCTCAACATTAAATCTTATTACAGCTTCAATCCATTAGCACTCAAAGAGAAAGGAACAAGGGCCACCCTAAATTCGCCCTCTGGCCTCACTGGAATAAATACGATGAGATGTGGACACCAAATGGGTACCTTGAAACAGATTTCTGTTTCCTGTTCCAGGCTCTTCAAATTTCTGCTCCAGTATTTTGACCAGCTTCTGAACTAGCTTTAAGGAAAAAAAGGAGAGATAAAAAGTAAGAGAATAAGGATGATAGCTGCAATCCACAATAATCTGGTGAAAATATTTTAAAATCCTGAGCGATTCATAAACGTTACAAGACGTTTTTCACTTTGTGTGGTGTCTCTATATATAATGTATTAGAATTTATTTTATTTTCTAATTAATACATTATTTAGTTTCTTCCTTTCTTGGATTTATGATAAGGGTGGTTTTAGTTCGCGGTTGAGATCTGCAATTACAGCAGTGTATCTCTTTGTATTATCTGCCCCGAGCCACTGCTCCAATTTTCCAATTCTTTGCCCGCAACTAGTGATGAACTGAGGCAGACTTTTGTCTGTTTCTGAAAATTACTGGCTGTTACAGGAGTTTATAGCTTGAGGGGTGCCACTTCACATCTTACATGGCTGACCAGGAGTCTCTCCCATTCTTACTGCCAACCATTTGCAGGCTTGGTTTGGAAAGATTTTAAGGGTGATGCTCAACTGGTTTGGCCGCATTATGAACGCTTCAGGGGGTTTTGGGGTTATTCTGGGGGGGGGGGGAGGGGAGCCTTCAGGGGGTGTTGGGGTTATTCGAGGGGGGGGGAGTTGGAGGCGCCCTGGGCTGGGGGAGCGAGGCGGGGGGATGAGTGAGGGGCTTCAAGTCATCTTTAAATATTGCAGAGATTCTCAACAGGGGCAACCATAGCTGCAGCCTGTCTGAACTACCAAACTCACCAAGGACAGCCCTGCTGTGGCACTTCTCGTAAATATCAATTTCATCCCCTTTGCCTGTGTGTAACCTTTAGCTTCACAGCTGAAGGCTATTTTAAATGAGGAATTAGCCTTGTTAGTTATGTAAGGAACCTCTTTTAAGTCCTTGTCTGGTCCTGGTTTCCTTTTAATGCTTGGTTTACTTATTGGGGCTTAATAAAGACAAACTTGTTGAGTTGGCAGGTGAATTACAAATGATGATACCAGCCAAAGCTATGAAGACGGAGGCAGTTGATGCGATTGCTAAACATTTAAATTTGACGAAGATGCCAGGAGCACAGGGAAGCCGATGAGTGGGTGTAGCATCAGGGATGCCTTCTGGTGGGGAAATGGAGTTGGAGAAAACTCAGCTGCAGTTAGAGCATGAAAGGGAATTAAATGAAATGGAAATGGAAGTAATGAGGTTGGAAAATGAGAGAAAAGAAAGGGAAAGAGATAGAGAGTGAGAGGAATGAGAAAGAGAGAAAGGAAAGAGAGAGAGAGAGGAAAGAGAATGAGAAAGAGAGAGAGAGGAAGGAGAAAGAGAGAAAGAGGAAAGAGAAAGGGAGAGAGAGTTCCAGCTAGCAATACTGGAAAGGAGTGGGAAGTTTCCAGAATGTAGAGAGGAGCCTAGTCCTAGAATGGAACTCAGTGGTGATATATTTAAGTTTATACAGGTTCTCCCAAAATTTGAAGAGGTAGAAAAGCAACCCAAATGGAATGGCCAAAATAGAAGTGTACATTACCCTTTCAGAGAGCTGTGATAGGGAGGGCGCAGGACGTTTTGCCGCCTTGTCAGAACAGGAGTCCAGGGATTATGACATGGTCATCAAAATTATTCTAGATGCATACAAACAGGCTCCTGAAGCATATAGGCAATGAAGAGGGCTATTTGGGATTCATTAGATGATAGATATTACACTGAAGCCAGTTAAAAATCCATTAGACTGGGAGAAGGTACAGAGTTACACAGTTCTGACTGGGGAAAAACAAACTGCTAAGTGTAATTGTACAAGGACACAATTTGTCTCTGAAGAGACCAGTTTCCAGGGGTGGAATTTGCAAGTGTCAGATCTCAATGTTTGTTGCCCAATGTGGGAGACTGTACCATTTGCTATGGCTCCAATCTGTCTGTTGATAACAGAGGGGAGGATAGATGGATGGCATCCATGTCTTGACAGGAGCCAGGGGGGGAGGTGATCGATGGCTACACCCTAGATAAGGGGCAGCATGGTAGCATGGTGGTTAGCACAATTGCTTCACAGCTCCAGGGTCCCAGGTTCGATTCCCGGCTTGGTTCACTGTCTGTGCGGAGTCTGCACGTTCTCCCCGTGTGTGCGTGGGTTTCCTCCGGGTGCTCCGGTTTCCTCCCACAGTCCAAAGATGTGCAGGTTAGGTGGATTGGCTATGCTAAATTGTCCTTAGTGTTCAAAATTGCCCTTAATGTTGGGTGGGGTTACTGGGTTATGGGGATAAAGTGGAGGTGTGGGCTTGGGTAGGATGCTCTTTCAAAGAGCCGGTGTGAACTCGATGGGCTGAATGGCCTCCTTCTGCACTGTAAAAAATTCTATATCAGACCACTGATACTACTAATTGTAAACCAATATGCATGCCCTTGTAATGTTTGAGCATGCGGACCCTAAATGTGATTGGTTAATTATTCTCATATACTATGCATGATGTAACCTGAATCAATAATCCAGATTGGACAGAGATAACTCGTAACAAATGATTATATGCTAATTTCTTGTAATCAAAACTTGAAGTACAACTGTCTGTACTAGCATTAACTTTGGCCTTCTCTGGTGTCCGACTTCAAATGTCAGAGTCCCTCGCTATAGCTTTAATAAACTGGATCCTTCACTCCAAGAGTCTTCATCTGGTTTCTCATGAGTGAATGAGTGAAGTACACTAAGGCCAGATAGCTGTACTTTTCTTCGCAACAGGCAGAAATTCTGGAATTAAAGCCGGGACAGACTTTCTAATAATACAAATAATCTTTATTATTGTCACAAGTAGGCTTATATGAATACTGTAATGAAGTTACTGTGAAAATCCTCTAGTTGCCACACTCCGGCGCCTGTTCGGGTACACAGAGGGAGAATTCAGAATGTCCAATTCACCTAACAGCACATCTTTGGGTCATGTGGGAGGAAACTGGAGCACCCGGAGGAAACCGCACCCAGACACAGGGAGAATGTGCAGACTCCACACAGATAAGACCCTAGCGCAAATCGAACCCGGGACCCTGGTGCTGTGAAGCTACATTTCTAACCAAATTTGATAAAGGATAAGGAGAACAATTTTAATAGATAGGCATGTAATAGCATTGGGAATTGAGACTACGTATGAGGCTCCGAGAGAGGTTATTCTCTTAGAGGAGTTTAAGAATTCCTTACCTTCGATAATAAGAACTCATGTTGAAGACCAGAGGGTACAAACTGGTAGTCAAGCAGCAATTAAGGCTGACAATTATGAGCTAATCCATAAATTGGTTCCATCACCCCCATAATTTTGAAAAGGATAGAAAGTGGGAGAGTGAGAGGAAGGCAGGTAACCAAGGTAAAGACTGGATAGCTGAGAAGGCCTCAATGTGTCCTCTTTAGACCAGGAAGGTAGGTACTGGGGGTGGAGGTGATACTTGGAAACCTAAGTGTCACCATTGTAACAGAGTGGAACACATTCATTCAGCTTGCTGGAAGCTGCAAGGAAGACCTGTGGGACTTGTGCGAGTCCATAGGGAGGATTCTGAAAAGAGAACAAATGTTGACAATACTACGGTGCAGATGGTAGCGTTAGCTGGACTTAGGGGACCTAAGGTGAACACTGCAGTTGGAGCTGGTGTGAGGAATGAGGTAGATGAGCGATATTCTGGTTTTGTGTCTTGTACTGGAGAAGGATTTGGTTTTTCCTCCAGAGAGCTTAGTGAAAGCTGAGGTACTTGTGAATGGGATGGGTGGAAGTTGTATCCCATTGTATAATGTTGCAGTACATTTTAGTGTCAGGTCCATTGGTTATTGGAATGGTTAAGGAATTCCCAGTAAGGGCGGCACGGTGGTGCAGTGGTAAGCACTCCTGCATAATGGTGCTGAGGACCCGGGTTTGATCCCGGTCACTGGTAACTGTCCGTGAGGAGTTTGCACATTCTCCCCGTGTCTGCGTGGGTCTCACCCCACAACCCAAAGATGTGCAGGGTAGGTGGACTGGACACATTAAATTGCCTCTTAATTGGAAAAACTAATTGGGTACTTTCAATTTAAAAAAATATGAATTCCCAGTGGAAGGAGTAGTCTATGGGCGAAATTCTCCCCCCCCCACGACGGGTGGGAGAATAGCGGGAGGGCCTTCCCGACTTTTTTGACGCCCTCCCGCTATTCTCCCACCCCCCCGCCGAAATCCCGACACGAATCGCTGCCGCCGTTTTTTTACGGCCGGCAGCGATTCACAGCTGTTAGAAGGGCCGAAGTCCCAGCCCTTTACGACCTTTTTACGAATGGCAAACACACCTGGTCCTGCCATTCGTAAAAACGTCGTGACCACCTGGAAAAAAATAACCATGGCACCGATTGGCACGGCAGTACCACGGCCGTGCCAAGGGTGCCATGGGCCCGCGATCGGTGCCCACCGATCGCGGGCAGCGGGCCCGATGCCCGCGCACTATTTGTCCTTCCGCCGCCCCGCAGTATCAATACGCGGGGCGGCTGAGGGGCAACCCGGACCGCGCATGCGCGGGTTTCGCGCAAAAACGCGATGACGTCACCCGCGCATGCGCGGGTGGAGTCTTCCCACCTGCGCATGCGCGGCTGACGTCATATGACGCGTCAGCCGGCGCTAAGTCCGACAAGCGGGCTTAACGATTTTCGTTAAGCCCGACTTGTCGGGGCCTCCGACGTCGGGCTGCTAGCCCCGACGGGGGACCAGAATCGGTCCCCCGTCGGGAAGGGGCGCGATGCCGTAAAACCCGCCCGGGTTTTACGGCAGTTTGACGATTTCTCCCGTTTTGGGAGAATTTCGCCCTTAGTGTTGGGGAATGATTTAGCGGGAGTGAAGGTTGCAGCTTCACCCATGGTTACAGAGAATCCGATAGAAGTACTGCAGTTAGCACCTGAAATGCCGACAATAGGGCATGCGCGAGCTGGGAAAACACATTGGGCAATAGAGGACGTAGAGAAAGAGATGTTGACAGCTGTTGATCACGTTCCGAGTGACAGTTGGAATGAGCCAGTTCCTGAGCATTTTCAAACTGATGGTGACCATAAGGTTGAGGATTTAGACAAGGGTCTTGACCTCAACTTCGGTTTGATCATGAGGTGATGGTAAACAATTGTTACAAAAGGGTTGGTAAGGAGGAAGAGTCAGACGAAAATTTTGACTTCGACCTAGGTTCTGATTATGAAGTAATGGCAAATGGTTGTTGCAAGAGTGATGGTAGGGAGGGAGGGTCTTGACTGTGATTTCGGGTCTGACTATGATGTGATCAGAAACAGTCGTTCCCGAGTAGACTCGGCACCAATTGAACTTGGACAATTGGCAAGCAATTCTTCCAAAACTAGTGAAGGAGTTAGCCAGCCGGTAGAAGTAGGTGAATTGGACTTATCCGAAAGTAATTTTTTACCGCCTCTTGCAGTAAACACATTGCCATTACCTTCAGGTGAAGAAAGCTCCCAGTGCAGGCTTGCTTGAAGGAAAGGATACCTGCCTGTACAGCATCAATTAGTCAGGATGAGGACAGTAAGGACTGTGAAGTGAAACCAAGCGAGTGGTTGGTTGACCCACATCTTTTTGAAGGTTTGCAGTGCCTCTTTGAGGTAGTAGATGTGATAGCCAGGAAGGGGAAGTAGTTGGCCATCAATTCCTTTCAAGCTTTCAGGAGAAGGTGGATGGAGAACCCTGTAGTGGTTTTGCAGCCACAGGTGCCAGCCAACACCTAACCATTCATACAGTCAGTGATGAACCATTCTCTGATTCTGAAAGTGGAGATGCAGGTGGCTGCAATGAAAACTCTGATGTGGAGGTAAATGTTGTCACCCCAGGAATAGCCCCTCTTGAGTCAACCAACCCTCAGCGGCTCTTGTTGCTGAAAGCAGCCCTGTGAAGGCCAAGAGAGAACACAAGGCTGGTAGGGTTGAAGAGAGTCAACTTGTTGAGAGTAAACCCAAAATTTCTCTCAGCGTTGGCAATCCTACTAGTAGTTTTGGAGATCCTTGAAATTTGAATAAATGTTCATAAGTCAGCCAGGAAGGACTGTTAGCATCACATGATGGACAGAAAGAGACAGGTATAGAGAAAGTACGAAAGGAGTGTAGACATAGTTGTAAGAAAGCACCAGGGGGCACACTGTTAACTACCCATGGTGTGGACGTCAAACCTTTTGAAACACTAAGACCACATCCATCTTGATTAAAACCGCAGAGGCTGAGGATCAATGCATGTTGGACATGTTGCGGAAACAAGCAAAACTGTTGTGGTTCACAAAATGTCAAGGAGACTCTGACAGGTTGATAGATATGTTGGAGGATGGATTGGTGCTGGCTGCCCCTGACCTTTCCAAACTATTAACTACTTGCACTTATAAGGACATTTAAAACCCAGAAGGCACAATTTTTCTGTCGGAGTTGCCATTGCAATTGTCTAATGTAAAGACTGCATATATTTCCTGGAAACGATAAAGTGGTTACAAGCACTTTGTCAGGTGTTTACAAGTTACATCATTACTAGTGTCAAAACTGGGCAAGGGACTTGTATATTGGGGCTCGTTTAGACAAATATGTGTGGGTATTGTGTATCCTGCGTACCTCATAATGAAACATCCGTTTCCTGATATTTCATTCTTTTCGGGAGGAATGTAGTAAGGAAACTCTTTTAAATCCTCATCTGTTCCTGGTTTCCTTGTAATGCCTGTCCTGCTGGCTATTTTTAAAACTACTGACTTTTGGTTTTGAACTAAAACTCCCCGCTGCAAGCTGCTATTTTAACTGGCCCAGGCAGACCACTTGATGCAGTGTGCTCTGTGGCGAAGCTCATGATGTTATTTTGATGGACTTAGCTAGCAACTAATCCCCTCCTTCTGCAAATCAGGGATGTTTTCTGTTTTGATTGGGATTGATCGAACCTTTCAGGAGATTCTGGAGCAAAAGGCAGGTTCCAGTTTTAAAAACATTTTTTTATCCTCCCCCTTTTTCACATTTTCTCCCAAATTTACGCCCAACAATAAATAATCAGTAACGAATGTAATGTCAATCCCCATATCAATAACAACGATCCCATCAAAACCCCAAACATTATCCCGCATGTTAACATAAACAAATGCCAAAGAGGAATCAGGAATCACCCATAATCACCATTAACTCCCCCCTACCCTCCCAGCCCCTAACCCCCCCTAATGTGTGATCCAATTCTCAAAAGTGCAAAATGAATAACGCCCATGAATTGTAGATTCCCTCCATCCTTCCCCTCAGTTCAAATTTGACCATTTCAAGCATTAAGAATTCCAACAGGTCCCCCCGCCACGCCAGGGCACAGGGTGGAGAGGTTGATCTCCATCCCAAAAGGATCCGCCTTCGGGCGATCAACGAGGCGAAGGCTACAACATCTGCCTCCGCACCCGTTTCCAACCCCGGCTGGTCCGACACCCCGAATATGGCCTCGCGAGAGCCTGGGTCCAGTTTCACGTGCACCACTTTTGAGATTACCCTAAACACCTCCTTCCAGTTATCCTCCAGCTTTGGACAGGACCAAATCATATGAATGTGGTTTCCCTTTCCCCCCCCCCCCCCCCCCCCCCCCACCGCAACGTTCACATGCATCTTCTACCCCCTCAAAGAGCCGGCTCATCCTCGCACTTGTAAGATGTGCTCTGTACACGACCTTCAGCTGTATCAGCCTCAACCTCGCACACTGAGGTGGAGGCGTCACCCTCCAGAGCACCTCACACCAGAACCCCTCCTCCATACCCTCTCTCAACTCTCCCTCCCACTTTGCCTTGATCCCTTCTAGCAGAGCCTTCTCCTCCTCCAAAATAACCCCGCAAACCGCCGATACTACCCCCTTCTCCAGTCCCCCTGTCATCAGTACCTCCTCCAGCAATGTAGAAGTCGGCTCTACTGGGAAGCTCTGTATCTCCTTTTTGGCAAAGTCTCGAACCTGCGTGTATCTGAATATTTCCCCCTGCTCCAGCCCATACTCCGCTCCCAACTCCTTAAATCCCACAAAACGACCCCCAGGAAACAAATCTTTTAGTGTCCTAATTCCTTTCTCCTCTCATCACTGAAAATTTCCATCCCTGGCTCAAGTCTATGGTTCCCCCGAATCAACCCGAAGTGTTGGCGAAACTGCCTCCAAATTCTCAATGAAGCTATTATTACTGGACTCCCTGAGTATCTCCCCGGGGCTATCAGGAGCGGCGCTGTCACTAACGCCTTCAATCCCAACCCCTTACCCAAACTCTCCTCCATTCTGACCCATTGGGAGTCAACCCCTCTGACCCAGCTCCGTATGTTCTCCACATTCGCCGCCCAGTAGTAATACATCAGGTTCGGATGACCCAAACCCCCTGCCTGCCTTCCCCTCTGTAGCAGCACCTTTTTAATTCTCGAGCAACCTGCACCCACAGGTATCTAAAGTGAGTCCCTGCCTTACGGAATGGCAACCCCCCCCCCCCCCCCCCCCCCCATCCCTGCCCCAACTCCTGGCCGAGAAACCACAAAATATTCTCTCTTGTCCAGATTTAATTTGTACCCTGAGAAAGACCCAAATACCTGAAGCAGCTCTAGTATTCCCCCTATTGACACACTTGGTTCTGACACGTAGAATAACAATTCATCGGCATATAAGGACACCCTATGCTCTATCCCCCCCCCCCCCCCCCCCCCGCACTATCCCTTTCCATACCCCCGAACCTCTTGATGCGAAGGCCAACGGCTCAATCACGAGTGCAAACAGCAGGGGGGACATAGGACATCCCTGCCTAGTCCCATGGTGGAGAGAAAAGTATTCTGAGCTGATGTTATTTGTGCGCACACTGGCCCTCGGCTCCTTATATAATAGCTTTACCCAGTCCACAAATCTGTGTCCAATTCCAAACCGCTCTAGAACTGCCAATAAGTACCCCCATTCTACCCGATCAAATGCTTTCTCAGCGTCCAATGCCACAACCACCTCTGTTTCCTTCCCCTCCGCCGGTACCATAACCATGTTCAATACCCTTCTAATGTTCGAAAAGAGCTGCCTCCCTCTCACAAACCCCATCCATCACCCATTGACTGATCCACCATCCTCTGGGTTTATGTCACATCAGCCAGTGACTGTGCCATCTCCCTCTGGGACTGGGCCACCTCCCTCTGTGTCTGCACCATGTCGGCCAGCATCTGGGCAATGCCGCCCACATTCCCGGCCATGGCCTGCTGTGATTGGGCCACGCTCAGAAACGCCGCTGCAACTCTCAGCTGGCTCTGGCATATGGCTGCCTGTAAGGCAGAAACCCTGTCCTGGGCCTCGACCAGTGCCTGCACAAAATGCCCTCGGCCTTGGACATGCTGATTCAAAGCAAAATCCTCGCCCCAATCCCTCCGCCGCGGACGCCACCCGTGCGGTGTTGGCCTGGATGGCATGCGTAGTCGGCATCACCCCATGCTCCTGCACGTGGTTGGACTCATGGCAGCTAGATCTTGTGTGGTGTGCACCAGATATTGTCCCAGGAGCCTCTTCACTAACGTGCCCAACTGAGGTGAACTGGGGTGGTGGGGATTGTTGGCGACAACTGTGATGGGAAGTCAGTGTCATCCTCACACTCGAGCTCCGAGGTGTCCTGTGTCTCGGGGGGAGGGCTGGCGTCTGAGCTGCTCTCATTGTCAGTGCTTGGCTCATGGGGGAGCTCCGGCTGTGGCACTGGCTGGGGGTGAGGGACACCAGATGGGTCCGCCCCATCTCCAGCAGGTTCTGCAAGACACAAGACAAGACGCATGATTAGACTGCGGGCAGGGGGTATGGGGGTAGTGGGGGTGAGCGTGTAGGTGGGGGTGAGGGGTGGTGAGGATGAGGGTGATGTAGGGTGAGGGTGCTGTGGGGGTGGTGTTGGGGGGGAGGAGTGTTGACACACATGTCATGGGGGAAACCGCAACTCACTTACTCACCTCGCCGACCTCCTTTTACTCCAGGCCACCAACCACGTTCAGGGCCCTCTTCTCTGTCATAGTGAGGTGCCGCAAGTCCAGGGGTCCCCCTCCAGTCTTCTCCCTGTCTCCCAGCTGTTAAAGGCAGCCTTCTCCTGAGGGTGATCTGATGAGACACATGTAAACGGAAAATGACAGTGTTGGACAGTCTGACACATGCAGCCCAGGGGGTGAGTAGCTGGTGGCCTCAGTGCCCACGTCACCTGACCGTGGCGGCCGGTATGGGTGCTGGCATGTTGTGCAGGGTGGGGGTTCGACCGCCCTCCAGGTTGGGGGTTGGGTTATATGTGTGTGAGATGGGGATTGGTGCCAAGGGCACAGAGCTACTTCCTCACCCTGGCCTGCCTGAGCAGGCATGCAGTTTCTTCCGGCACTGTTGACCAGCCCAGACAGTGTTACGCATGGCGTTGACCGCCTCTGCCACCTGCGCCCAGGCACTGCGAACTGCAGCGACTGGCAGTCTCGTTCCCGGGCCCGGGTACAGCATCATCGACCTCTCCCCCACTGCATCCAGGAGGGTCTCTAGCTCGACGTCAGTAAAGTGTGGATCTGCTCTCCTTTCTGCCATCTTGTTGGCTGGGACGGTGTGTGTGGGGAGTGCAGTATGTATATGCGGCTGTAGCTCGTCAGCCTCCTGAGTGTCAATCGGGAAACCGGCGAATCCAGCACCGTTTCTCATTGGAATTGATTGTGTTCCATGTGGCGCCGGTGCTAGCCCCTTAACAGTAGCTGAATCAGTGCAGGTGTAGTGCCAGTCTTGCTGTCGTAGAACTCCACGAATTCTATGTTGGTGTCAACACTTAGTCTCAGAAACGGAAAATCCAGCCCCAGATGTCAGATACCAGGCTCCCAGCTCACTAAACGTATCAGAGAAGGACAGAAGAAGAGCTTCAAGGATGTGCTGAAAGCCAACATGAAGAAATAAAACACAAGATAAAAAGAAAGACATTAACTCCTAGGAGACCTTTGGATTGAATCAAATGACGGCATGGTCGGTGAGAAAGAGCCCAGTATTTTTAGACCCAATGACAACAAAATGAAGAGAAAAAAAAAAATGGCGGAAAGAACATGTCATGTCCTGATCTGATTAGACACATCCAGATGTCTTGTATTACAAGAAAGCCCTATGTGCCATAAAATCGGCCTCACAGCCAACTTCAGACTTATAGAAGACAATCATCCTCTCTAACAAAGGATAGTCTCTCACAATATTAAGAATGACACAAAAGACTTTGGCAAGTATATTAAGAGAAAGAGGGTGGTTAAGAATAATGTGGGCAGTTTATAAATAAGCATAGTTGATTTCATAATTGAAAGTCAAAAAATGGCAGACTTGTTGAATACGTACTTAGTATCGGCCTTCATAGCAGTGAATGAGGATAAAATACCAGAGATGTGAGGACAACACAAAGTAAATCAAAGGGAGGAACTTACTAGATTTTATAGAAGTTAAATAAAAGATAATCAGGAACATAATAATGATTCAAGCTATTGAGTATTCTCTGGCACATGATTATTCCCACGGTATTAGAGAAGTAGATAAGTGCATTGGCATTATAGATCCTGGGCTGGATTCTCCGTTCCGGAGACAAAATCCCCACGCTGGCGTGAAAACGGTGGTATTTCACGACGGACAAATTGTTGTGAAACAGCCACTGATTCCCTGTTCCGTGGGGGGCTAGCAGTCAGGCAGTGTACAGTACTCAGCTCTAGCTGCCGGTACTGCCTGGAGAATTGCTGGGTCCAGCGGCCGCGCCATGCTTCATGGCAGATGCTGTTCGCGGACCCAGCCCGCGAAATAGTGCCACCCCTTCGGCCAGCTCGCGTGCCCCGGACCGCCTAACCACAGTGTCCCCAGCCCCGAATATGTCCACCGCTGCTCGCAGATCGGCCCTCCCCTGACTGTGGCGGTGCTGGACTGAGTCCGCAGCCACCACGCTGACTTCCCAATGGGTGTCCCATGCAGTCGGGAACTTGGCTGGTCGGGGGCAGAGCATCAGGGGATGAGCCTCAGCCAACATACGGAGGCCGTGGATATGGCGTGCGGCGTACTCTGCAAATATGCCGCTTTCAGGGGGCAGAGCATCGCGAAAGCAGCGCCGCCCCCAATTTTGCCATCATCGGCGATTCTCCGCCCCATTACCGAACGCCATTTCGGTGCTGGGAATCGGAGAATCCAGCCCCATACATGCGATTTAACAGCAGTACATTAAGTCAGATAGCGAGCGATACTTGCCAGGTTCTTCCCGACGGCCAACCACCAATACCGCGACTGGTACCTAATATCAATTAGGGCCGGTATAGATGCCTCACGGCATCACAGAGAAAATGGATGTCCCGCCAACTAATTCACCTGGTCCGCGCCCAGCAGCCCCCTGCTAACGAGGGGGAGCAGCACTTAAACCGATCCCACAGACCAAATCCCAGACAGCACGCAGCCATACCACCGCGCAGACCAGCCCCACCTTTGGGTGATGCTGAACTGGCCAGACTGCTGGATGCCATAGAGTTACAATGGGACACCCTGTTTCCCCGAGGAGGTTGGAGGGTCAGCCACAGGTCAGCTGGTGCCACCTGAGAGGCAGCAGCAGTGGTCTTGGGGAGTGTAACCAGGAGGACTGACATCCAGTGCCATAAGAAACTCAACAATCTCCACCAGGCCGCAGTAGTGAATTGATATTGGCCCCCTGGCACTGCCACCCCCCCCCCCCCCCACCCCAATGAGCCAGCAGTTGACAACACCCCCATCCCACCCTCGCAATGCATGAAGCATGTGGCTCACAATGCCCTCTCTATGTCCCCGCAGGAGAGGTTGGCAGACAATACGATGGAAAGGGCCCAGATGGGTGGCGGGGTGCCGGATATCAGAGTCCTCACCCCATATGAGGAAGTCATCCTGGAAGAAGCGGGGGGGGGGGGGGGGGCGGGGGGGGTGAACAAGGACAGAGCAGTCACTGACATTGAAGTTGTGTGTTTTTGTTTTTGAGAATATTGTTGACAATGTTTCTAAAATTCAACTAAAATTCAAACCCCTCAAGACAAAGATGCATCAATTTTGCTGCCATTCAGAAAAGTTAAGCACAGACAACAGCACATGCCACAAGAGAAAGCAGTTTGAAAAGCCAACTTTTCAGCAAAACGATAAATTAGTTCTCTAAAGTTTCAATTAGAGCTGTTTCGACAGACAATAAAAAACTGCTGGTGCAGCAAGAAACAAATTCATACCAAGAAAATAAAGTATAACAGCCCATTAGGTCAAAGTGCAAAATTCATGATCTTAAAGACACATATATACTATATTTATTATATGACACAGGATTAAACTATTTCACCTCAGGGTTATTGGACCATAATTTACTTTATTCACAGCATGTGGGGAATGGTCAAATAAAGAATGGAAATGCTACATCTGCGAAATGAGTGATGATGTCTGAATTCAAAGCAAGGCTGTTGAGTAGATTCTGCAGCATCTTCCTGTGTCACAGTGGGTGGAGTTAGCACAATTACGGCACAATCCACCCAAAAATATACGGACATTTTGGGTGAGTTTGATGGGGTGTTTCGCGCAAGCTGCAATGGCAAGATTGCAACATGTATTCACCCGCTCTTAGTACAAACAAAACAAGCCCTCACGTGAATCTTACTGTGCCTGAATCCTTCTTTGTCTGCTTCATCTGACTCTCACCTCCGCTGCTTGCTGCGAACAAGGGGGAGCTGCTTTTGAAAGCTCCCTCAGCACTCACTCCCAGTCAAGACACGAGGATGGCAGTGCGGAGACCTGCTCCTCACTTTGGGGAGGCCTACCTGGCCAGGCTTCTGGATGACTCCGATGAGAGGGAGGGCACCATGTTCCACCGAGGCGGTAGGAGAACCAGCAGCAGGGTGATCAATGCCACCTGAGAGGCAGTGACAGCTGCAGCGACTGCAGGCAGCATGACCAGGGGGCTCGCCGTCCAACGTAGGAAGAAGATGAACAACATTCTACGAGCTGCAAGGTAAGTACCAGTTCAATTCACAACCCCTCCCCCTCAATCCACTGGCTGACACCTCGCACCCTCCTAACATCTGACCTCCAAGCTTGATCCTCAGAAGCCCCTGGCACTCACCATTACAATCCTTTCATGTCTAGGCACAGTGCTACACATGCCACCTGCTACAGACCCTCTGACCCATCAAGCGTGCGGCTCACAATAGACTCTCTTTGTCCCTGCAGAAGATAGCCCATAATATGAGGAAAAAGGTGATGATAGGGGGGCAGAATCCCAGTGATTCGAGACCTCACCCCATGTGAGGAAAGGGTGCTGGAGAACGTGGGTTTACCCAATAAGAGAGCGAGGTCAGCCTGCGCCAGTGATCCACTGCCCCTTCATTCAAACGCTCTGTCTCAAGGGAGTAGTTGGTGTTCCACAATATTATCCTTCCTTCTCACTGATCCCCATGTCCATGGACTTGCAGGATCACAATCTGGCCATCCAGATTCACTGCCCCCTTTGCCACCCAAGAGAAAAGATCGGAGGAGAGCTTCGAGGAGAACACAGCTGACACGTCACAGCCATCACCCTCATCTCCCGCCAGGACAGAGGCACACACCTCAGTGGGCGACATTAGTGAATAGGCTTCGGGGCACTATCTGGTGATCAGGCTCCCTCAGGGAGGAGGAAGTGCTGGAGCTCATCCTGCAGCCTTTCACCAAGGAGACTAAAGCAGTCTTCACTTCTTCTGAATCCACCACTCCTTTTTTCTTAAAATTTAAAATACCCAATTCTTCTTTTTCCTCTCATGGGGCATTTTAATGTGACCAATCCACCTACCCTGCACATCTTTGGGTTGTCGGTGTGAGACCCATGCAGACACAGGGAGAATGTGCAAACTCCACACGGACCTGGGGCCGGGATCGAACCCGGGTCCTCGGTGTTGTGAGGCAGCAGTTCTAACCACAGAGCCACCGTGCCTGTGAATCCACCACTCCTTTTTTTAATAAATTTAGATTACCCAATAATTTTTTCCAATTAAGGGGCAATTTAGCATAGCCAATCCACCTACTCTGCACATTTTTGGGTTGTGGGGGCGAAACCCACGCAGACACGGGGAGAATGTGCAAACTCCACACGGACAGTGACCCAGAGCCAGGATCGGACCTGGGACCTCAGCGCCGTGAGGCAGTTGTGCTAACCACTAGGCCACCGTGCTTCCCGAATCCACCACTCCTAACATTGGTGCATCTCAAGGGTAGCAAGCAGAACAAAATAATAATAATAATAACAATAAGGTGGCATGCCGATGCCTCTGACACCTGTAACCCAGCTGGGCACCCAGCTCTCGGCCTTCCAGAGGTCAATCGCCAAAGGCATCAAAGACCATAGGGCACGGAAAGCAGCAGGCTGCTCCACTTCTGATGTGCATCCTCTGGACACACCTTGGTGTAACACTAGACCATGAAAGAGCAAGTACAGTGAGGAGAACCGGGTGGCACTGGTGGGGTCACTCTCCGTAGCTGGGGGGAATGGAAATCTGTCACATTAAATTGTTCACCATTAAAACAGCTCACACCTGATCATGTGAGGCCTCTGTCACTTTAATCTTCACAGTGGGCCTACCCAGACCCCACCCCCTATATGAAATGAAATGAAGTTACTGTGAAAAGCCCCTAGTCGCCACATTCTGGCGCCTGTTCGGGGAGGCTGGTATGGGAATTGAACCGTGCTGCTGGCCTGCCTTGGTCTGCTTTCAAAGTCAGCTATTTAGCCCCGTGCTAAACCCCACCACTCCTCCTCCCTCTGCTCCGTAGCTGGGGGGAATGGAAATCTGTCACATTAAATTGTTCACCATTAAAACAGCTCACACCTGATCATGTGAGGCCTCTGTCACTTTAATCTTCACAGTGGGCCTA
Source organism: Scyliorhinus canicula (assembly GCF_902713615.1). Taxonomy (NCBI): domain Eukaryota; kingdom Metazoa; phylum Chordata; class Chondrichthyes; order Carcharhiniformes; family Scyliorhinidae; genus Scyliorhinus; species Scyliorhinus canicula. Next base: position 115,573,459 of record NC_052151.1, read on the forward strand.
CCCAGACCCCACCCCCTATATGAAATGAAATGAAGTTACTGTGAAAAGCCCCTAGTCGCCACATTCTGGCGCCTGTTCGGGGAGGCTGGTATGGGAATTGAACCGTGCTGCTGGCCTGCCTTGGTCTGCTTTCAAAGTCAGCTATTTAGCCCCGTGCTAAACCCCACCACTCCTCCTCCCTCTGCTCCCCCAACCCCTCCCCTGGCCTGCGCACAGTGGTCCAAGTCCAAAAGCCCCCAATGCATATTCCACCTGTAGGACCCTGTTGACTCCATGGATGTGAGCATGCTGTCAGTAGAAAGACAGGAGTCACACATAATCAAAACCTCAGGAGCACTAGGGCTTTCCTAACAGCAAGTGGTCATCACTCTCCAACCTGTATAGTGACCCACTGACAATGTCACCACAGGCCCATCATCCTGAAGTGATATTACATAGATCTTTGTTGGGGGGGGGGGGGGGGCAGGGTGGTCAGAAAGGGGCAGTGTGGTATGACGAGCAGGGATGGGGTGGGGTTCAGCTGACACACACAGTCTCATCTCATGAGAATCTTGAGGTGATGAGGGCCTCCCTGGTCCTCCTTGCATGTCGGACCCTTGCCGTCACTTGTCCTTCATCCTCTGGATGCTCCTCGGTCTCATCCTCCAGCACCACTTAGTTTTCTTCCTCCTCCTCAGATTAAGCCACATATCCCTCCTCCTCATCATCATCTTTGTCCATAATGTCGCCCCGTTGTGCCAGATTGTGCAGGGCACAGCAGATTACCATATAGAGGGGGACCCTCCAGTGCCCTGCCAGGCAGCGGAAATGCATTTTGAGCAGCCCGGTGCACCTCTCAATGACAGCACAGGTTGCAGCATAGGCCTCAGTCTCAGGCCGCCACACCGGTGTCATCAGCCATGACCTCTGTGGGTATCCCTTGTCCCCCACGAGCTAACCTGCCATCCTGGGGTGATCCTCAAGGACATCGGGGATCACCGAGTGCACCAGAATGTAGCTATCATTCACATTGTCAGGATAGGAGGCACACACACGTATGATTCTGAGACAGTGGTCGCACATGATCTGAACTTTCAGGGGGTGGAAATCCTTCCTGTTAATAAAGCACCCCCGATTTCGCCGACATCGGCAATTCTCCGCCCCGTTGCCGAACACGATTTTGGCGTTAGGGATCGGAGAATCCAGCCCCATATGCACGATTGAACGGCAGAACACTAAGGGCGGTAGCGAGCAAGACTTGCCGGGTGCTTCATTTCCATTGTGGAAATGCTGATTCCAGCGGACAAGAAGGTGATTATGCAAATGCTCGGTGTGGTGAACTTTATGGGGAAATTCATTTCCAACTTATCAAGTTGTACACGGGCTCTAAGGAACCTCATTAAGAAAAATGTTGAATTTGAATGGACTTCTGAGCATGCAGCGGAGTGGCAGGACATGACGTTAGTCCTGACTACTGCTCCACTGTTGACGTTCTATGACTCCATGAGAGAGATGAAGATCTCTATTGACGTCAGCAAACAGGGCATTGGCGCAGTCCTTCAGAAGGATGACCACGAGATGTGGCAACCAATTGCGTATCTGCCTCAATCAATTACTCCCATGGAGCAGAGATACGCGCAGATTCAGAAAGAGTGCCTTGGCCTCGTCATAGGCATCACAAAATTTTGCAACTACGTCTATGGCCTACCGTACTTCACGGTCGAAACAGATCACAGGCCGTTGGTGAACATCATTAGGAAAGACCTAAATGAGATGTCTCCACGGTTGCAGCGGATGATGATGAAACTCAGGTAATATGATTTTGACCTGGTCTATACACCAGGGAAAGACCCAGTTGTGGCAGATACCTTGTTCAGGGCAACCACTGATGCTGAAACATCAAAACCTGAGATAGTCCAAATCGTGGAATCTCAAGCCGTTTTGTTTCCCGAGATACTACCAGTGTTTGACCGAAATCTACGACTAATCAAGACCGAAACTGAAAAGGATTTGACACTCCAGAACGTGAACCAATGCCTAAAAGGGTGGCCTACTGGATGCTAATCTGCCTTGCGAGATATAAGATCTTTTTAGAGTAGATGGTTTCCTGCTCACGGGAGATAGGATTGTTTTCCTGACAGTTTACGCTTAGGGATTCTGCAGCAGATTCACAAGGGTCATCAAGGCGTAGGGAAGTGTTGTTGAAGGGCCAGACAGTCGGTGTATTGGCTGGGAATAAACAGATATGTCGACCAATATGTTCAAGCCTGTATAATTTGTCAGATGCATCAGCCTGCACAGAGCAAAGAAAGCATGAAAGAGATGGAAATCGTTACCAGTCCATGGAGCAAAGTGGCATGGATTTATTCTATTTCCAGGGTCATGACTGGAGTGGTCCTAGACTATTACTCCAACTTTCCAGAGGTGATGATGCTGAATGATTCAACTGCCAGATCGGTGATAAAGGCAACAAAATCAATTTTTGCACGCCATGGGATACCTCTCATCTTTGTCTCTGACAATGATCCCTGTTTCTTGAGTTGCAATGGACACAGTTTGCAGAGCAATATAATTTCAATCAGATTACTTCCAGCCCATGTTATCTTCAGTCTAATGGAAAATCAGAGAAAGGAGTAGGGATAGTAAAGAAGTTATTCCGCAAAGTGATTGATCAAGATATAACATTGGCTTTGTTAGCGTACAGAGCGACACCACTGACAACTGGATTATCACCTGCTCAGATGTTAATGGATGGACAACTTCACACCACATTACCTGAGACCACCATTCCTGAAATGGATAATAGAGAGCTACTTGACTGTAGCACAGCAATGAAAAAGAAGCAGAAAGAGCTATGATACACGAACCAAACATGTCCGAATTTTGAGAAGGTGAGAAGGAGAATTCAACATCCAAAAGGAGGATGGCAACACGTTGCAAAAGTTTTGAAACAAGTAGCAGCAAGGTCATACTTAGTCAAAACAGAACAGGGATCGCTGTTTGGGAGAAACAGACGAGCATTGCTACATATCAAGCATAAAGTTCCACCGCGGTTTCACATGTTAAAGCACCTGATAACATATTCAAGGACATTGCCTTTCCAAATCCTTACTTAGCATAGACACAGCAAGAAGATGTGGCAGAGCAATTGAATATCTTGAATATTCCATTAAGAAGATCTACAAGAATAAGAATAAGAATAAGAATCTTTATTGTCACAAGTAGGCTTACATTAACACTGCAATGAAGTTACTGTGAAAAGCCCCGAGTCACCACATTTCGGCACCTGTTCGGTTACACAGAGAGGGAATTCAGAACGTCCAATTCACCTAACAGCATGTCTTTGGGGACTCCGGAGCATCCAGAGGAAACCCATGCAGACACGGGGAGAACATGCAAACGGCGCACAGACCGTGACCCAAGCCGGGAATCGAACCCGGGACACTGCCGCTGTGATGCAACAAGTGCTAACCAATGTGCTACTGTGCCGCCCAGGAGAAAACCACCTGAGAGACTTCATTTGTTATGACGGTAAATGAAATATTTGCTCATCTAAGTGATGTAACAGTTAGTTACGAATTAATGTACAGGATTATAGTGAGTTGATGATAAATATTAGCTAATATTCAGAGTCACAACTGAAATATAATGGTTAAAGAAAATATCACAATCAATGTTACAATAATTTTCTTTTACAAAAAAGAGGGATGTGTTATTATCATAACTGTCAGTACTGCAGGGTTAATGAAGTGTCGAGAGTAGCCACTAGAGGGAGCTACACATACATCTATATAAGGCATGATGCTAAGGCTCGTGGGAGAGTATGTGCGGAGTTAGCTAGTGAGGGTCAGAAGTACAGATATTGTAAGTGAATATATATCATAGTTTAAACCAATAGCATGATTAGCTGTAGATGAGTGTAGTTTAGATGTTATTAATCAACTGTGTATTCTTTAGGAGTATGTGTCGAATCAAAGTTTGTAGTGTTAATAAATTTATAGCTTTGTTTAAGATCAACCTAATTTGTGGTTTTTGTGAACTACACCAACCATCCTGAAAAGCAACACAAGGAACACCACAGCGGGCAGAATGGGGTGGCACCACGCCATCCGGGACACTCGATCAGCAGCCGGGCCCATCCAGGCCCGGTCGGCGCAGAGGATGCCCGCCAATAGGGACCCAGGTAGCAGGGCGGGAATCGCAGCAGGCCGCTTCAGTCCAGCTATATCGCCTGGGGAACCACCTCGCCTTGGGCCCATAAGTCTAGGAAGTTAGATACCAGTAAGTTGGCATGGGTTCAGGGCTCAGTTTAGTTATAGCGGCTAGGGCACAAATCTGTACATTAAACACCTGTTGCCATCATTACAACCTGCTTTGTTGCTCTGTCTGATGGATGTGAGAGGTGGGCTGGGCTAGTCGTGGGTGGGAGGGGGTGAAGGGAGGAAATGGGTGGACCTTGGAGGGGAATGGGCATACCCTGTGGGTGGCCCAAGCTCCCCACCCCTCACCCGCCTGACCGTCCCCACCACCGCCACTTCAGGGATCCGATGGGACCATGTGATGGAATGCCTAAAAGCGACCGGGTAAATCATTCTGAATCTGACTCCATTTTTACAAAAGATGTCTTTCACTCCATCTTCATTTTGCCAGGTCCGCACTCAGATCTTGGTACAGCCTGATGGAGTGGCCCTCTCATTTTATATCTTTATGCTCTCTAGCCCAGTGATGGACCTGTTCTTTTTCTTTGAAACTATGAAATCATAAGATGACAGCACGAGCTGGCATTCCAGATCGAGGCTTCGGTTGCAGAAAGCAATGGGCCCGGTCTAACTCTGAGGGGGATATGAACACACCCTCACTCACCATCTTGCAAAACATGCCCGAAAAATATTCAGTGGGGGTGTGGCCCTCCATCCTCTCGGATATCCCCACAATGCAAATCTTCTGCCTCCTGTTTCTATTTTCCAGGTCATTCAATTTGGCGTTCAATGACTTGTTATATTCGACCACTGAAGTAAGATCAGTCAATAGAGAGGTGATCCAATCACTGTGTGCTGTTAATGTTATCTTGATGCCTTTAATTGTGGAGCTATGAGCCTCGAAGTGCCAAGGTCCCAGGTTCGATTCCCGGCTTGGGTCTGCATGTTCTCCCCATGTCGGTGTGGGTTTCCTCCGGGTGCTCCAGTTTTCTCCCACGAGTCCCGAAAGACGTGCTGTTAGGTGAATTGGACATTCTGAATTCTCCCTCAGTGCAACCGAATAGGTGCTGGAGTGTGGCGACTAGGGGCTTTCACAGTAACTTCATTGCAGTGTTAATGTAAGCCTACTTGTAATACAGTACTAATAAAGATTAAGAAAAAAAAAGGATGCACAGATCAGCTTTCCAGTGGGAGTCACCATGTGTGCGTCCTCTCCCTACATTGCATCCCTGGAAGTCCCCCATAGTCATATATAGCCACTGTGCCAACTTAGTGCCAACTCAAGAAAATCTATGACCCTTCCACTCATCGTCAGGACCTTGATAGCCAACTCACCTAATATTCACCATGTATAGACCTCAGGAGCCACGGTGAGATGAAAGAAAATTCCAATTGTCTATTGATGACCACTATTTCAAAGAAAGCAACCTCACATACATAAAAGCCTAATCAAAACACTTACGTTCCTTCATGTACTTAATCCTCGATAAAACAAACTTTTTCTTCAAGTATTTAATCCCCTCTGAAAATAAACGTTTGCATTCATAACTCCATATCAAAGTCCAACCAAGTGGAGATGTCAAACTGTGAACTTATAGCCCCCTTTCCCCTCAACTATGACAATGATAGGTTGTAGAATAAGTCAAACGGCAATAATCGTAAAATGATAACACCTAGGCTTCTGTCAACAGAAAGCTAACAAAATTCTAAGCACTGATTCTGTTCAATTGCAGGCGATATTTTCTCAGATAATTAAAGAGTTTTGGGATTTCAGTGCTTTAACAGCTTGACAGTTCCAGTGGGTTTATCTACATTTAATGCGTTTTCATATCTATTTTTAACAATCCCAAAGGGAACCTGACCTCTCCCAAATTGGCATGTGCCATCTCCCAAAGAGGTACCTGGAGTCTCCAAAAGGGTACTCTACCTCTCCAAAAAGGTACACTACCCCTCCAAAAAGGTACTCTACCTCTCCAAAAAGGTACTCTACCTCTCCAAAAAGGTACTCTACCTCTCTAAATGGGTACCCTGCTTCTCCAAAAGATAGTCTCTCTAAAAGAGTATCTATCTCTCCAAAAGGGTGCTCTTATCTCTATAAAAGGCTACCTTATCTCTCCAGAAAGATACTCTACTTCTCTAAATTGGTACTATACCTCTCCAAAAGGTACTCTCGTTAAAAGGGTACCCTACCTCTACAAAAGGTTACCCTATTTCTCTAAAAGGGGACCATACCTCTCGAAAAGCGTTCTCTACCTTCTAAAAAGGCACTCTACCTCTCAAATAATTCCTTTTGCCCAAATGCCTAAAGTCCATGAGTCATGCTCTTGACATCACACTGACAAAAATTGCAACTGTTTGAAGGCAGCTGCACTTCTACATGCGCAGCTGCCTCCATGAACCACAGATGCACAAACTACGTTGAAAATGGTGGGTGCCAGGTTCAGGACTTTTGGAATCAGAGCTCCAGTACCATACTGGCTAAGGCACGGACTTAGTGAAAATTCAGACCAAGGTGTTAGATTAACATTAGAATAAGTTACTGCATACATGTGCTGCTGCTGGTTTTATCGTGAAATGCATGTTTTTTGAACAGGAAGTGCTTGAGGAACAACGTATCTGTTATTTGCACAGAACCTGAGGTTGTAGGAATACTATACAGTCGTTAATGGCTCCCTTATCCATTTGACATTATCGACATTGAAACCTGTAAGATTAAAATGTGATGAAAAAAACACATCTGCAACAGACAAATTTATTTTTCAAGTGCACAATCAGCAAATTAAAGTTTTTGAACAGCCAGAAACTTTATCAGTGAACCATGAATGATTTTAGAAATCTGAAGAATTGAGAAAACCTAAAATATTACTTTAATTTCGAAACATAACTCCATATGAAGGTTTCGTTTCAGAGATTTTTTTTCAAAATCATTCACTGCATAAGTGTTATAAAACACTTACAAACACAACACAAACACATCTATTTAAAATACAGTAATATCAATGGAACACACACAAAATCCGAACATAATGAGAGAAATTTAGACAAATATTCATTAAAATAGAAGAATCACAATAAAAAAACCCTAAATGTATGCTCAAAGTAAAATGATTAAGGCAGAAACACAAAGAATTGTGAATCTCTCGACTGGCAATGCTTTCAAGAGTTTACATTTTTTTTTCAATATAATGGATTACTATTTTTTTGCCTTGACTTAAGGACATTTGTTATTCATGATCTACTGAATTTTCAGGCCTAATGACTGTGAGACATTTCCATGCATGATCATCATTTGGGGTATTGAGACAATGAGAAGATTTACATTTTAAAGTATTTGAAGAAAGAGTCTCATTTAAATTCAGAGAATTCATTCCAAAACCTGTTATTAAATGATTAATTAATTTACATGAAATTGTGATAACTTTCAATTCTTCCTGAAGGCATTTTGGTGCAATTTACAATGTCAAAGGTGTTATATAAATGCAGGCTGCTGTTATTGTTGATAGGGTTTTGTACTTTTTCAGATTTCCTTATGTACTCAGCTTTCAGTGTTCTGTCACGTTGGAAACAATCTGTCTAGCAACTAAATTGACTTTAACCTCCCTACATTATTGAAATTAGGGCAAGACTCCTTACAGAATCCAGTAGCTTGCACTTCTGCTGACAGACAAGAATAAATTCACTAGTTTCTAATAAAAACACTGAACTATCTGCTCCATATGTTGTGACCTCAATCCATTTTAGCATGACATATTTTCAGCTCTGTTTTCCTGCCTGTGGGCAAAGGAAAAATTAGGCACTGTGTTAAAAACAAACCACATTGACTTGTGTCTATCTGAATATCTGCATTTTCTACTCTTGTTCAAAGCTGGGAAAATGCATGTTTCAGTGTGCTGTACATGTAGCACTGTTAACATCGGAGTACATATGATCTGTAACACTGACATAATGAAATGAAAATTGCTTATTGTCACGAGTAGGCTTCAATGAAGTTATTGTGAAAAGCCCCTAGTCGCCACATTCCGGCACCTGTCCGGGAAGGCTGTACGGGAATCGAACCGTGCTGCTGCCCTGCTTGGTCTGCTTTAAAAGCTAGCGATTTATCCCAGTGAGCTAAACCAGCCCCTACTTCCAATCTAATTGAAAATATATTGAAGAGTGACATGCATAGAGGTAGGTCATGTTTTTAAAGTAAAGCATTTGATTGTCACTTCTAGGTAGTGATGCATGACAGCTCTGCTATGTCCTGTTTTCTTTTTAAGTGGTTGTTTGTTGTACTGTACGTAGCAGTAATGGGTGCATGTAGGCAGCATTAAAATAAGACATTAAAGTTTCACAACTTTTTTAAAGTGTCAGTCTTTAGATACCTGTCATTCAGTATATGTCAGTTATATTTATTTTTCTTGTACGAGGGCTGTCCTGATTCATGTGTAAGGTATGTGTGTCACTGCCAAATCACATAATCTTCATTCCTCAAATATAATGCTATCTTCTTATGAATTGGGTAATTTGCAATAATCATTGAGGAAAATCTTCAATGAACAAAGCAATTTCTGCAAAAACAAGGGCATTACTTTAGGACCTTGACCTTAGTCCAGATGTCCCTCCATTGAAAGGGGGGGGGGGGATAGAGGTATTGTCACTGGACTAGTAATCCAAAGATCTAGGATAATGATCTGGGGATCTGGGTTCGAATCCCACCACGGCAGGTGATGGAATGTAAACTCAATAAAATATCTGGAATTTAAAGTCTAATGATGACCATGAAACCAATGTCGATTGTTGTAAAAACCCATCTGGTTCACTAATGTCCTGTATAATAATAATCTTTATTAGTGTCACAAGTAGGTTTACATTAAGACTACAACACGACAATGAAATTACTGTGAAAAGCCTCCAGTCCCCACACTCTGGTGCCTGTTCGGGTACACAGAGGGAGAATTCAGAATGTCCAATTCACCTAACAAGCACGTCTTTCAGGTCTTGTGGGAGAAAACCGGAGCACCCGGAGGAAACCCACGCAGACACGGGGAGAACGTGCAGACTCTGCAAGATAGTGACCCAAGCCTGGAATTCAACCTGGGACCCTGGCGCTGTGAAGCAACAGTGCTAACCACTGTATTACAATCTGCTATCCTTACCTGGTCTGGCCTACATGTGACTCCAGACTCACAGCAATGCCCTCTGAAATGGCAGAGCAAGCCAGCCAGTTATCTTCAAACGCTACGGAAAAACAAAAAATCAATGAAAACGAACGCACCACCCGGCATCGAAGCAGGCACCGGAAACAAAAACAGCAAACTCATCCCTGTCGACCCTGAAAAGTCCTCCTCATTAAAATCTGTGGGCGTGTACCAAAGTTGGGAGAGCTGACTCACAGACCAGTTAAGCAACAGCCTAACATAGCCATACTCACAGAATCATACCTTACAGAGAATGTCCAAGACACCACTATCGCCATTCATGGATATGTCCTCTCTCACCGGACAGTCCTGCCTCACCGGACAGATGTGGTGTCACACGGGCATACAGTTGGGAGATAGATGCCCTGGGAATCCTCAACATCATCTCTGGACCCCATGAAGACTCATGGCTTCAGGTTAAACATGGGCAAGGAAACCACCTGCTGATTACCACGTACCGTCCACCATCAGCTGATGAATCAGTACTCCTCCATGTTGAAACACCACTTGGGGAAAGCAGTGAGGGTGGCAAAGGCACAGAATATTCGGTGGATGGGGGGCTCCAATGTCCACCAAGAATGGCTTGGTAGTACCACCACAGACCGAGCTGGCCAGGTCCTAAAGGAATATAGCTGCCAAACTGGGACTGCAGCAGGAGGTAAGGGAACCAACAAGAGGGAAAAGCATACTTGACCTCCTCCTCACCAATCTGCTTGCTGCAGATGCATCTGTTCATGACAGTATTGATAGGAGTGACCGCCGCACAGTCCTTGTGGAGACAAAGTCCCGTCTTCACATTGAGGATACCCTCATCGTGTTATGTGGCACGACCACCGTGCTAAATGGGATAGACTTTGAACAGATCTAGCAACTCAAGTCTGGGCATCCATAAGGCGCTGTGGGCCATCCAGCAGCAGCAGGATTGCACTCAACCGCAATCTGCAACCTCATGTCCCGGCATATCCCCCAGTCTACCATTACCACCAAGCCAGGGGATCAACCCTGGTTCAATGAAGGGTGCAGAAGAACATGCCAGGAATACCATCAGGCATACCAAACAATGAGGTATCAATCTACTAAAGCTACAACACAGGACTACTTGCACGCCAAACAGCATAAGCAGCAAGTAATAGACAGAGCTAAGTGATTCCACAACAAATGCATCAGATCTAAGCACTGTAATCCTGACACATCTAGCCATGAATTAATCACAGAATCATAGAACTTACAGTGCAGAAGGAGGCCATTCAGCCCATCGCGTCTGCACTGGCTCTTGGAAAGAGCACCCTACTTAAATCCACACCTCCACCCTATCCCTGTAACCCAGCAACCCCATCTAACCTAAGGGCAATTTAGCATGGCCAATCCACCTAATTTGCACATCTTTGGACTGTGGGAGGCAATCGGAGCACCCAGAGGAAACCCACACAGACATGGAGAGAGCATGCAGACTCTGCACAGACAGTGACCCAAGCAGGAATCGAACCTGGGACCCTGGCGCTGTGAAGCCATAGTGCTAACCACTATGTTACCGTGCTGCCCCGTGAATGGTGGTGGACAATTACACAATTCACTGGAGGAAGAGGCTCCACAAATATCCCCATCCTCAATGATGGAGGAGTCCAGCATGTTTGTACAATAGACAAGGCTGAAACATTCGCAACAATCTTCAGCCAGAAGTGCCATGTGGATGATCCATCTCGGTCTCCTCCGGAGGTCCCCAGCATCACAGATGTCAGTATTCAGCCAATACGATTCACTTTACACGATATAAAGAAATGGGTGAAGGTGCTGGATACTGCAAAGGCTATGGGCCCTGACAACATCCCGGCAATAGTATTGAAGACTTGCCCTAGCCAAGCTATTCCAGTACATCTACAGCACTGGCATCTACAACTATGGAAAGTTGCCTAGGTGTGTCCTATACACAAGAAACAGGACAAATCCAACCCAGCCAATTACCGCTCTATCAGTCTACTCTCAATCATCAGCAAAGTGATGGAAGGAGTCATCAACAGTGCTATCAAGTGGCACTTCCTCAGCAATAACCTGCTCACGGATGCTCAGTTTGGGTTCCGCCGGGGCACTCAGCTCCTGACCTCATAAGGTGCGAAGTGGGGATGTTTGCGGATGACTGCACAATGTTCAGCACCGTTCGTGACTCTTCAGATAATGAAGAGGTCCATGTCCAAATGCAGCAAGACCTGGACAGTATCCAAGCTTGTGCTGAGTTACAAGTGGCAAGTTACATTCGCGCCACACAAGTTCCAGGCAATGACCATTTCCTACAAGTGAGAATCTTGACATTCAATGGCTGAATCCCCCACAATCAACATCCTGGGGATTACCATTGATCAGAAACTGAACTAGACTAGCCACATTAATACTGTGGTTGTCAGGGCAGGTCAAAGGCTAGCAATCCTACGGTGAGTAATTCACCTCCTGACCCCCCACAGCCTGTCCACACCTACAAGGTACAAGTCAGGAGTGTAATGTAATACTCTCCACTTGCCTGGATGAGTGCAGCTCCAATAATACTCAAGATGCTCAACACCATCCAGGACAAAGCAGCCCCCTTGATTGCTCCCCCTTCCACAAACATTCAAACCCTCCACCACCGGCGAACAGTGGCAGCCATGTGTACCATCTACAAGATGCACTGCAGTAACTCACTAAGGTTCTTTAGACAACACCTTCCAAACCCACGACCACTACCATCTAGAAGGAAAAGAGCAGCAGATACCTGGGAACCTGACCCTTGGAGGTTCCCCTCCAAGTCACTCACCACCCTGACTTGGAAGTATATCGCCGTTCCTTCACTGTCGCTGGGGCAACATCCTGGAACTCCCTCCCTAACAGCACTGTGGGTGGATCTACAGCTCAAGGACTGTAGCGGTTCAAGAATGTAACTCACTACCACCTTCTGAAGGGCAACTAGGGATGGGCAATAAATGCTGGCCTAACCAGTGACACCCACATCTAGTAAAAATGAATTTTAAAAAAGGAGGTAATCATACACCACTTGGATCTGACACTGCAAACAAATACAGTATGGCATCAAACTTGGTTTTGAAAGTATTGAGAGGGCCCCTTTGGTTAATAATAATACAAACATAAGTATAGATGTTTTAAATGTTTTGAGAATGTTATTTTTCTCATCTGCACTCATTAAGTATTTTAAATTGAACAGCTGGGATCACAATTCTAAACATCAATATAAGAACAGACAGAAAAGCAAAGCCAGCAGATGGAATTGATTCTGTAGCTTGTGGGCTTTGACCGCGAAAGTATAAATACAACTGTTATGGTTAAGTGAGAAGAGATAGATTCCCACTGTGAAAAGCAGTTTCTTACAGACAAAAGAGGGTTAGTTGGCTTGTCACATGATTTTCTCTCTCCAATTGATCAGTTACCAAAATATTGTCATGACTGGTGGATTTCAGTCCTAAGGTTTATATTTTTCATTTATAACTGGGTGAATTATTTTCCAAACAGAGTTTATTGTCTGAGATGATTACTTCTACTGATTGGGACCCCACCCAGTTGAGTACCCAGGTAATTGTCTGGATACTTTATGAATGTGTTAGGGAATAGTCCATTCAAATTCCTTCAAGGTGATTGTTTCTGATGGGTTGGCTGCACTACAATAGCTTTGGAATTTGCAAGACACAGACATGCAAATGTTCATCCATCTTAGAAACTGCTTCTCAAGTAATTGGAATGCTATTTTAGTATTTTAAAACAGATTTTCAGCCAGTAAATATATTAAGTCTTTTTGACAACACAAACTTTAAGAATTCTTAAGAATTAATGTTGCAGGTATAGATTATTTGTCAGAACTGGAGAAATTAGAGAAGAACAGCATTTAGATAGGAACAGTGCAAAGTGAAGAGAGGTGAAAAAGATACATACAACTCGGAAAGAAGCAAGAGCTGTACACTGCTCACAGTGCAATCCCTTCTATATTGGGGAGATCAATTGTAAACCCAGCTAACTGGTTTGTTGAACCTGTTCATTCTGTCTGCAAGTGTACCCTCAATTTTTCCATTGCTTGCCGCTTCACACCCTGATCTTGCTCTCCTTATCCTTATATATTATCCAATGTTGCATTATATCGCGTGAAAGCTCAAGAAACAGCATCTTTGATGAGTATTTACTTGAGGCTTTTCTTGGTCTGCAACTGCAACCTTGGCAGATAACCCATTTATGTGGCGGAAATGGGAAACTGAGAGGAAATTTTTCTATTAGGCACTTTGCAGCATTTTGACCTTAATATTGACTAATAACTTCAGACTTTAACTGCAGTTCCCATTTTCTCTTCACCATTTCAAGAAGGTGGAATAAGTTAATTGCTGTTTTGTGGAAAGTGAGCAAAAGGTTAGTGTTTATGATGGTCCTCCATCAGAACACTGGTTACAATATAATGCCCTCCGCTATGGCAGATTTAGTGGCTGAGGGAGCATTTAATTAGGCGGGAGGGTGGTGAATAGGGAAGATGCTGCCTTCCCACTACCATCCTGATTAAGGCCATGGCGGATAGGCTTGTGGACAGCCTTCCCAACCCCGTCAATTGAGACCCAGCGGCAGGTGAGGGGTCCCGGCGTATTGCTACCAGACTTCTGGGGTCCGGAGATGCTCCCTCGTTCAAAGTCACTCAGTGCCTGATTGAAGGACTTGGCATCGTGAAGAGGGGGGCTGCTGAGTGCAATCCCCTACCTTTGATGCTGACCTCCTCCCCCACCCGTGTGTCAGCCTCCCACCATTACTCACTTGTGTCTGGGTCGGTTGAATGCATTACCGGCACCTTGTTGCCAGTCGTGGCTGAGCCCTCTGAATGGTTGAAAGCTCCTGGTGGGTGCGACTTCTGCCCCTGAGGTCCTTGATCTTGGGGAACACCCACCGATGCCGGTTAATGTAGAGGGCTCGCTGCATAAAGAGATGCCGGACTCTTACCATCCCTCTAGCTGGCAAGTGAGGCTTCTGTCACCTGCATTACATACTACCCACTGTGTTGGTTGGTTCGGCTGTTGCTGTTGGTCTGTTTTGATTTCCAGGCTTTTGGATTATAAGCGCCTTCTCTGTTTTACAAATTTCCCCACTTCTGCTATGCACGTAACCAAACACCTTCTCGTTGATTAATGTTCTGTCAATGCCTTCATAATTCTTTTTTTGTCTCATATTTCTATCACTTCAGCCATTTAACCATCTCCTATTTTCCTCTTAAGAACTATAGGTTATTTTATAGAATCCATTCTTGTCCATGCTGACAACTTATTGGCTAATTGTTGTTCATTACATTAACTTAAAAAATTCATTTTCCCCTACAAATAGCTTCATAACTTTGCCCCTCGTTAGCTGTACAACTTCCTCCATTTCTATATCTCTGCTCACAACCTATCTTCTTCATATTTCCTTCACTGCATCATCATCTTGACCCCATTTCTGGGACTCTCCCGGGGGCTTGCTGCCCTTCTATATCTCCTTAACTTTCAAAATCCTTCTTACAACCTACTCCATTTATAGCATCTTAGACCAGTTCCTCTAACACCTTTCCTACTCCTGTTCTGATGACCAACTGTGAGATCCTTTATAAAAGCAAATTACTGTGGATGCTGGAATCTGAAACCAAAAGAGAAAATGCTGGAAAATCTCATCAGGTCTGGCGGCATCTGTGGGGATAGAAAAGAGCTAATGTTTCGAGTCCAGATGACTCTTTGTCTTTGACAAAGGGTCATTTGGACTTGAAACATTAGCTCTTTTTTCTCCCGTGAGATGCTTTATGCTATTTTACTAGATTAATACTGTTATATAAATATAAGTTTGTTTTTGGCATCTACACTTAAGAAATTGGAGGGGTACAACATGAATATATCAAATTATACCAAGGTTTAAAGAGCCAAATTATGAGGAGAGGTCACAAGCCAAAATTAATTTGTATTTACTTCCAAATTGAACCTAACTCTGTGACAAGAAAGCAAACATTGGCAAAACATCTCATTGTTAATATAGTTTTTCTATAACTGCAACGTAAACCTTCGAACTCCAAGGCAAGAGTACTATTAACAAAGGAAGTTGACACTTTTATTGCAATCCCAGACCAGACCCCAGTGGCTAGGATACTGGGTCAAAACTCCAATATTTTAGTTTATTTGTAAAACTGTGCAGAAAGAATGACATGCTCCAGGGGTGATAAAGAAATAGGCCTTGGCTATTTTTAAAACAAACCTTTATTACGTATACAATATTAAAGGTTTTAACTTCACAACCAAAAAGAACAGCTTATAATTACCCCTTAAACACTGCTTCTCACTTTCCCATTAAACAACAGGAAAAGAAACACAGCTCTCAATCTATCTTAGAAATCAGCATGGCATAAAATAATGCTTATTTTATAGAACAGATTTGGTTCCTGCTAGAACTCCTTCAGATTCTGGCTGAATGTCCTCAAAATGGTGGTTCACCTGGCATGTTTCAGCTTCTTCCTTGTCCCCAGACAAGACTGCTCTGCTTCACATATTATTACTCTTTCATTACTATCATACCGGGTGGGAATTGTGGACTCAGTGTTAAACAGATCAGAACTCTTACCTCTTCTAGAACATAGAACAGTACAGCACAGAACAGGCCCTTCGGCCCTCAATGTTGTGCCGATCCATGATCACCCTACTCAAACCCACGTATCCACCCTATACCCGTAACCCAACAACCCCCCCCCCTTAACCTTACTTTTATTAGGACACTACGGGCAATTTAGCATGGCCAATCCACCTAACCCGCACATCTTTGGACTGTGGGAGGAAACCGGAGCACCCGGAGGAAACCCACGCACACAGGGGGAGGACGTGCAGACTCCACACAGTGACCCAGCCGGGAATCAAACCTGGGACCCTGGAGCTGTGAAGCATTTATGCTAACCACCATGCTACCCTGCTGCCCAAAGCTTCTCTCCAAAGCTTTCTCCATAAACTACCTCTGTAAAGCTTTTCAGAATGTAATCCTTGACTCCACCCAGCATTGACCTAATCTCCCCAAGCTGAAAACCAAAGTTCCCCTGCAGGCTGCAAAGCACATTAACTCCCCAGGGACTTTCCCCACTCAAACCGCAGTCCATTAGTCCAGACTGAAAACCACATTCCTTTGGTCAATTTCACCTTCTGGCTCCTAGCAGCTCCCAGGTCTTTACAAAACAGAATCTTTTTTAAAAAAACATGACCACTGCAGTCAAACACACTATAACCCTAGGTTTTTAACCCTTAAACTGTCCCAATACTTAGAAGCTAATATTCCAAAAATCCTTTGTTTGTCATACTTTAAATAAAAGGCGGCTGCTTTAAGTATCCCACACAAAAGTGTTTGAAATCTGCTTACGTCCTTTAGGACAGGGTTAACCAAACTAAAGTCTCGTGGATAACCCTAGAGCCCTGGCAATTATGACATAAAGATCAGGTGGTAGATAAGCTAACTACTTTGTTGGCTTAATAATTTCTCTTAAAACATCTAATACAATGGCTGATGCAAATTGGTACATTGTGAACTGGAAGCTAAATTTCTCATACAAAATTTTCTGCAAACTAAATAGTCATTTAAATTTTTGAATGCACATGGACCATCAATTCTTATTGTTTGAAAAATGTGTATGTCACTTCAAAAGCAGCACTGCATCTGTCTGATTGTGGTTTTGATGATTTTGTTGGGAAAGAATTGCAGTTTATATCATATTTCAACAGTAATTGACTTAAGAGTAACTATTAAGTTATTTTGGATATTATTTTAAGGTCATTCAGAACAATTTTAAGTGGAATCGTGATTTCAATGGTAGAAGTTTGATTTAGGCTGCATAGATGTGGGAGGAGAAAGAAAAATAATGGTGTAATGTCTTTGAAGTTCCAGCAGATCTTCTGCATATTTATTATTACGATCCCAGACCAGACCCCGACAGTGGCTAGGATACTCGACCAAAACCCCAATATTTTAGTTTATTTTCAGACTGTGCAGAAAGAAGGATTCGATCTAGCAGTGATTGCATGAAAAAATAGGGCTTTGGCATTTCTAAAACAAAACTTTATTATTAAAACAACATTAAAATGTTTACTTCACAACCGAAAAGAACAGCTTACAATTACCCCTCCACACTGTGACTCAATTACCCATTGAGCAACAAGATTTAGCAACAATACTCTTAATCCAGTTTAAAGTTAACAGGGCAGAAAGCAATACATGTGGTATAGAACAGATTCTGGCTCTGGTTTGAACCCCTTCAGATTCTGACTGGACATCATCAAATAACTGATTTAATTGGGTTGTTTCAGCCTCTTCCTTGTCTTCAGACAAGATTTCTCTGTTTTAAAAATATTACTTTTTTAAAAACTTTCCTAGAAAAAAAACTGCCTTTCCTTGTGGGCTCAAGAAAAACAAAGGTGGGGCAGCACGGTGGCGCAGTCGATTAGCCCTGCAGCCTCACAGCGCTAAGGTCCCAGGTTCGATCCCAGCTCTGGGTCACTGTCTGTGTGGAGTTTGCACATTCTCCCCATGTTTGCGTGGGTTTCGTCCCCACAACCCAAAAGATGTGCAGGGTAGGTGGATTGGCCACGCTAAATTGCCCCTTAATTGGAAAAAATGAATTGGGTACACTAAAACTAAAACAAAAAAGAAAAACAAAGGTTGCCAGATCAGAGATCAGACTTCACTTCCAAAAACATTTCTCCAAAAGCCCTGTCTCTCCAACAACTTTCTCCAAAACTGCCTCTCTCCACAGCTTCTCAAAATGTCTCTCTGCCTTCCTTGGCTTCACCTAGCAAAGACCTCCTCTCCCCAAGCTACAAAAACAAATTATTTCTGCAGGCTGCAAAGCATGTTAGTTCCCCAGGGACTTTCCCAGTCAAACCACAGTCCAGTAGCCTAGACTGAAAAGCATGTTCCTTTGTCAATTTCACACAGACCCTGCAAAACAGAATTATTTTTTTAAAAACCTGACCACAGCAGTCAAGTATTCTCTAATCCCAGACTTTAAATCCATAAATTGTCCAATACTTAGATTCCAATATTCTTAATGTCTTCCAGTCATCACATTATGTTATATTACTGCCTCCCAATGTGCATTGAAATGCTGTTACTCTGTAATAGTGACATAAACTCTAATCTGACTTTACAAATTATTTGTTCGAGTAACACTTACTGTTCATCATAAAACCATTTGATTGCCTATAAAACAAATCCAAAAGATGGAATAAAATTGTCTCCGTCATCCAAACTGTAACTTAATGCATATGATACACACAATTCAGGCTGCACAAGGACTTGATGAAAGCAATATTCACATTGGACTATTTTTTTTTAACCACTTGTCATGACTATTCCAATGCCCTCCAGACAAGCCTCCTATCATCTACCTTCCACGACTTGACCTCATCTAAAATACTGCTATCTGTACTATCAATAATCTCAGTAAGAAATCTTACAACACCAGGTTAAAGTCCAACAGGTTTGATTCAAACACGAGCTTTCGGAGTGCAGCTCCTTCCTCAGGTGAGCTGCGCTCCGAAAGCTCGTGTTTGAATCAAACCTGTTGGACTTTAACCTGGTGTTGTAAGACTTCTTACTGTGCTCACCCCAGTCCAACGCCGGCATCTCCACATCATATCAATAATCTATCCAACAACACGTTCCGTCAACCCGTATGCTCACTGATCTACTTCAGCTTCTAGTCATCCGATGCCTTGATTTTAAAATTCTTATTTTTGTGTTCATGCCCTCCATGGCCTTGTGGCTTCCTATCCCAATATTACCCTTCTGCCTCCAATCCCCCAAAACTCTGCATTCCTCCAACATTGGCCTCTCATGCTTTGTTGGGAATTTTAGAAATTAACAAGGTTAACAGTGAACTTGAGATGAAAACGAAAAAACTAACAAGTAACAAGATTAGCAGGCGTCTAGAAAAATAACAAGACGTGATTTGCCCAGTAATATGATTATGAGACATCAAGAGACATTGAAATGCAAATGCGCATATCAGAAATATTGTTTACCAAAGCTCAGTGGGGCTATGTAAATAATAAAAATTCTAAAGGCAAGGCACTTGAGTAATGCAGACAGCCCAATCCACAGGGTGGGACATCAAAGAGACTGAACAGCATAACTGCTGGCATCTTCATTGCAGAAGGAGGCTAGTTCATTATCCAACAGTCAGACAGGCCAATTCCATTTATGATCCGGGCCACGGTGGCCTGATGCATCAAAAAATTTAGAGCCACAGCAGATTGTAGATATTCTCCTCTGAAAGATACAGTTTTCTCCTTCTGCAGAACCAGGAAGAGACATTTTCCCAGACCTGAACTCCTAAGCAGTTTTGCGTGGTAACTATTAGCTAAATTTAACCAATCCTAAAATTGGTGTTGCTTGTCTCTGTGAGCTCAGGGAATGCAGGGATATTTTGGGAACAAGTGTTTAGTTATCAATACACAGGGGAGACAGTGGAGTAATGGTATTGATGCTGGACTAATAGTTCTGAGACCCAGGATAATGTTCCAGGGGACCTGGTATGAATCTCACCACGGCTAACGTTAGAATTTGAATTAAACTAAAAATCTGGAATTAAAAGTCTAATGCTCACCATGAAACCATTGTTGAGTGTCATAAAAACCCATCTGATTCACTAATGTCCTTTAGGGAAGGAAACCGTGTGTCCTTATCTGGTCTGGCCTACATGTGATTCTAGATTCACAGCAATGTGGTTGACTCTTTTTTTTTAATAAACATTTTATGGAGGTATTTATGGTTTTATAACAACAACAGAAGAAACAGTGTACATACAAATATAAACATAGTGCAAAAGCCGTCTTCCTCCCTCACAGGTCCCACCTTTTCTAATACACTACTCTAAGCTAAACTAAACCACCACCCCCCCCCC
The DNA here is from genome assembly GCF_902713615.1 of Scyliorhinus canicula. NCBI lineage: Eukaryota > Metazoa > Chordata > Chondrichthyes > Carcharhiniformes > Scyliorhinidae > Scyliorhinus > Scyliorhinus canicula. The sequence goes on from NC_052151.1 coordinate 115,593,723, forward strand.
CCCCCCCCCCCCCCCTTCTGCTGAAGGTTAATTTTCCCCAAAGAAGTCGACGAACGGCTGTCACCTCCGGACGAACCCTAACATTGACCCTCTCAAGGTGAACTTGATTTTCTCCAGACAGAGAAAGCTAGCCATGTTAGTTAGTCAGGTCTTCGACTTTGGGGGCTTTGAGTCCCTCCAAGCTAATTATATCTGTCTCCAGGCTACCAGGGAAGCAAAGGCCAGAATGTCTGCCTCTTTCTCTTCCTGGATTCCCGGGTTTCCGACACTCTGAAAATCACCACCTCTGGACCCGGTGCCACCTTTGTTTTTAACACCTTAGACATGACATCCGCAAACCCCTGCCAGAATCCCCTAAGCTTTGAGCATGCCCTGAACATATGAACATGGTTCACTGGTCCTCCCGCACACCTTGCGCACCTGTCTTCTATCCCAAAAAACCTGCTCATCCGCCCAGAGACCATCCTCTATCTCTTCTCATAACTCCTCTTCCCATTTGTGTTTCAGCTCCTCAGTCTGCGTTTCCTCTGACCCCATGAGTTCCTTGTAAATGTCCAAAACCCTCCCCTCTCCCACACTCATTCTGGAAACTACCCTGTCCTGTATCCCCCTTGGTGGTAGGAATGGGAAGGTTGAGACCTGCCTGCGTAGGAAGTCCCGCACCTGTAGGTAACTAAACTCATTCCCTCCCGTCAATTCAAATTTCTCCTCCAACTCCCTCAAGCTGGGAAAGCTCCCTTCTATAAACATATCACCCAACCTCTCGATCCCTGCTCTCTGTCATCTCTGGATCCCTCCTTCTAACCTCCCTGGGGCAAACCAGTGATTATTGCAGATTGGAGACCAAACTGATGCTCCCTCTGCTCCCACATATCTCCTCCATTGCCCCCAACTCTCAGGGCCGCTACCACCACGGGGTTGGTGGAGTACCGTGCCGGCGGGAAGAGCAGAGGCACCGTTACCAATGCGCCCAAACTAGTGCCCTTGCATGATGCTGCCTCTACTCACTCTCACACCGCAACCCCCCCCCCCCCCCCCCCCACTCACTTCCTAATCATGGCTATATTCGCCAGCCAATAATAATTACCAAAGTTCGGCAGCGCCAGCCCGCCCTCCCCCCCCGGCTCCGCTCCAGCATCCCCTTTTTTACTCGGGTCTTACCCGCCCATACAAAGCCAATGATCACCTTATTGACGCATTTAAAGAAGGACTGTGGAATAAAGATGGGGAGACACTGAAACACAAACAGGAGGACCTGGGAGGACCGTCATTATCACTGTCTGCACCCTCCCAGCTAGTGACAACGGGAGCACGTCCCACCTTTGGAAATATTCCTTCATTTGGTCTACTAGTCGGGCCAGATTTAGCTTGTGCAGCCGTTCCTATTCCTGCGCCACCTGGATGCCTAGGTACAGAAAGCTTCCCCCTAACACTCTAAATGGCAGCTCCCGCAATCGCCTCTCCTGCCCCCTTGCCTGGATCGCAAACATCTCACTTTTCCCATATTCACTTTATAACCCGAAAACCGGCCAAATTCGCCCAGAATCCTCATAATTTCTTACATCCCTTCTAGTGGGTCCGAACATATAGGAGCAGGTCGTCTGCTTTTAGCGAGGCTCTGTGTTCCACCCGGCCCCGGACCAGCCCCTTGAGGCTCTCACCGCAATTGCCAGCGGTTCTATAGCCAGCGCAAACAGCAGTGAGGAGAGGGGGCATCCCTGCCTCGTCCCCCAGTGTAGCCTAAAATAGCCTGATGTTAACCTGTTCATCCGTACACTCGCCACGGGAGCCAGATACAGCTGTCTGACCCAGTCGATGAAGCCCCGTCCAAATGCAAACCACCCCTGTACCTCCCACACATATTCCCATTCCACCCAATCAAATGCCTTCTCTGCGTCCATTGCGCCTTCTACCTCCACGCCCCTACCCTCTGGGGGCATCATAATTACATTCAGCAACCTTCTTACGTTGGCCGCCAACTGCCTCCCCTTAACAAATCACGTCTGGTCCTCCCCATTCACGTCTGGAACACAGTCTTCACTCCCAGAGGACAAGATTTTGGCCAACAGTTTGGCGTCTACATTTAGTAGGGAGATCGGTCTGTTGGACCCGATTAGCTCCGGGTCCTTCTCCCGCTTCAGGATCAGTGAGATAGTGGCCTGTGACATCGTCAGGGGAAGCACCCCTCTCTCCCTTGCCTCATTGAATGTCCTCATCAGCAGTGACCCCAGTATCCCTGAGAACTTTTTGTAAAACTCCACGGGGTACCCATACGGCCCCGGGGCTTTACCCGACTGCATGGCCTTCAGCCCATCTGCTATTTCCTCCAACCCGATCAGGGCCCCTAGCCCTTCTACCAACCCCCCATCCACCTTTGGGAAATTCAGCCCCCCCTAAGAATTGCCTCATCCCCTCTGGCCCAGCTGGGGGTTCTGACTCATACAACCTGCTGTAAAACTCTTTGAACGCCTTATTAACCCCTGCTGAATCCCCGACCAGGTTCCCATCCCTGTCCCTTACTTTCCCAATCTCCCTGGTTGCCTCCCTCTTTCTAAGCTGTTGTGCATTCTGCTGGCCTTCTCCCCATATTCATAAATCGCCCCCCATGCCTTCCTCAGCTGCTCCACTGCCTTCCCTGTAGTTAACAAGCCAAACTCCGCCTGTAGGCTCCGTCGTTCCCGCCTCGAATGACATTCGCTGGTTAATCAGGATCACGACCCCTCTAGTCTTAGAGTCCAGCCCCGAGTGAAAAACCTGTCTGACCCATCCGTTCTTTAATCTAATCTGGTCAGTTACTCTAAGGTGCGTCTCCTGTAACATTGCCAAGTCCGCCTTCAGTCCCTTCAAATGCGCAAACACGTGTGCCCTCTTAACCGGCCCATTTAGCCCTCTTACATTCCATGTGATCAGCCTGGTTGCAGGGTTTCTTGCCCCCCTCCCCTTTGCTGATCAGCCATCACCTTTATTGGGCCAGTCTCCAGCCTGCGCCCCACATATCTGCAGGCCCGCCCCCAGGTAGCCTTCACCCCCGACCTCCTTTTTGTCCCACAGCAAAAGTCCCTCCTCCGTCAGCGGAACATTTCCGCCCAGTAACAGCACTATGCAAACAACCCCCTTCAACAAGCAGAACATCTGCTCACCCCACACTGCGCTTCTGTGAGCTAGCCCACCCAGCTAGCTTGGTGACCCCCGCCCATGGCGCCAGACATTTTCCAACCTATTGTCCCCGCCACCCCCCACCCACCCACCTGCTCGGACACACAAACAACCCCAACCCAATTGCCCGAAAGAAACACAAAGAAAATCAAACAGAAGATCCAACATCTAACATTGACACCTCCATCCCTCATCAATGCAAATGCAAACTTTAACTCACACAGCTCTTCAGCAGGCCCCAAATCAATACAGAAGGCATTACAAATAACGTCCAAACATTTGTTTAACAAACGTTTAACACGAGTGCTGCAGCAAAGTTCAAAGACCTCAGTCCGCTACCGGCCCTTTCCTTCTAGCTAAGTCCATCGCTTTCTCAGGCGACTCAAAGTAAGAATGTTCCTCCTCATAAGTGACCCAAAGACGGACCGGATACAGCAGTCCAAACTTAACCTTATTCTTGAAAAGGGTCGACTTTATCTGGTTGAACCCTGCTCTTCTGGCCACATCCGCACTCAGATCCTGGTATATACGCAAGAGGCTGTTCTCTCATTTACAGCTCTGTGTTTGCCTGGCCCACCGTAAAATACACTCCTTGTCCAGGTACCTGAGGAATCTCACCACCATTGCCATCGGAGGGTCCCCCACACGTGCCTTCCTCATGAGCGCTCTGTGAGCCCTGTCCACCTCCAAGGATCGGTAAAACACCCCATCCCCCAGTAACTTCTCGAACATGCCCGCTATGTATGCCCCAGTGTCCGTTCCTTCGGGCCGCTCCGGGAGACCAACGATTCTCAAGTTTTGCCGGTGGGACCTATTCTCTCGGTCCTCCACCTTCTCCAGCCTTTTCTGCTGGTCTCTCAGCATCCTCATCTCCAACTCCACTGATGTTTGGTGTTCCTCCTGCTCAATCAGTGCCTTCTCCACTTTCTGGATCGGCCGATCTTGAACATCCAGTCTAACTTCCAGCCTTGCAATCGATTCCTTAATCGGGTCTAAGCATTCCTGTTTCTGCTTGGCGTAGCCATCCTGTATGAAGTGCATCAGCTGCTCCATCAACCGCTGGGTCATCGAGCCAGAACTCTGGTCGTCCGCCATGCTTTCTCCCGCCGCAGCCTCAGCCCAAACCTTCTCTGTTCACCTATTTTTTCCTTTGCGAGCACTTCTGGTCCGCCTCTCCTTGCACTATTCCTCTTCACAATTGCCTCCACCATCAATTTTCCAAATCAAATCCGACAAAAAAATTGGGGAAAAAGGCCTGAGCGGAAGCCACCAAATGTGCGACCTACTCCTTCATAGCTGCCACTGGAAGTCAATGTGGTTGACTCTTAACTGCCCCTCTGTAGTAGTTGAGCAAGCCACCAAGTTCAAGGGCAACTAGGAATGGGCAACAAATGCTGGTCTGGCACTTCATTGGGTTGGACACTGTTTCGCACTTTATTCCAAACAAATATACACCATTAAGAACCCGTGTTTCAAGTTATCTGTTAGGGTTTTGAGACACGTGCGCTGGTAACATCAGTGGGTTTTCAACAGCATCTTGCACTTTTTTGCAGCATCATTGGCATCTGTGCCTTGGTGTTAGGCACTCGAATTCCCTCCCTAAATCCTGCCTGTTCTCTTCAAGAAGGCCCTTAGAACTTACCTCTTTGACAAAGATTTTGGCTATCTGACCCAATATTTTATCTTTTCGCTGTGTGAATTACGCCATCACCCAGCCTGCACCCCGCCCCGCCCCCAGGTTTTGCTCCTGGGGGCTTGGGATGGTTCATTCTGTTAAAGGTGCTACATAAATGCAAGTTGTTATTGTTGGACAGTGAACTGGTGCAGGGATAACTTGTCCCTAATAGAATCTGCCTGATTTTAATTTTCATTGATTAGTGGACACATCTGAATTTCCAACATCTGCAATTCGTCAGACTGATGACAGTGACTCCCAATTATTATTACATGGTGCTGTGGATTTATGCCGAAGATTGACTTGAAAGACTTCTTCCACTTGGCATCTAGCAGAGAGAAGAAGTGTGAGCCTTCCTTGGTCCAGATGCAGGACCAAGAGGTTCAAGGCCAGGATGCCAATTTCTTCTGTGACCCTATAAATTCAGCTGGCCGATGGGAGCACAACTTTATTTAATCCCAGCGAAAAGACTGGCAGAAAGTGAAGCAACGGTTGTTAAAGGGTATAAATTGTCGCCTCTCTGCAGAGCATCATGATCGACTGGCCCCGCGGACCGATTTAAAGGCAATTTCCAGCAGAAGAGCCGGTGCGTGTGCGACTGCGACCACCCCCAAAAAAATAACATAAAACCCTGCAGGGCACAAAGCAGCTCTCAGGCGATATGAAATGTGCTGATTGCCGCATCCAATTCAGCCTGAAGTTCCGCATTCGGTGCCTGACCTCTCTCCCCTCCCCGCTGAAATGCATTCAGTTGGATATCAGTCTGCAACCACCCCTCCCCACACCGTGCAGCAGCAGCAGCAGACCACGTTCAAACTCACAGGGAGCCAACGCCTCCAGCTGCTGTGCTCTGCACCGGCACTGATTGCATCGAGCCGCGCCCCTGCCGGCTGCTGTCCGCGGCCGCAGCGCTCTGCTCTGTCTGGCTGCCGCCGCCTGTCCGTCAAAACCATTTCACTCACTCAGGGACAGCGAATCGAACTGAAGCAAGATCCGCACCCACTACTGCAACTACTTTGCACTCGCCAACTATGGACGCTTTAAAGTCGGCTGGCCGGGCGCTGATTCGGAGCCCCAGCATTAGCAGGCAGAGCTGGGGGATGGCCAGACACCAGAGTAAGTTTATTTTTCTCTCTGTTGGTTAAATTGCCGGCTCGCGACAATGACCGAGTCTCCGGCGACTGGGCTGGCGGCGAGCATCTGCTCACTCCCGCTGGGGAGGGGACGCTGCTCCTTTTAAAAAAGAAAGCTGCATTTGAGAGATTTCAGTGATTTACGCTGCAATATTTGTTTCTTGTTTATAAAATGCAATATTAAAGTCGGCGCTTTATTATTCGGGGCCTTTCTTTCACACAGTTAAATTTGAACAGATTTCTCTGGGTCCATGTGCCCGCCTTGCTCATATATAGACTTTGTACCTTTTTGAATGATTGTGTTTGGTGCAAACCATTTCAATAATGCTGTGGTCATCTGTGCTTTCATAGCTTGTCATAAAAGATAGCTACTTACACACAACATGTTTGTTTTAATAACCGTTAACAGTAACAAGTGCAGTCGCATAGTTCAGCTGTTTTGTATTCAAATTTCAGATTGAAAAGGGCTGGAATTATTCTTCAGTGGCATTTTTAGAAATTTCAATTTGTCAGCTGTTTTTGGTTGTTTGCCTTGCGGTGAATCTAATTATAAACTGAACACATTGGAGGCAAGATGGACATGCCTTTTACTCCATGAATTTCTGTGGTTTATCTTTTTCAAGCAACTAACATTTAATATTTGAATGAAAATGTATAAAAAGGATTGGGTGTGGATGTTCACCCTTCAAAGTGAAGATGGCCATGTTTATCATCTGGGATGTTTGGTAGGGTGCCTGTGGTTATGTAGCCATGATGTGGAGATGCCGTTTTTCCACTTTGAGCCGGCAGTTTGCGGTGTCAATGGTAGCCATGATGTGGAGATGGAACCGTGCTCCGAAAGCTCGTGTTTGAAACAAACCTGTTGGACTTTAACCTGGTGTTGTAAGACTTCTTACTGTGGTTATGTAGATGACCACTAAGGCTCATCTGTGTCTTGAAGGTTCTGCTTCAAATAGGACAGGACACAGCAGACAAATTGAGTTTTAAATAAGTTGCTGACCAGGATTTCACTTCTTTTCGCTTTCTCTCTGCCTCTGATGTGTGCCTGACTTTGAAGGAGGCCACACTTCTGTTTTGGTTTTACCAGTTGTAGCGATGCTATGTGATGTTTTGCAGGACTCTTGAGTAAAACTCCTAAGCGAAACCTTCAGAATGTCCTTGCAATGCTCCCTTCCACGGGAACGGATCCCAGACTTGATCTCCTGGTAGGAGGTTCACTTTGGTAAGTGAATGTCAGGCATTCTGGCTACATGACCAGTCCAATTCAGTTGTGACTGCCTCAATATAGTGTAGATGCTTAGCCAGCTCAGGTAAATACCTCAGTGCCATGTATTTTGTCCTGCCATGAAGGCAGCTGGAGTGAAAGTGGTTGAAAATTTAGGCATGATGCTGATGCAAAGTCTCACATGAGTGGAGCAGAGTGAGCAAGACTATTGCTCTATAGATTTTCAGTTTACTAGGCACACTTGCTTCTCTTTTTAGTTTTCTCCAGCTTTGACCGAGTCATCCAGACTCAAAACATTAGCCTTTTCTCTCTCCACAGATGCTGTCAGATCTGCTGAGACTGCCCAGCACTTTTTCTGTTGCTTCTCTTCATTCCCAGTCTGCTAAAGTCCAAACTTACTTTAGTAATTTTTAGTGTGTCTCATTGTCAATTTAGACAGATCGAGAGAGAGTGTGCCCTACCGATTGGAAAGCCGAAGTTGTCCCATACATTGGAGAGCCAGTCCATGCTAAATTGCATGTTCAGCTCTGAACCAGCAGTCATTGACAAACAGGAAATCATGAAGCATGTCTTTTGAGATTTTTGCTTTTGCCTGGAGCTGTCTCAGATTGAGCAGCATCCAGCCCATGTGATATCTGATATTGATGCCAAGGCCAACGTAATGGAAGGCATCAGAGAGCACAGTGGAGGAAAACGCACTAAGGAGGTTGGTGTGAACATGCAGCCCTGTTTAATTCCATTGGTGACAGGGAATGGGTCAGAAGACTCCCATCAACCAAGACATGTGTACATATTGTCGTGGGTCTGTCAAACCTTTGTGATATATTTGCTAAGGCAGCCAAATTTCTCCAATTTCTTCCAAACTATACCAAAGGCCTTATCAAGTCAACAAATGTGGTGCAGAGGCTCTGTTATTGGCATTTTTGCTGGATCTGCCTAACTACAGAAACCACATTGCTGGTTCTTTGACCTTTTTCTGAAATTGCACTGACTCTCGGGAGCTGATCCTGGTCGAGATATTGTACCATGAGGTTCAGAAGTATTCTGGCGAAGGTTATGCTGGTTATGGAAAAGAGTGAGATTCCTCTGTTGCTAGATTGGGGAGATTCTTTCCGCTTGCACAATTTGACAGTGGAGGTACCTTTTGTGTTCCTTGCATCCACATGAACTGAAAAGTTCAGTGTGCTTCTTGACTCGACGTTTGAGCACTGCAATGCGAAAAGGATTAATTGACTTACGGTGGAATTCTCATCTGGGGATTAATTCCTGTGATGGGAACAGGACTATGGATCTCCCGAACATTGAGGCTGAAAGATGTACCCCTTCCACAACACCGAATCTGGAATGCCCACATGATGCTCTCTTTCTGTACCCCCCCCCCCCCCCCCCCCCCTCTACAACCAGACACTGCGGTGGTGTCTGGAGTCCAGTTGCCTGCAGCCTCCATCCCAAAGTCCGACAGCAGCCCGACAGTCATTGTTAAGGTGTGACCTAACATCTGCACACCACGTTGTTCCAAATGTGTTTTGTATCGTGTGTGTGGGTGGTCGGATCGATATTCACTGCTTACCATCAGTGGGGTGCAAATGAGTTTCACGCCAGCCTCCATCAAGTTTCCTGATATGCCATGGCAGGCATCGGCTGAAGATCCAACTGTAAATTCACGAGTGCGGAAAACCAGTTTTTTGGGGCCCACACACAATTCCTCCACCCGCCAATGTGCCGTTGAACCCGCCAGTAGGGCCTTGGAAGTATTGCACCTCTCGATTCTGTTGATACTTGGAGGTGACCTGAAATAAAAACCCAAGATGATTTTTTAAATAAACCCTCCATGACTTCAAAACTGCTCTTCCCTCACTGTTTGCTGTTCTTATTCTACTGAAGGTCTTTCTACTGAAGACCTATCTGTGGCTCAAAATGCTAACTTAGTGATTCTTTTTGTCTCTTCATTTGGGAGTGGAAAATATCACATATCGTTGCACATTTATGATATGTAGGAGTGTTAGATCTCTATAAAGTTATCTTTTAAATAGGCACCGTAGTCCAACACCGAGAACATAATTAATAGATTTTGTGAATGTGTTTTTAAGTTTCTGACAAAGTATTCTACCCAAAACAATAACCCTTTAATCTTTTTGAATTTTGACTGATCTATGTATTTCCAGAAATTCTATAAATAATATTATTTTTGATTTCTAACATTCACAGAAGCCTTGCGCCTTACTCTGTTATTTTAGGGTAAGTTATTTTCGCAGCATAAGAAATCTTATCATTGGTTCCTTCCAATCTAGCTGACCAGGGAATTTTCAGATGTGTTAACAGATAGTCTGGAATATATTAATTCAAAAAACTGTATCTGCTGCTTGCAATAAAAGGACATTTGCGATAACACTACCGATCTTGATGAAGCCTGAAGAAGGAGCCGTGCTCCGAAAGCTCGTGTTTGAAACAAACCTGTTGGACTTTAACCTGGTGTTGTAAGATCTTGATGAAGACCAACATCAAAAAGTCCTGGTTTTAGTTTGATTGCAACATTGTATCATGTGAACCGATTGTCTTATTATTGAATGACTCTATAGAAGATGCAAATGTAAAATCCATGGTTAAGGTATAACAGAGGTTGTGCCTTTAGATTTAATTGAAGATTGCTGTTTGTACCAATCTGAAGCTAATGAGTCCTGCCATTACTTAAATTTCAACTATGCTTCTCAACAATCTGGCTCCTGGTTAACGAGATGGATCCAGGTTTATGATTTTCAACTGAAGAAATCTTGGAGATGAATGTTATTTGCATAATTACCTTATGGTTGGAGTACCACAAAGTGCAGAATTCAAAATGAGCTCAATATTATGGCAGCATTGGTTAGTTATTCTTCAGGGAGAGAGGTGAAAATACGTGGGGAACCCTACCTCTTATGCTCTCTCTTACCCTAGCTCTTTCTCCTCATCACCACCCTCCCCCCACACTCTCTCTTCTCCACCCCCTACTCACGCTCTCTTCTCCATACCCTACTCTTTCTCTCTCTTTTCCACCCCCCTACTCTCGCTCTCTTCTCCATGCCCCCCTACTCTCGCTCTCTTCTCCATGCCCCCTACTCTCGCTCTCTTCTCCATGCCCCCCTACTCTCGCTCTCTTCTCCATGCCCCCTACTCTCGCTCTCTTCTCCATGCCCCCTACTCTCGCTCTCTTCTCCTCCCCCCCCCCCCCCCCACCTCCGCGATGATATACATAAGCAATCAAATAGTATTTTAAATGACCTCCAACCAGCAGTTGGCTGTGTAAATCTATCAGGTGACTCTCTGTACCTCCGAGTCTGGAGATAAGTCGTGTGAGTGAAAGTGATACTTACGGTAGCTCGAGGATAATTTATCATCATTTAGTGAAGAATGAGACATTCCATTGTGCATCATTCCTACCAGCCAAGCACAAGAACGTACCCTCCTCCACTCCTCTTTCCCCCCCCCCCCCCCCCCCCCCCCCCCACCCAACTCCACCATCCCTCTTCTGGGCTTCTTAGTGGCTGGTTTAGCACAGTGGGCAAAACAGCTGTCTTGTAATAGAGAACAAGGCCAGCAGTGCGGGTTCAATTCCCGTACTGGCCTCCCCGAACAGGCGCTGGAATGTAGCGATTAGAGGCTTTTCACAGTAACTTCATTGAAGCCTACTTGTGACAATTAGTTATTATTATTTATCTTTCCCCCCCCCCCCCCTCTGCTTGCTCTCTTCATTCCTCCCTCCACTTGCCCTAAATTATGTTGCTAGTCTGTCACAGTTCACAGTAAAATAGCTTTTATTTGTCTCGTACCCCTTAATTCTTGCAGTAGAATAGTAAAATTATATAATTGCTAACCTTCAGCCTTTCTGTCTTGTTTGCTATCTTTTTTAAATCTTGGTATATTTCCAGTGGTTTGAGTACTCCTCTCAGACAGTGGTCTGGAAAACAATGTTGTGCTGACCTGCCTGTTATTGCAGCAAGTTTTATCAGGTATACACAAGAAGAATCGATTAGTTGTATTTTTATCCCACTCCTTTCTCTTGCCACCTTTTGTTGCTCCTCTCTCCCTTTCTGAAAACAGTAAGAAGTCTTGCAGCACCAGGTTAAAGTCCAACAGGTTTGTTTCAAACACGAGCTTTCGGAGCACTGCTCCTTCCTCGGGTGAATGGCGAGGTATGTTCCAGAAACATTTATATAGACAAAGTCAGAGATGCCAGACAATGCTTGGAATGCGAGCATTTGCAGGTAATCAAATCATTACAGATCCAGAGATAGGGGGTGATCCCAGGTTAAAGAGGTGTGAATTGTCTCACGCCAGGACAGTTGGTAGGATTTTGCAAGTCCAGGCCAGATGGTGGGGGGTGAATGTAATGCAACATGAATCCAAGATCCCGGTTGAGGCCGCACTCATGCGTACGGAACTTAGCTATAAGTTTTTGCTCGGCAATTCTGTGTTGTCACGTGTCCTGAAGACCGCCTTGGAGAACGCTTACCCGGAGATCAGAGGCGGAATGCTCTTGACTGCTGAAGTGTTCCCCGACTGGAAGGGAACATTCCTGCCTGGTGATTGTCGCACGATGCCCGTTCATTCGTTGTCGCAGTGTCTGAAAATTGATGGCCCTTTCTGAAAATATTGACATCTTTGGCAACCGTGGAACATATGAGCAGTGCCTTCAGGTACCTCATGCAAGTCACTATTCATTTATATTAGCAAATGTTGACAGACCTTGAATCCCGTGCAGCATCACTGAGGAGTTTATTGCCTGTCAACTTGTATGTTTCAGTCATGGGTCACTGGATAGCTCTCGGGAACAGTCAATTTAACATTTTATTATTTTGCTTTAAGGATGTAGGTGATGCTGAGGAGACAGATTTCATTGCTCATGGCTAGTTACCATGTGCAGGTGGTGGTGACCCTTCCTCGAAGTACTGTACTCCTGGGTTGTAAAGGGATAAAAAGAAAAAGTAATGAGGTAAAAAATAAATATAACCTGTTAGCAAGGAAAATTAATGCTAACAATTTTTAAATCTATCAAGAAAAGGAAAATGGTATAAGAGAATGTGGACCCATTATGGCTAGATGCAGGCAAGATTGTGATGGTTATAGGAAAAGAGCAAATTAATATTTTGCATTTATTTTCATCCACCAGCCCAAATTATTAAATTGATTTGGAAATTTCAGCTGCATTAATCATAATCCACCAAAACTTATTTAGAATAGTGCTTTTTGGATTTTGTTGGTACTTATTTAAGCATGCAAGCCAAGTTTATGCAATCTTTCCTCCTAAATTAACTCAAAGGCCAGTGCAATGCATCTTGCCTCTGGTTTGAATGCAGATGGAGTATGTCCAAAGTTCAATACAACTGAAGCATCAATTCAACCTCTTTTTGGTATTCCAGAACTCTTTCGATAAAAGGCCAAATATTCCACTAGTCTTTCTCAATTAATTTTAGTACCTCACCAAAATGTTGATATGGCTGTTCCAGTAAGTTTCTGGCAAGTTATTACCCCCCCTAATGTTGATGGTGGGAATATGGGGGACATTGATACCATTTGAAATTCATGAATGATTCATGATTGGAGGCTTGTTCGAGTTGGTCTTTGTGTGTGAATCTCCGCAGCAGCATTCAGTAAATTCCCATTTGCCAGCCAAGTCTGCTTGTTTTTCAGATCCTGCTTTAACAATCTCACTTCAGCAGTTATGATGGACGGAGGTCATTGATCAGCAACCTGAGAGTGATTGAACCAGAAACTTGGTGCATGATCCAATTGCCACACTGTGCCTGAAAGGCAACTCTCCGCGGCACAGCGTGGCCAATTAAAAGTCATGAAACTCCGCTCCCAGTTTCTACCTGGCTCACTACGCCTTGTAAGATCAAGCACGATCTCGTGCGATGTAAATTCTGCCCATAATGGGCAGGATCACTTTTTGGCAAATCTGTGTATTAGAGCGAGACAGCTAGTATCACTATAATATGCAGTTTCCCAAGGTATCGGAGGCTTTGGAGCTATCCCCTTTTCTCAGAGACCGCGGGTGAGCGTCGTTCAGCACTCATCTCCACAAACAGGGACCAGATGGAATGGCACTTGTGGGGTGTCTCCCAGGGAATTGGACAGGGTGGTACCTTGGCATTGCTGGTGCCAGCCTGGCACCTTGGCAGTGCCACCTGTCTGCCAGCCTTGCACTACCAAGGTTCCCAGGTGGCACTGGCAGTGCCAAGGTGCCAGGCTGGCACTGCCAAGGCGCTTTTTATGCACGATCAGGCCAGGGGTGCTCTACATGGGTATTGGGAGGGATGTAGGGTGGGCGGGGACCTTCCCATATCACTGTTCCGGTCGGGGGTCCTGGAGATCGGGAAGCCATTTAAAAATGAGGTCCCAATCTCTCGCTACATTTGGGAGTTCTGGCGAGTAGAGCTCCTCTAAGTACAAAACAGGGCTATCTGTGGCCTTGACCGTGCATTCCCTGCTGAGGCCTCTTATACAACGTGAGTTATGTTGTATTGCCATGTGTTTCTTGGCACTGCAGGAGCCGGGAATCATGTGGCAAACGTGCTGGCTATGGGACTTGGGTCCCAATTTGCTGAATTGTGCCCCATGGTGTCTTTTCTTTCAGCTTGTGGGGGCCCAGGCTTTGGATTGGATTGGATTTGTTTATTGTCACGTGTGCCGAGGTACAGTGAAAAGTATTGTTCTGCGTACAGTTCACAGATAATTCCGTACAAGAAAAGAAAATAAATAGGGCAAACATATAAATACACAATGTAAATACATAGTCACAGGCATCTGATGAAGCATACAGGAGTGTAGTAATAATCAGTAGAGAAGATGTGTGAAGAGATCAGATCAGTCCATAAGAGGGCCATTTAGGAGTCTGGTAACAGCGGGGAAGAAGCTGGTTTTGAATCTGTTCGTGCGTGTTCTCAGACTTTTGTATCTTCTGCCTGATGGAAGAAGTTGGAAGAGAAAATTACCCGGGTGGGAGGGGTCGTTGATTATGCTGTCCGTGTTCCCAAGGCAGCGGGAGGTGGAGACCGAGTCAATGGATGGGAGGCGGGTTTGTGTGATGGACTGGAAGGTGTTCACAACTCTGTAGTTTCTTGTGGTCTTGGGCCGAACAGGTGACATACCAGGCTATGATGCAGCCAGATAGGATATTTCCTATAGTACATCTGTAAAAGTTGGTAAGAGTCAATGTGGACATGCCAAATTTTGTTTGTTTCCTGAGATGTATAGGCGCTGTTGTGCTTTCTTATTCGTAACGTCGATGTGGGCGAACCAGGACAGATCGGTGGTGATGTGCACACCCATGAATTTGAAGCTGTCAACTATCTCCACTTCTAGCCCCATTGATGCAGACAGGGACGTGTATGATACTTTATTTCCTGAAGTCAATGACCAGCCCCTTAGTTTTGCTGACATTAAGGGAGAGATTGTTGTTGTTGTTGTTACGCCACTTCACTAGGTTCTCTATCTCCCTCCTGTATTCTGATTCATCGCGTTGTTTGCAATCCGACCCACTAGGGGCATGTCATCAGTAAATGTGTAGTTGGGGTTGGAGCCAAATTTTGCCACGCAGTCGTGTGTGTATAGGAGGGGCTACGTACGCAGCCTTGCTGGACCCTGGTATTGAGGACTATTGTGGAGAAGGTAGTTTTTCTATCCTTACTGATTGTGGCGTATGGGTCAGAAAGGTTAGTTCTAGCACTACTGTCACTGCCCTAGTTTTGAACAGTTCACTTGCCACAAATTGGTAATCATGTCTTGGGGCTGGATTTTGACAAGAGTTTGAAATAATTCATACCAATTCAAACAGGCCCTGGCTGGTCCCAAGGGCCTTGATCTACCATGTGGGCGTCATGAATTGACAGTGTAGATAATACTCTCTTGAATTAAGTGTCATGATTTGAAACCTCCTGGGTTGGGTTTAAAAACTAGCCATGAAAGCTTTTATTGACAGGCCCTCTGGTATACGTTTAAAAAAAAAAACATTTATGGTTTTGTTACGACCATATTGACAGGCCCTCTGGTATAGGTTTAAAATAAAAAGATTTATGGTTTTGTTACGACCAATCTCCAAGCAATGTCCCATATTTGTTATCCTGGACGAGATCCCTCCATTTGTTAAATTCTGGATGGGATTCCCCCAAATTGTTTAGCCCCAGGAACTGCCTCCCTTTCTTTATTCAATCCCCTCGGTTAGTCACAACAAGATTAATTCCGAAGGATTCCTTCCTTTAGAACATAGAACAGTACAGCACAGAACAGGCCCTTCGGCCCTCGATGTTGTGCCGAGCAATGATCACCCTACTTAAACCCACGTTACCCGTAACCCAACAATCCCCCCCCCCATTAACCTTCCACTACGGGCAATTTAGCATGGCCAATCCACCTAACCCGCACATCTTTGGACTGTGGGAGGAAACCGGAACACCCGGAGGAAACCCACGCACACACGGAGAGGACGTGCAGACTCCACACAGACAGTGACCCAGCCGGGAATCGAACCTGGGACCCTGGAGCTGTGAAGTATTGATGCTAACCACCATGCTACCGTGAGGCCCCTACTACCGTGAGGCCCCTTTTGTGGATACCTTTTCCCAGTCTCAAATATATTTATGTTTGAAAAGCAGCCAATTTAAAGGAAGAGTGAGTTTATTAGCTACTAAATATAGGCCAAAATCCTGGTTCGCGGCTGGGATATTCCCGTGTTGCTGAAAGTGGATTTTAGGCTGGAATGTCAAATTTTCTGTCCTTGTTTGCAATGAACGAGAGTGGAGAATCCCACCTGCAATAAAACACATACGTGCATACAGGTTAGAAACAAAGTCCAGAATTTAAAAAAAAAGCTATACAGATCAGTCTTTGACTTGTCCATGAGGGGTAGTTGGTGAAACGTGGCTGCCATTTGAGATTTGTGATCCCAGTAGCACGGACTTCAGCAGTTTAACAGTTGGATTTGAGATTCCAGGATTCTACAGCTGAGGGGAGTTGTCCTACTTCCTTTTCAGCTGTGGCTTTGCTAATTTGGCTGCTTTCAGAAATCAGAGGGAGAGAGTGAGACTTTTATTTAACTTGCCAGGGCAGTTCTGATTGCTGATATCTTTCCTTGTTTCTGTGCCACACACTCTGACACATTCAACATTGGCCCACACTGTCTATGTTTGAAGCTGGCTTTTTATCCCAGTCTTCTGTATATTCTTGGAAGGGAAAATCCACAAAGAATGTCTGGGAGATAATGTGCAGGATATGATTCCTGCTATCAGCTTCCATTGTCTCTAATGTCTTTAATGTGTCTCTGTCTGGAAAAAGCATACGATATTCCATTGTGTCTCAGGACTTGGTATCACTCACAAAGGAACCTCACAGAATTTACATTGTCGGCCATCTTTGGCTTGTATGTCTAATTGTTAAAAATCTTATTTAAAAAGTTCAGTATGTCCATACACAATTCAGGGTTTTGTTCCATCATCATGACAGTATTTCAGTTTTATTATTTGACATTTCTCAATGGCTGTTATGGACATTATGGCATACAGGAGTATAGTATGAATCCAGTCAGTTCACAAGAGCATTGACATGGGTGGACCAGGACAGATTTTTGGTGATGTGCACACCAAGGGATTTGAAGTTGTCAACCATCTCTACCTTGGCCCTGTTGATGCTGACAGTAGTGTGTAAAGTACTTTGCTTCCTGAAGTCAATGAACAGCTCTTTAGTTTTGCTGGCATTGAGGGATAGATTGTTGTCGTTGCATCACTCCACTAGGTTCTCTATCTCGCTCCTGTATTCTGAAAGACATGAGTTTGCATGGAGCGGCCATGGGGGTGACATGGTGGGTAGGGGTGAAGGTTAGAGGAACTAACAGCTTCTAAAACAACAGGTCAAGTCCCAGGGAACCACAGAGCTCTTCTAAGCAGCCTGCCGCGGCACTCGCTTGACTCCGTGGCCACCAACGATATGCTTCCAAGGTTAGTGGGCCCATCCCTATTTGGCACTTGCCTCCCCAGTGCAAAAATTGGATCTAACGGCTCTTCAGCCAAGTTAGAAAATTTCCTGACATGAACTACTAGCATCGGCATCTAACATCCAAGCCCGATACTTTTTAGTCAGCATGAAACTACTCTGCCAATGGCTCACTGCATTTATCCAGAATTGCAGGTTACATTAAAAAATGCGTGTCTGTGACAACTGAGTAGCTACCATCTGTTGTAATTTTCTCCAAGAGCCCCAATATTTTTTCAAATGGCTGCAGGACTATAGTGTTTTATATACTTGAATGGCCTTCGTATCAGAGAGCCTATTTTATAGGTTCTTTAGCAATTGCAATCAATGAACTAATCATTTAGGAGAATAGGGAAACTGCTTTTGAACTAGAAATAAAGAAATGTTATATATAAATGGTCAAATCTGGTCCATATATTGCAGCTTTTATGTGTACAGTTTCCTTTGTAATTTAATCCCCTATATCTATAATGTAACATTGGGGCTGGTTTCTCCGGTCCCCTGACTGCATGTTTGTTGGCACTGTGCCATTCACTGGCGGTAGGATTCTCGACTCCCGCCGCTTGTCAATGCAATTTCCCGTTAAAGCTACACAATGCCACTGGGAAACTGCGGATGGCGGTGTGTTGCTGATGGGAACAGAGAATTCCAACAATGGGAGAATTCTGGCCAGTGTTCCTTGAAATAGGAGAGCAAATGTTTTTTGATTATATAGTTGGAGAGCGATATTAACTAAAAGTTTTATGATTAAAATGTGTGATTGCAGGCATTCTGAAAATGTTTCCAGTGAATGATGAACAATCACTTGGTAAAGACACCGGCACTATTTCAAATTCTGATCAGTGACTATAATATGGTTCACAAAGGATTGGATTGGATTGGATTGGATTGGATTTGTTTATTGTCACGTGTACCGAGGTACAGTGAAAAGTATTTTTCTGCAAGCAGCTTCACAGATCATTCAGTACATGGAAGAAAAGGGAATTAAACAAAATTCAAGAAAATACATGAGAATACATAATAGGGCAACACAAGATATACAATGTAACTACATAAGCATTGGCATTGGTTGAAGCATACAGGATGTAGTGTTAATGAGGTCAGTCAATAAGAGGGCCATTTAGGAGTCTGGTGACAGTGGGGAAGAAGCTGTTTTTGAGTCTGTTCGTGCGTGTTCTCAGACTTCTGAATCTCCTGCCCGATGGAAGAAGTTGGAAAAGTGAGTAAGCCGGGTGGGAGGGATCCTTGATTATGCTGCCCGCTTTCCCCTGGCAGCGGGAGGTGTAGATGGAATCAATGGATGGGAGGCAGGTTCGTGTGATGGACTGGGCGGTATTCATGACTCTTTGAAGTTCCTTGCGGTCCTGGGCCGAGCAGTTGCCATACCAGGCTGTGATGCAGCCCGATAGGATGCTTTCTATAGTGCATCTGTAAAAGTTGGTAAGGATTAATGTGGACATGCCGAATTTCCTTAGTTTCCTGAGGAAGTATAGGCGCTGTTGTGCTTTCTTGGTGATAGCGTCGACGTGAGTGGACCAGGATAGATTTTTGGTGATGTGCACCCCTAGGAATTTGAAACTGCTCACCATCTCCACCTCGGCTCCGTTGATGCTGACGGGTGTCTACCGTACTTTGCTTCCTGAAGTCGATGACCAGCTCTTTAGTTTTGCTGGCATTGAGGGAGAGATTGTTGTCGTTACACCACTCCACTAGGTTTTCTATCTCCCTCCTGTATTCGGACTCGTCATTATTCGAGATCCGGCCCACTATGGTCGTATCGTCAGCAAACTTGTAGATGGAGTTGGAACCAAGTTTTGCCACGCAGTCGTGTGTGTACAGGGAGTAGAGTAGGGGGCTAAGTACGCAGCCTTGCGGGGCACCGGTATTGAGGACTATTGTGGAGGAGGTGTTGGTGTTCATTCTTACTGACTGTGGTCTGTTGGTCAGAAAGTCAAGGATCCAGGTCAGAAAGTCAAGGATCCAGTTGCAGAGTGGAGAGCCAAGCCCTAGGTTTTGGAGCTTTGATATGAGCTTGGCTGGGATTATGGTGTTGAAGGCAGAGCTGTAGTCAATAAATAGGAGTCTGATGTAGGAGTCCTTGTTTTCGAGATGTTCTAGGGATGAGTGTAGGGCCAGGGAAATGGCGTCTGATGTGGACCGGCTGCGATGGTATGCGAATTGAAGTGGGTCAAGGCGTTCCGGGAGTATGGAGGTGATGCGCTTCATAATCAGCCTCTCGAAGCACTTCATTACAACTGACGTCAGGGCCACAGGGCGGTAGTCATTTGAGGCATGTTACCTGGTTCTTCTTTGGTACCGGTATGATGGTGGTCTTCTTGAAGCAGGTGGGGACCTCGGAGTGGAGTAGGGATAGGTTAAAGATGTCTGTGAATACCTCTGCCAGCTGGTATGCGCAGGCTCTGAGTGCACGACCAGGGATCCCGTCCGGGCCCATCGCCTTCCGTGGGTTCACGTTCAGGAAGGCCGATCTGACTTCGGAAACTGTGATGGTGGGTATGGGTGAATTATGGGCTGCTGGGGCACTCGACAGTGGATTGTTGGTTACCTGCTCAAACCGAGCATAGAATGCATTAAGTTCATCGAGGAGTGGTGCGCTGCTGCCAGAGATACTGCTCGGCTTCGCTTTGTAGCCTTTGTAGCAAGAATGTGCATTTTATAAGATATTGTGATGTGTGCTTTGATCCACTGGATAGATTTTAAAAGCAAATTTCAGAACAATTTTCTTTGTAATTCTCTGATAATTCAGCTTATTTTTGCAATGAGAAATTGAATCAATACTAACTAACCAATATAGCACCTTTAACACAAATGAAACATCCCAAAGCACGTCACAGGAGCATTATAAAACAAAGGATGACACCAAGCCACATAAGGAGATAATAAGTCAGGTGATCAAAAGCTTTTTTAAAGAGGTAGGTTTTACAAAGCGAATTTAATGGAGGAAAGTGAGGTGTATGGAGGGTATTCCAGAGCTTGGAGCTCAGGCAGCTGAAAGCATATCCACTAACAATGGAGAAGTTAGTATTTGTGAATGTACAGAACACCAGAATTAGAGGTGCACAAGTATTTCAGATGATTGGAGAAGATTAGGGAGGCGCAAGACCATGGAGGGTTTTGAAAACTAGGGTGAGAATTTTAAAATTAAGGCACTGCATGATCAGGTGCATAGGTGATAGGGGAACGGAACGTGGTGAGTTAAAAGACAGTCAGTGGTGTTTTGAATGACCCACTGTTTATGGAGGCTAGAATGTGAGAGACCAACCAGGAATGTTAGAATAGTTGAGTCTAAGAGGTAACAAAGGCAAGATTAGGGTTGAATCAGCAGATGAGCTGAAACACGGGCAAGGTCGAGCAGTGTTATGAAGTTGTAAACAGTGATGGCCTCGGGATGAAATATGATAAGATTGTGAACAGACTGACTTGATCTCAGACTGTTACCAGGGAGAGGGATGGAGTTAGTACCGTTGAAACATTTCATTGTCTGAAACTAACTTGCTTGGGTTCGCTCTCTTCAGTAACGGTGTCAACCTTGGCTCCGGAGTAGTACTAAGAACTCCGCTTAAAGCCCCACACAAGGACCTGCACAGAATGCAGCAACACCAACTTAAATGTGACCCCAAAACAGAATTCAGGTGTTAAAGTAGTAGAAGGTGTTAACATAAGTAATTCTTATTCAAACCATCATGTAATTTGAAGGAATGCTAATTAATAATTGAATTTTAAATCTGAAACAAAAAGAGAAACTTGTATTATGCAGTACCTCTAAGGTATTAAAATGTTCCAAAGTACTTTACAGGAGCAATGCAAAGCAAATTTGACAAGAAGCTACACAAGGAAATATTAGGACAGATGACCAAAGTCGGATTTTAGGAATGTCTTAAAGGAGCAAAGAGAGATACAGTGTCAGAAAGACGTAGGCAGGTAATCTGGAGATTTGGGTATTGGGTAGTTGAAGGCACTACCACAGTAGCGAAGCAAATAAAATTGTGGGTGCTCAAGAGTTTGGAATTGGAGGAGTGCAGATATCTTGGAGGGTGCTGAGGCTAGAGGACATGACCGAGACAGGAACTTGAGAGGTCATGGAGAAATTTGTAAACTAGGATGAGAATTTTAAAATGAGGCATTTCTTAATTAATTGTCATGAAATTAGGACTGGTGTGGGCCATGGGTTCCAAAGGAATAAATCTAAATTGTTGTTGTTTATTATTAACAAATCTGATTTGTCATCAGTCTTTGTAGTCAAAGAAAATATGGCAATGCACGATACTAAGCCTGTTGTGTATATGGATATGAATGTGACTAACATTTAAAAGCGCATAGGAGCTTTTGTAGACAATACCCAGAATCAGAGACACCATTATATCACTGCAGTTTTATTCTGCAGTATTCCGAAAACTGGAAACATTTTTAACAATTCCCCTTTAAGTGATATCTTTCACCTCTTTATGCTTCTATATTCAGGATCTAGGCTAAAATAAATTAGGTTGCTGTGCCCTCATAAAGAACAAATTTGATGGATGTTGACCGGCCCAGCTGTTTAACGGGTTTAGCTTTGAAATTCCATTGTTTTGTTTTTAAAGTCTGTATATAGTAAAAAGTTTTGGAAAATGTTTCTTTAATCAACCTTAATTATTCCCTTTAGTCACACTATTTCTATCATGCACACCTGCCTTAGATAGCTACCTATTCTTTTTGATCGAGCATCCCCAGCTACATGTGCACCTTCAAGGAACTTGGCATGATGCTGTGATTAATTTTAAAACCTTCACTAAAGTGTTCACTTGAAGCTTTCAGTACTTCAGCATGTCACTATACTGACCATCCACAACCAGCCCTTGCTTGCAAAACTCAAAACACCCACTGTTCAACATTGATTCAGTGATTGGACAACATTTTCTAAAGTGTCTTAAGAATTGTGCTAAAAAACAATTTAATAAAATCAGTTGGGCTGGCAATGTGGCCCACTTACATGTGCTGGATGCTCCATATACACATGAGCTCTATTTTTTTTTTTGTTGACAGAACCTAACGCATACTATGCCAAGTGACAACCATGCTCTAGTTCATTCCCGAAGGCAATGCCTTGACCAATCAGATTCAACTTTCCTGAATTTAAACGAAGTTTGGTAGTTAACTGTCAGTCATCAGTTAACTGGTGCATAGTCCATGGCAATGCCTCTACAATCTGCCTCCACCAATCAGAGTGCACTTGCCAACCAATTAACATTCTCTTCTCATGTAGGATAAATTGTTGTACCCTTCACATTTGGTGTGCTTATGGATATCCTGATGAATGCAAGACAAAAAGCTTTTGGTCTTATTTTCCAGTGATACCGTTAGTCCTTCTGAAAGCCTTGGTTCAAAGTTGACATTTTTGCCCAGAACTATGACTGAGGTTAGATTGTGCAGTGTTCCTAACTTCCAACAGCAGCTTATATTTATATAGTGCCTTTAACATAATGAAACATCTCTGGGTGCTTCACAGGATCATTATAAAACAAAGAATAACATTGAATCCCATAAGAAATTATTAGGACAGATGACCATAAACTTAGTGAAAGAGGTAGGTTTTAAGAAGTGTCTTAAAGGAGGAAAGTGAGGGAGGGAGGATGAGATGCAAGGTGGATTTCCAGAGTTTGGAAGGAGGCAAGCCCTGACAAGATTGCCTTTGGGTCCCCTTTCCTTTTCTTCCATTCACATGCAGTTTTCAGCAGCAGTTGTTGAATATAATTGGGAGCAGGAACCTTGACTAATTTGTTTTCTTTCCCCTTAGCTTAGTGGTGCTAAGGCCTATTATGACATTGTAACTGCTCCAATGAACTTCATATTGACCAGAAATAAAACCTGTGAACGTTAGGACTCTGTGACTTTCTGCTTCAACAAAATAATCCACAGAGGGATTGCAAATCTGGTCTTGGAGAAAAGGCTATTTGTACATGCACGTGGACTGGCCTTCGAAGATGGCTGCACCAACAGATATTATTGGACCAGGAGAGTACAACTGTATACAAGAGTATATGGAGCAGCTCGAGATATTTTACACTGTTGATAATCCCACTGTTAATCAGGTGGAGGGGGGAATGAAAAGGGTGATATTTTCATAGGAAGCGGCCCAGAAGTGTATGAAACAGCTGAGACAAAGGTTGCGCTACTGCCAGATTTGTTTAAGATCGAGCAGCATGGCAGTCCCAATATTGTAGATTGCTGAAAGCTACCAAGTTTGGAACCAGGAATCCGTGCCTGGTGAAAACATTGGAGAATTTATTGTGGTTTTGAAAAGCTGTCCATCCATTGTAACTTTGAGAATTTCAAGAGCATTGTAAGGCTGGTGTGCCGTTTAAAAAGTGAACGCATTCACAGATAGTTGCTGCCATTGCCAAAGTTAACTTTTTATATTGCTTGCTAAACAGCACTGTCTATGGACATGGTGGAACGTGGCTGGAGAGATGTCAGAGTTAACAGCTTTCAGTGATCTGCTGAAGTAAATAAGCTGCAACTGAGCAGGCAAAAAGCTCCTCCAAAAGCAGTTAGCAGAAGTATGACAAAGTCCTGTTACCGGTGTTTCGGCCAGCATTGGACACAATTGTCTATTTGTGAACACAGTAAGAAGTCTTACAACACCAGGTTAAAGTCCAACAGGTTTGTGGCTTGAAACAATTCGCACCTCTTTAACTTGGGGTTACCCCTATCTCTGGATCTGTAAAGACTTACTTTGAATGAGAGTCTTTGCAAGTAATTAAGTCTTTACAGATCCAGAGATGGGGTAACCCCAGGTTAAAGAGGTGTGAATTGTCTCAAGCCACAGACCTGTTGGACTTTAACCTGGTGTTGTAAGACTTCTCACTGTGCTCACCCCAGTCCAACGCCAGCATCTCCACATCATGTCTATTGGTGAAGGCAGAGTGCTGCAGCTGACAGACAGGGTCATCTTGCCAAGTTTATGTTGAAATAATATAACTGGAGAACACACGGGCTGGAGGAAACCACAGTCACTGTCAAACAGCACAAGGTCAATAAGGGGTTGGTGGAGACTCGTATGACCAAAGCACAAAGATGTCCAATGGAAATTCGCAGGGCATCATAGTCTAAGCATTGGATGGAGCTCCACTAGTGAAAGGTTGAGTCAACATCAACTGGAGAAATCAAGCATAGAATTATGAAGTTATGGAAGAGAAAATTCCCATACGGGGAAGTGTTTTGGTTCCAGTAACAGAGAGTATGCACAATTGTGCATCATTATGGTGGAAGGGTTAAAAACCAGCCTTGTTAGGAAAAAACTGGTCAACCGCTCTGGAATGAGATTTATTGCATAGGAGCGAAATTCACAACGCAAGATGACATGATTGCCAAGTGAAAACAACTGATTTCACGGTATATAAGGCCAATGTATGGGTTCAGAGGAATGTAAGGCCAGTTTACTGCAGACCTAGTCCTGCACCATATACTCCAAGGGAGAAATCCGAGCAAGAACTGAAAAGGCTCGAGACTGCGAACATTATCCCCATAGAGAACAGAGTAACTAGGCTACTCCCATTGTGGTATTAAAAGTAGATAATAATGAAAGAATATATGATGATTATAAATCGAGTACTAGAATGTAAGCCACATGCTGCTTTGCCAAATATGAAGGATCTGTTCACAATGTTGTCAAGAGGCCAGATTTCTTTTAAAGCTGTAATCTGACATTCGTATCTGCAACATGAGTTGGATGAAGAATCTAAGTCATATTTGACTATTAATATACACAAGTCTATTTCAGTTTCGTAGGCTGACATTTAGAGCGCGATCTACCAGCTGTTCACGTTGGCAGGATATTCCGGTTCCATGCCAGCGCATGGGTTTCCCAGCAACGTAGGGTACAGTCACCGGGAAATCTCGTTGACAAATGCGGGGTTGGGTAAATCCTGCTGGTGGGTCGCCTCTGCTGCTGAAAGACACGCGACAAGTTGGTTAGTAAATCGCACTCTTAGCGTTTCCTTGGGCCCTGGAATTTTGAGGAGTATGAACCAAATTTTGCAAGGCATTCGGGAAGTCTTGTGCGATTTGAAGGGCATACTTATTTCAGCTCCAAACTGGTAGACCCATGATGACTGGCTGTAAAAAGTTTTTTTAAAAGCATGGGCTTCGGGCAAAGGTACTCAAATGTGAAATGTTTGAGTATTTGGATCGCAGGGTAAGCAAAGATTTGTTACATCCTACCAAGTGTAAGGTTCAAGCAGTAGTAAATGTGCCATACCATTTTCATATTTCTGAGCTCAAGTATCTTGGGGCCAAGTGAATTACTACGTGAAATTCATACCAAATTTGGCAACCTTATTTCATCCATTGGATGAACTCTTGAGGAAGGGTGTTGGATTTGGGTTTATTGTCACGTGTACTGAGGTACAGTGAAAAGTATTGTTTGGCGTTACATACACCATAGGACATAGACATTGGGTGAAGCACAGGGGGTGTAGTACTACTCAGTAGAGAAGATGTATGAAGAGATCAGTTCAGACCACTAGAGGATCATTCAGGGGTCTGGTAACAACGGGAAAGAAGCTGTTTTGAATTTGTTAGTGGGGGTAGTTCTGTGGAATTGGTCGAGGAATGTGGTGAGGCATTCCAGTTGTGTCAAAGTAAGTAGGTAGATGGCACAATGCTTGTACATTATGAAGTGTCCAAAAAGATTAAATTAATATATGATGCTTCATCATCGCCAGTAGCTGCTGTGATCTCTCATGTGTTGGGTAATGGTGAGGTGACACTGATTTACTGCCTCAAACACCCCGAGTTGCCAGTGAGCGGAATTGTACGTGAAGTCTTTAATTTTTTGGAGTAAGGATATTTCATAAATACTTGTTGCAGTTTTGTTATCAAACCGATAAGTCAATAATGCCTTTTTTGAATTCAAAGTCTCCAGTACTCACATTTTAGCTGCAGCTTGAATGCAGAAATGTTGATTCTGCTTCTCAGTAAGACATTAATTACAGGAGTTCTGAAGACCACGGTAATACCAGTGCGATGTCTAGATCAACATCATCAGATGTCGGGCCTAATGGGGAACATCTGTTTTTTTTTTCATATGTAGATCAGTTGACAGTCACAGCAGATGGCATTGATAGAACAACTCACCGGGACCATGCATTGGCAAGGGTATGCAACTATATGGCAAATGGGTGGCTGACACATAACTGGATTTTGAAATCTGGCCCTTGTTTGTGTAAGAATTAGTTGTCAGTTGATAATGGTTGTGCTATGTGAGAAGACGGAGTTTTAATTCCTGAAATGTACAAATCACAGTTACTATGTGATCTACATGATCAACACTTAGCATCTTGTTTGGGATGAGCTTGACAAAAGTTTGTTGGCCAGGGTTAGATGAGGACAGACGCAGAGAAACGGTGCAGTAGAAAAAAAGCCACCATCTGTACCTTTACAAGCATGGAAATGGTCAGATGGAGTGTGGTGCAGGCTGCACATAGATTTTGTTTTGTAAATTTTGTGTAGTTTTTTCATTAAGGAGGGAGGAGTATAACAGCACTTTTGTGTGTATATATGTACGTATATGTGAATATTGGAATAAATAATTTCAGGTCGATAGTTGACATCCATACGGACTCTTTAGTCCAGCAAAGATACGTTCAAACGTGTTTTTGAGACTAATTTCCGAGTCTCATTGTTGCTTTTGACTTGGTTTTAAATTTACTATCTTTGCAAAACATTTTAAGTCAATGGAAAATAAAAACTGGCACAGTGACAAATTGGCTGCTGATTCCATATGCGCCTGTTGGCACGGTGACAGATTGGCTGCTGATTTGATATGTGCTGCTTTGCACTGCTTGTGCAGACCAATTTCACTCCCAATATGTCTGACAGCAAAGCCCACAGAATGTGATGCCAGTTAATTTATTTTGTGGTAGTTTTTTTTTGTTCACCGTAGGGTGTGTATACCAGAGTATTGTGAGCAAATAAATTCTAAACTGGAGCTATATTCTGAAGATTTCTTTGTTTGAATGTTACTGAATCAAGTATGTTCAGCGGTCAATGGATAATCAACCATTATCAGATGAACAATTTTTTATTTCTAAATTTTATGAGCTTGTGAAGGCGACCTTTTTATATCTCCATTTTTGATTTGTGTTCAGCGCTCATATTCCTACCATGGATATTTTGGCACAAGTGTGAGAAAACTCTGTTTTGTGTGTAAATCACATTTCTATAAGGGGTTTCACCACATTTCTGGAAGTCCCTTCATGGTGGAGTGCAGGTAGTTGCGATGAATTTTCAAGCATGTATACTGTATTCTGAATGAGGAGACTACACTCTGCTAATGAGGAACAAAACGAGAAATGCAGGTCTCTGCACATTAGATGATTTAAATAACCACTGTTTTATGTAGGTGCAGAGCTTTATGTTTATAAAATATAAAGTAAGGATCTGCATTGTAAATTCTATGATTTTGATCAAAACACAGGGAGTGGTCCATGTGGTAATTGATTTTATTTTTTTAAACTTGCAATTGTTTGCAGTTTTTTTTAATGTTGTATTTTCAGACTCTTTTTTTGAGATTGCCATGTTAGCAGACTGAGTTTCCATGGTTACAGCTATTGCAACTGATAGACCTAGCCACTCACTGCTGGTTGATATAGATTATTTAAAACTGCCTGTGTTCCTTTCAGTTTGTTCCTTCATGCAGAGGGAATAAGTCTGGATTTCATGGGGCTACAACCATGTATTTCATGCTGCTGTCAGCCACATGAATTGTATAAATCACATTATAGCATTGCTTGACAGATTCTACCCATTTGAGTGGAGGATGCCTCATGTAATCCAAATTCTTCAAACAAGTCGCCTGAAGTGCCTGTTGGCTAAAAACAGCACCTCTTGTCTTTTTTTTCTGGTAAACGTTGGAAGATAGTCCGGTAAAGTTGTACACCATATTTTTCTTTGCCTTCTGATTTAGAGCATCGTCCTTATACGTTGAACATATTGTTTTACAATCCATTGCATGACTTAATCATTTTTTGCTTCTTATAATGGTTTAATAAAAATAGATGCATTGCCCATCTACATCCAGAAAGTTTACACAATAATACACCAAGGGCTGAATACACAATAATACATTAAGGGCTGAATTCTCCTATTTGAGACTAACTGCTGCTGTGGGCTGGGAAAACATGCCACACCTTCTGGCCCTAATCTTATTAATTATGCACCTGGGTGTTTTATGCCATATTCAGTAGCAGGACAGGCCTGGATGGCATGTAAGCTGCTGTCGTGTCCGGGTACCATATTGGAAAGGCACCCATCATCACTGACCCACTATGGAAGAAAGAAGATTGACCTACTGAGAATGAAGATGGATCTCCAGGAGCATTCTGAGACTGGAAGATCCAGCTGCAGATGCTTCCCAGATCCACTGCTGTGGTGTTCAAGGGTTGTGGGTGGCCTCCATCCAGAATACCGGGGGGGGGGGGGGGGGGGGGGGGGTGCAGGGCAGCCCCAGGTATGGTTCAGATGAGTCCTGACATCTACATAGAATTTACAGTGCAGAAGGAGGCCATTCGGCCCATCGAGTCTGCACCGGCTCTTGGAAAGAGCACCCTACCCAAGGTCAACGCCTCCACCCTATCCGCATAACCCAGTAACCCCACCCAACACTAAGGGCAATTTTGGACACTAAGGGCAATTTATCATGGCCAATCCACCTAACCTGCACATCTTTGGACTGTGGGAGGAAAGCGGAGCACCCGGAGGAAACCCACGCACACACTGGGAGGATGTGCAGACTCCACACAGACAGTTACATGACATATGTTTCAAGCTGATGTGGTTTTCCAGCGGCATTGCACAGAATCTGATATGGGGGCTAGACCTTCATCTGCATCCTGTTAATAGGATTCAAACAAGATTCAAGCTGGCATCTGACAGATTTCCCCCACCTGCCTGGTGGGCAACAGCGGAAGATCCCACTGTAATTCACGCCAGAGTGAAACTATTTTCTGGGCCTTGCAGGCACGCTCTTTCCCCCTCCCCACGCCTACCATCAAAGCAACCAGCAGGAGCTTGGGAGAATTCTACCCTGCGTTTCATGGCAACACATCCTTATTGTCCACTTCATATTTTAGGTCTAGTGTCACAATTTTGTCTCGGTTATATCTTTTGCATATTTTGGTGTCGTCATGCAATAGCTTTAAAATTATCCTTGCACTTACATTTTCAGTCGTCTTGAAATTGGATTTCTCTCATCCATATTTAAAACCCAAATATGGTTGAGTTGCTGTTGCCCCAACCTCCTTCCTACTTTGCTTCCTGTGACTGGGCTTAGAATTTCTGGCCTTATGTTGTCCACTCCAGTTTGACATCTTTTCCGTGACTGATGACTGGTTTTTTTGCCCCTACCCACCATAGTGCACCCATTTCTGCGACATAATGTGCTATTGTCAGACTTCCAGCATTCTCTTCACCACATTGCCCTCGGCCTGTATACATTAAAAACCTTGTGGAGCTTAATCCCATGATGGGCCTGTATATGTGATCATTTTTCTGGCTCCTAACTCACTTTCTTAGTCAAATTGCATTTCTAAGCATAGTTTTTAATGTAAAAATCAAACCCGGGTCCCTGGTGCTGTGAAGCAACTGTGCTAACCGCTGTGCTACCGTGCAATCCATATCCTTGTTTTCACTTTTGTGAATGCCTTGGGAGCATTCAATTGTTAAGTTGTCAAATTTCTCTGACATTTGTGAAAAAAAGAAACCGAAGTTGAATAGTAGAAGTTTAGCTTTGACTGACCATCTTTTTCCACTCCCAAGAGAATTTTCGTATATGGTTATAGCTTTTCATTATGTAAACTAGGGGCTTTTTCTATACAAATTGCTTGTGTATATTGGAACAGCTTGAACCTTATTGTTACACTCCTGTCTCCATTCTGTCCTATCTTCGTTCAACGCTCTGTTCATTGTGTTCAATATTTTAGAATAATCTTTATTAGTGTCACAAGTAGGCTTGCATGAAGTTACTGTGAAAATCATCTAGTCGCCACACTCCGGCGCCTTTTTCGGGTACACTGAGAGAATTCAGAATGTCCAATTCAGCCAACAGCACGTCTTTCGGGACTTGTGGGAGGAAGGCACCAGGAGGAATCCCACGCAGACACGGGGCGAACGTGCAGACTCCGCACAGGCAGCGACCCAAGCAGGGAATCAAACCCGGGTCTCTGGTGCTGTGAAGCAACAGTGCTAACCACTGTGCTACCGTGCAATCCATGTCCTTGTTTTCACTTTTGTGAATGCCTTGGGAGCATTCAGTTGTTAAGTTGTCAAATTTCTCTGACATTTGTGGAAAAAAGAAACCGAAGTTGAATAGTAGAAGTTTAGCTTTGACTGACCATCTTTTTCCACTCCCAAGAGAATTTTCGTATATGGTTATAGCTTTTCACAGTAACTTCATACTTGTGACAATAAAAGGTGGTTGTTGTTATTAATTATTATTATTATTGTTAATAAATATCTCTTTATTCCAACATCTATATTTGTGCTTTGAAGTATGGCATTCTCCAACAATTGTTTCCAGAATTTCTAAAGTAGGTTGTGGTTTTTATTTATAGTTTACAGAGCTTCGATCAGACCCCATCGAGCATGTTGTATTCATTTTTGGGTACTGCACCTCAGGAAATACATATTAACCTTGGAGGTACAGCAGAGATCCACCAGAATTGTATAATTGCTTAAGGGGTTAAACTATGAAACTCGATTATATAAACTTGTATTCTTTTGAATCTAGAAGATGAGGGGTGATCTAATTCAGGTTTTCGAACATGTGAAAAGATTCATTTTTGATTATTGTCATGAACCTGCCTGGAGACAGCAGTGGGCAGTATTCAAATGACCTCAATTGGTGTACGTCTCCCGGATTAGAACAGCAGTATGATCATCAAGTATGAATAGGTTAATGCTTATAAACAATTGGTAAGTTCCTCGAAATATACATAATATACAGTCCAGGACGTTGATGGGGGCAGACAGCTGATTATACAGAAGGCATAATCAAAGAACAACAAAGGTATAATTGCACAGCTACTGAAAAGCCAAGTGACAAGCTAGTTTCCAGCCACAAGGCCTGAAGGCCACATTTACAGCAAACAAGCATCTCCGTTATCTTGGAGCCAAGGCAGTGTAGAAAACCTTTGTAACAGCAGTTTTAAAATATCTTCGCTGAGACAGGAAAAAACCTCTCCCAGATTTGAGTATCATCCTTGCATTGTGTGATAACTATATGGCCGATTATTCAATTTGGATGTTTTTTGGGGAATATGAGAAGACTTACAGAATTCAAGTATTGTAGATATATTATGTAAGATTGGGTACATTCTTTAGCAACTGTTTAATAATTCATACATCTTAATTGTGTGAGAGTAGAGTATTCTGGTTTCTGTGTATTTATCTTTTTACTTTTAGTCTTTTTAATAATTGTTAACTAACGACTGGGCTATTTACTCTCCGTAAGAAGTCTTACAACACCAGGTTAAAGTCCAACATGTTCGTTTCAAACGCAAGCTTTCGGAGCACTGCTCCTTCCTCAGCAGTGCTCCGAAAGCTAGTGTTTGAAATGAACATGTTGGACTTTAATCTGGTGTTGTAAGACTTCTTACTGTGCTCACCCCAGTCCAACGCAGCATCTCCACATCATGGCTATTTATTCTCACTGGGGTTTCACTTGTCTTCTCACACTGAAAGAAAACAAAATTATACGCCCCCTCACGAATGCGCTGTTCCAAGTTGAGCCACCCTCCCAGATAACATCAGCGTACTTCATGATAGAATCCAGATTAAGGGGGCATAATTGTAGAACTCTAAACAGGCGAATCCAGAGTGAAATCAGGAAGCACATTTTCACACAAAGGATAAGAAAACATCCCCAAAAGGCGATAGATGCTGGGTCAGTTTAATTTTTTTTTTTAATTGGCAGATTTCTATTTAGTAAAGGTAAGGATATCAAGAGAAATAAAGCAAAAACAGATAAATGGAGTTGAGATACAGATTAGCCATGATCTAATTGAATTGCAGAATAGGCTCGAGGGGCTGAATAGCCCATTCCTGTTCTCCAGTTTCTAAAATTAGCGCCTGCACTATTTAATGTTATCTTCTGAAAGTTTATCATTGTCTGGGCAGCAACTTTTTTTTTGAACTTGCAAACTGTACAGAATTTTCTTAATAGCTTATGTAGATTGCAAACTTTAAACTCTTCAAATATTTCTACTGAAAAGATTGCCATTGATTCCCAAGTTTTGATACTAAGTAGGTTGTATCAAACATTTCTGGCATGCATGTTAAAATTCTTGGTAACAATCCTTCACGCATCATGCTAGTAAACTGTACGATAATGTTGGAGTACCTAAAAAAATCCTTTATCGGCTTTTTAAAATTTTGACAATTATTTTGGTGAAATGGTAAAGCCAGGTTCTAAATGTTATTATTACTCATGAATAACACCTGTTGCAAAGTCTTATTGCATCCAGTTTTGGTCCTAATTTTTAATTACACAATTTTAACTTGTTGGGAAATGCTGAAACAGACACTTGCACGAGTTTGCACTAAGTGTTGATTAGATGCAATTGTCGTGGAACAGTATATGGGCTCCATGCATCTATTTTCGCCAGTGTGGGTTATGCTGGCTGACGTATCAGCAGGCTTCAGGATGACTCTTGAGAGTGGGTGCACAGATTATTAGACATGACACCAGAAGTTCTAGTGAAGGAAGTCTAGATAAGGTATGTCCTTTGTCTTCATTGGCGAATCCACCTCGCCTTCCTCTCTTGCAACAGCTTTTGCTGCTCTTCTTGGTTTCATGTCCTCCTCCCATTACTTGATCAGACCAAGAGATACCCCCAACATACAAAGAACAAGAAAATTACAGCACAGGAACAGGCCCTTCGGCCCTCCCAGCCTGTGCCGATCCAGATCCTTTATCTAAACCTGTTGCCTATTTTCCAAGGATCTACTTCCCTCTGTTCCCTGCCCGTTCATGTATCTGTCTAGATGCATCTTAAATTATGCTATCGTGCCTGCCTCTACCACCTCTGCTGGCAAAGCGTTCCAGGCACCCACCACCCTCTGTGAATAAAAAAAAAAAACTTTCCATGCACATCTCCCTTAAACTTTCCCCCTCTCACCTTGAAATGGTGACCGCTTGTAACTGACACCCCCACTCTTGGGAAAAGCTTGTTGCTATCCACCCTGTCCATACCTCTCATAATTCTGTAGACCTCAATCAGGTCCCCCCTCAACCTCCGTCTTTCCAACGAAAACAGTCCTAATCTACCCAACCTTTCTTCATAGCTAGCACCCTCCATACCAGGCAATATCCTGGTGAACCTCCTCTGCACCCTCTCCAAAGCATCCACATCCTTCTGGTAATGTGGCAACCAGAACTGCACGCAGTATTCCAAATGTGGCCTAACCAAAGTCCTACACAACTGTAACATGACCTGCCGACTTGTACTCCATGCTCATGGTCATTAATTAGCACTTCCTTTCACCTGCTGACGCCTATAATGTGAAGTGGTGCAATGCTAACAAAACATAAGAATTAGGAGCAGATGCATGCTATTTGGCCCTTCAAGTCCACTCTACCATTCAATAAGACTATATGGTTGATCTGATTGTAACCTCAACCGTACATTCCTGTCTACCCCATGTTAATCAAGAAGAGAAAAAAAATCTCGTCATCTCTGACTTAAATGGGCGACCCCTTATTTTTATCCTACTTCTAGGTTCTTCTGCAAGAGGAAACATCCTCTCCACATCCATCCTGTCAAGACCCCTCCAGGATCTGTTATGCTTCAATCAAGTCGCCTCTTTTACTTACCATTAGTGGATACAAGCCTAACCTGTCCAACCCTTCCTCTCCTGACAATCCACCCATTCCAGTTATTAGTCTAGTAAACCTTCCCTGAACTGATTTCAACACATATTTGCACCTTTCCTTAAATAAGGAGACTAACACCGTGCACAGTACTCCAGATGTCTCACCAGTGCTCTGTACAACTGAAGGATAAATACCCTACTTTTCTATTCAATTCCCCTCACAATAACTTCTAAAATTCCATTAGCTTGCTAATTATTTGCTGTACCTGCAGATTAGCCTTTTGTGATTCATGCACGAGGACACCCAGATCTCTGAATCTCAGAGGTCTGCTGCTGTTAAATACTGTTACTGTTTTTAGGTAAAGTCCTCTGAGAATTTCCAGAATAAATGTTGATAGTGGTGAAGTCTTGGTGGAGTGTCCCAGAAAATATCCTAATATCTCTTTGAGAAACATCTTCAAGCTTCAAGTGAACAGTAAAATATGATATACCATTGAAGTGGTGCTCAAAGGCCTCAACGACGACTGACTTGCTGCCAATCAGCTGGTCAGCATTCGGGGATGTATGTTGGGGGCTGGTTCAGCTCAGTTGGCTGGACAGCTGCTTCGTGATGCAGAGCAATGGAAACAGCGTGTGTTCAATTCCAGTATAGGCTGAGGTTATTCAAGATGGCCCTGCCTTCTCAACCTTGCCTCTTGCCTGAGGTGTGGTGATTCCCCCGGTTAAATTATCACCAGTCAGCCCTTCCCCCTCAAAGGGGAAAGCATTGTATGGTCATCTGGGACTATGGTGACTTTTTAAACTTACTTTTGTGAGTAGGAGATGGCGGCAGTGGGTCAAGTGCCATCTACCAAAATGCGAAACCACCTCCCCTAATGAGCACTAGCAGGCAATTAAAGTGGTGGCAATCAGCTGCTTCATGATTTACTGGGTGGATGTTCCTAGTGCAAGGTTTTACTCCTTCACTACGGGAGAGAACACCTCCCAAGGCAAAGTCTTTCACTTAATGCTGTCCAACCATAATTTCAACCCAAGACCACTCTCCCCTCACCTTGGACAAATCACAGGCTGTTTGGAACTTAAAAAGAGCCTCCATTATTTTGGATCAAAATTATTATTTTTTAAAAAAAAATTTAGATTAGCCAATTATTTTTTCCAATTAAGGGGCAATTTAGCGTGGCCAATCCACCTACTCTGCACACGTTTTTGGGTTGTGGGGGCAAAACCCACGCAGACACGGGGAGAATGTGCGAACTCCACACGGACAGTGACCCAGAGCCGGGATCGAACCTGGGACCTCAGCGCCGTGAGGCGGTTGTGCTAACCACTAGGCCACCGTGCTGCCCTGGATCAAAATTATAATTGGTTTTATTTTTGCTGCGAGTAGAGTGTGCTGACAGTTTTGGTGTAAATGCAAATTTGGTCCAACTTGCTATTAGTTCTAAAGAAGGACCATGCTAACCTTTTTCTTATCAATTAACTTTGTAATGTTTCACTTTATGGTAGGTTTTCCTTTTGTGACCATCCACTTTCGGTACACAGCCAGTTGAATTTTTATTGTTGGTGCAAATATGTTTGAGCAACGTACTGAGATTGCAATGTAACATTATCAGTGGATTTAGTTTAACTCTAGAGATCTTGTTTTTATAATAATGATCTTTATTAGTATCACAAATAGGCTTACATTAACATTGCAATGAAGTTACAGTGAAAATCTCCGAGTCGCCACATTCCGGTGCCTGTTTGGGTACACAGAGGGAGAATTCAGAATGTCCAATTCACCTCACAGCACATCTTGTGGGAGGAACCAGGGCACCCAGACGAAATCCACGCCGACATGGGGAGAACATGCAAACGGCGCACAGACAGTGACCCAAGCTGGGAATTGAACCCAAGTCCCTGGTGCTGTGAAGCAACAGTGTTAACCACTGTGCTACCGTGCTGCCCACACTTTGAACTTTGTATTATTTTTCTTGCCGTGCCACGTGCCAATTGCATGCTGTTGTTGTGAGGAGCTTTGCTGCCTTTCTATTGTGTGCTTTTCCTTCCCCCCGCACCCCCCAAACACACCTCATGTTCCCCACAAAAAAGTCAGAATTAAATTGATTTAGCTTGGTCAGCGCTGTAGTTAAAAGGAATACACAATGGAAAGACTCACTGATTTGATTAACAAGCACCTTTTTAATGTAGGAACATTTCTCGAGTTGCTTCATGGGGTATGATCAAACAAGACTTGCGCTAAGCCAAAGAAGGAAATATTAGGAGTGATTAATTGCCTCGGAGGCAGGTTTCAAGGAGCATTCTGAAAGAGGAGAGAGAAGTTGGAATGTGGGGAGATTTAAGGGGGAAATCTCTTCCCCTGGCTGATGTTTTACCACTCCTTAAAGAAGCTGATGTACAACCTCCACCTCAAGAAGAATGCCCTAGAAAACTTGTATCTTTTCCAGGTGCAGAAAATCTACCAGGTCGCTCACCCACATCATCGCTTTAGGCAGCTCCAGAGAAAGTGAGAATGAAAGATTGTTGAAGCAAATTACTGCAGATGCTGGAATCTGAACAACATACTGGACAATCTCAGCATCCCTGGAGAGAAATCTTTCATCTTTCATTCTCACTCCACAGTATAAATATTTCCTACTTTCTCTGTCTGTTAGCTTTGACAAAGAGTCATCGGACTCTAAACTGTTAGCTCTTTTTTCTCCCTACAGATGCTGCCAGACCTGCTGAGATTTTCCAGTATTTTCCCTTTCGTTTCAGATTCCAGCATCCGCAGTAATTTGCTTTTAAACAAAGTGGATTGCTTTGCTGGAACTCAAAGTTAAGGAGTGATTTGATCAAAGTTTTCCAAATTTTGAGGGGAATAGGTAGGGTGGACAGAAATAAACAATTTCTGCTGGGTGTTTTAGGCATTCT
The DNA here is from genome assembly GCF_902713615.1 of Scyliorhinus canicula. NCBI lineage: Eukaryota > Metazoa > Chordata > Chondrichthyes > Carcharhiniformes > Scyliorhinidae > Scyliorhinus > Scyliorhinus canicula. Next base: position 115,630,696 of record NC_052151.1, read on the forward strand.
TTGTCATCCTGACTCAATGTTAGCTCCCTTTTCTCTCCACTGATGCTGAGATTGTCCAGTATGTTCTTTCAGATTCCAGCTTCCTCAGTAATTTGCTTTAACAATTTACACTGCTTGAGCAGAAAGTGCTGATTGGTAGAGGCACTGCCGCAAGAATGCAACAGGTAACTGCCAAACATTGTTTAAATTGATTTTCTTTAGATTTTTCCAATTAAGGAGGAATTCAGCGCCACCAATGAACAAAACTGTTAATTAATTAACTAAAATACTAAATGGTTTTTATGACGTCCACAATGATACAGTTGGATACTGTGGCCAAACACACACAACTATGATGTGATGCTGGCATTGGACTGGGGTGAGCACAGTAAGAAGTCTTACAACACCAGGTTAAAATCCAACAGGTTTGTTTCGAATCACTAGCTTTTGGAGCACAGCTCCTTCCTCGGGTGAATCCTGATGAAGGCGTTGTGCTCCGAAAGCTAGTGATTCGAAACAAACATGTTGGACTTTAACCTGCTGTTGTAAGACTTTTTACAAATAACTGTGATTAACTAGTATTAATTACTGTTGACTAAGGAGCTATTCGATATGCGACTGGACTCCTCAAAGCCTGTCCACCATCTACAAGGCACAAGTCAGGAATGTGATCAAATGCTCTTATCATTCTGCCAATTACTTAAAATCTAAGCCTTTCCTTTCCACTCTATCTCGGCCCCTCGTAAATCTTATACACTTCAATGAAATTCCCTCTTGGCATCCTCGTTCCAATGAAAGCAACTCCATTTTTAAAATCTTTATTAAAAATTATACAACATCCTCGCAATCTCCTGTCTAGTCTGATCAAATCCTTCCTGTAATGCAGTGACCAAAGCAGTATGCACTACTCTCTAAGCTATGGCTAACTTGTGTTTAAAACAACTCTTTCATGAACTCCCTGCTCTTATATTATTCACCTTCTTTAATAAAGGAATTTGGGGTCAGATGGGACAATCGATAGTTTCATCATCACCATTACTAACTTTGTATATTCCAGATTTATTAGTTGAATTTTAAAATTCCACCGGTTGGATTTGAACCAGGTCGCCAGAGCATTAGCCTGGGCCTCTGGATTACCAGTCCAGTGACGTTACCACGACACCATTGTCTCCCTCTACTCAGTAGCTTGCTATTTCTTGTGTATTTCCCTGCCTTGTTGCCCTATCCAGTAACTATACAGTACCACTCAACCGGGTCCAATGCTCAAAATATATATAAAGTCTTGCATGTGCATCCTGTACAAATTAAGCTTGCTTCCTGCCTCATGATAGTTTAAAAGTTATTTTTATGTCTACATTTAAAAAGGCTTTCCAGTAATACTGGCAGCTGCTCCTTCCCTGGCCCAATTTCCCCTGTGTTTCGTGCTGAAACTAATAAATTCCTGTTTTGCTGGGAGCACTTGCCTCACATGGTCAGCATAGGCAGGCTTTTGGAATGTGACTGAGAGTAACTAGTTAGAATGGGGGTTGGAAACAGACAAGCCTGAAAGGTAATGGGCCTCAGCAGGAGCGGGTCAGTGCCAGAGGGAGAACTTGGGTGCAGTCAGGGTGAACAGATAACATATCATGGGGAGAATGAGGGATGAAAAGATATTTGATGGGATTCGGGAGAGAGATAATGGAGAGCAGAATCTGTCACATTTCTCTCTATCCGTTCTGGATATATCTTTGCAACCACAGTACTGTGAAGCTCCACTATTATTTCCTAATTATTACCAAGCCAGCATCACTCAGAGTACGACTAAAGCAAGCATCCACCAGCCTAGTTTGATCACTACACAATATCTAAATCCAAGAGCCCCCACAATTGCTAGCCTCATTATTTCTAAACTAAACAATGTGCCTTTGATGTTGAGGTAGCTGGGACCTGTAGCACAAAAGCCATTAAAGCACTTTTTCAAATATTATCCAATTTGTAAGGCACCAATTTAACCCAGCTATACAGTGTCTACCTGGCGAATACCTCATTCTCAATAACTTGGATCTTAAGAATGAAGGGAGCAATTAAATTTGATTAATCTTTATTTGTGTAATTTCATGATTTGCTGATTAACTTTGTTAGCATTCTCTTAAATGCCACAAACTCGTACTTGCAAATCCTTATGTCTGAGCGGATTGGGATAGTTCTTCTGTCATGTTTGGACTTGTACTGGCTTTGATCCTGTGATGACCGAAAACCCTGTTCTATTCTCTGAACTTTTCTCAATCCATTTGTTCACAACCTGTTGCACTGGTTTGCTATTCCTGGGCCATAACATTAGACATCCTTGTTTGTTTTTCTTCCAGGTTTTGTTTTTTAATCATTCTCTCAAGGCCACTTGCTCATTTAGTAGTCGAATATTTTTGTGAGTTACGGTCTGTGTCATCCTCGGAGTGGCCAGTCCGTGCCGACTTAACCTGCACCTAAATTGTAGAACGACTGTCATGCCTGAACCTCCTGACTCATCTTCTCCCCCACCCCACCAACACAAGCAGTGCAGTGAAGGAGGACACACCTTTATTAGAGAAGGAATATGCATTTTTGTCCTGAGCTTATTATGAATTTTATAGATCTCAGCTATTCTCTACATGACCCTTTATGAGGCCCACTGCTTGTAATGTTTAACCATGTTTGGCTTAGACACAAAAGCTGCAAGCTGAAAATTGAGTCACCTGATCTTGATGGCCCTCTGAAAAATCAGTTTAAGCTTCAATGTTATTTTCTTCCAAAAGGAGTTTTGGGTGTAGCCATCACTGTCTAAGCCATGATCTATGTTCCCCAAGTTTGAGAAACATGCCTTCCTGTGCCAATTTATTTTAAATTGCCACCACTGGTTCATGATTTTAGCCTCTTAATGTGGTCGTTTGATTCTCATCTGCAGGAACAGTATTGGCATTGTCAGGCCTTATTAAACTATCTCTGAGAAGACAGCTTACATTCTGTCAACTTGGCTGCTTAAATTTTCAATATAATTAAGTCAGCGGTGAAAGCTCTTCTAATTTATTGTATGACAAAGTCCCTAATTAAGCTTTATTCTAGTTATGGTACTAGGAGGTTGCTGGTGCCATGATTATTTCATGCATTCTTTTGAATCTGAATGTTTAGGAATTTGGATTATTTTCAGTGGGATTAAGGCAGTTTTGTGCCACTTTATGTGGGAGGTTTCAGAAACTGCTTTATTGTAAGTTTTAGTGCTCACTTTCTAAATGCTCTAGATGAATATGTTCAAGATGAATATGAAACCTATGAGCAGGAATTGTCTTGTTAAAAATATTTGAAATCAAATATGGGAAAGCATGAGGTTATTAACCCATTCATAGATATATATGTTTGCAGTGGGATCTGCAGCTAGCAAATTTCATATTGGAAAAAGTACAGTGCCGCAGCCTGTTCATCATATGACCAAATTAACTCGAGCGGCCCAGTGCAGTGTGGTGGTAGGAATGTTGGGTGAAGTCTCGGCTGAAATTGTGCTTGTTTCTAGGTTGGCAAGATGTAACAAGTGGTGTGCCACAAGAATCATGATGATCTTTATTAGTGTCAGAAGTTGGCTTACATAAGACTGCAATGAAGTTACTGTGAAAAACCCCTAGTCGGCACACAACAGCGCCTGTTTGGTACACTGAGGGAGAATTCAGAATGGCCAATTCACCTAATGAGCACATTTTCGGGACTTGTGAGAGAAAACCGGAGGAAACCCACGCAGACACTGGGAGAACGTGCAGACTCTGCACAGACAGTGACCCAACTGTTTTCAAATTGTATAAGTGACCTGGATGAAATGATTGAGGGCATAGTTGTCAGATTTGCTGATGACACAAAGAAAAGTTGAAAAGTGTGTTGTGAGACATGGAGGCAAAACAATATAGAAAGGTGAAGTGGTGGGCAAAGATCTGGCAAATGGAGTATAATGTGGAGAAAATGTGAAATTGTCCATTTTGGCAGGAACAATAAAAAAACAAGCATTCTGTCTAAAGTAGTGTGCCCATCTAAAATGGCTGCCCGCAAAGGATAAAGGGAATTGTGGTCAATCGGAACACACAGTACACAACCTCTGTGTATTGAGCAAAGGAAAACCAGACTGAACTGAAACTTGCACCTGTTAAAGGTTAATAACCGATTTCCCCAGGACAATATACTCAAATTAAGGAATAGCAACGAAAGCAGACTCCCGGTGCCACCTCCCCTTATTTGGAAAGGCCTACGCACTTGGAACAATAATGACTAGGACGCGCCCAGCCATCAAGGTACCCGCCCCTAATTGGCCAGTATCGATAAGAGTGATCGAGACCCTATCGATCCATTGGATCCTGAGTTAACCCCGCCCAAAAGGGTGTGAAAGAGAGGAAGGATAAGAGGCCCTGCACACTAGGGATCGATCTCTTTTGGGACCAGCCTGTGCCCACATCAATCGCAGAATAACGATCAGCCAAGTTCAAGACCCGCGATCACTACCTGAGAGAGATGAATCGCAGCCGAGACTAGCCTGACGATTTCCAGCCGACACACATGGGGACTCCGATAAACGCCTTATCTACCTGCACTGAGCCGGTCATCCAGAAGTTAAATAAAGGTCATTTTAGTTGATAGGTGTAGTTTAATGTGCAACTGCGTGCATCATTTCAGAGAGATAAGTCTTGTGTTTAATAATAAACTGTCTTTTGAACTAACATACTGGTTGTGTGATCATTTGGTCAGTACAAGAAACATACTCACTGCTTGTGATTTGTAAATAAAGATAGCAACAGTAGTGAGCATAGTGAGCAATTGCTGAGCTCTGGGGTTCAGAGGGATCTGGGTGTCCAAGTGCATGAATCATAAAACGCCAGTATGCAGGTACAGAAAATAATTAGGAAAGCTGATAGAATGTTAGAAATAATTGAGGGGAATTTAATACATAAGTATTATATAAGGCATATAGTCATAGAACCGTACAGCACAGAAAAAGCCCTTGTGTCTGCACCGGTCAAAAACAACCATCTAACCATTCTAATCCCATTTTCCAGCACTTAACCCATAGCCTTTCATGCCCTGGGAATTCAAGTGCACACCTAAGTATTTCTTAACAGATGGCTTCTGCCTCCATCACCTTTTCAGACAGCGAATTCCAAACTCCCACCATAAGTATTCAATCCAGTACTGCCAGTTTCATGTACCTGCTGAAGTTGAAAGTTTAGCCCATAGTTCAATGCACAAGTGCCCTCACTGGAATACAGAATAGTCTTGTTTTGTGGGGATAGGAAGCAATATGTGCTGATTCTCTGGTTAATATAGGAATGGATAGATATTCCAGAATTTTGTTTACCATCTTGAAGGATTGTACAGAATTCTCTCTCCAAGGATTAAATTGGTGGGGCACAGACTTTTACAAGGTCTGTTGAGAGGCAATTACATCTGCCAAAGAGCTTTTACTAATCCCATGCTTTCTCATCTTTTATTGAAATTGCTGGAACCAGCCTTTTTTTAAAGCAGATATGCAAAGATACTCATGAAGGAATTGAAAGAACAGAATGCTGAAAAACAGTAGAACGCAACAAATCAGCATCTGCTTCCCATATCAGTTGTATGTAGATTTTAAGTAGGTGCTTTTCAAGCAGTTAATTATTTGGGGGGGGGGGGGGGGGGGGGGGGGTGTTGGTGGAAAGCAGAGTGGAGATGAGTGCAGTTGCAATCTATTGGACAATTGCATATCCTCCCCATCCATTATTCTGTTCATAACAAATACAGTTGGCTAATTATCTTGGATTCCCTATGGTGAGTGAGGTGTTCGACAGATTTGATTATTATACTTTATTTGCACGCCTAAGGGAAGGAATAGAAGGCAACATGTGCACCGCCAAACAAGAGGACATGCCTTTGTTTGTTGCCAAATTAAAAGCTTAAGTCATTCTTCTACTCTGACATCATGCAGTGTCCGCAATATTTTTTTTCTTCACCCGAGTTGGAGCACTTTACAATGATACCAATTTATCCCCATTACTATCCCTGTAAATTTCTGAAGACCAGATTCTAAAACTACAAAGTTCAGAATGTTAAAACATTATAGTTCTTTGTATCTTCAAATACTGTCCTGTTTTGAACCCTTTCATATTTAGCAAATCATCAATGTTTTCACTTGCATCCCAGATCTATCCTGCCTTTATTTATGGTGTCTGTTATATATTACAAGTGCCTTGCTGTTCAGCACTCTTCTCCGAGAATATTAATTAGACAGATGTGACAGTTGTAAACAGGCCCCTGGTAATGCACAGGCTTGCAAAGAACCTCTGGTGGACGGAAAAGCGAATGGCTGCTTTCAAGCCTGTTATTCCTTGGTACTGACGGTGCTTTCATTTGACTGGTCAACTTGTAACATTAGGAACAAAGAACTTTACAGCACAGGCCCTTCGGCCCACCAAGCCTGTGCCAATCTCTGTCTTATATACACAAAATATGTGCTACACTAATAAATGTGAAGAGGGCATATATTTGTCATGCTGTGTTACATGAATGTTACTACAATTACTCAGCTCTTCCTTGAGGCTCTTCCATGCCAGGTTGATGATCTGTAAATATAAAGCTGAAAAACTAAATCTTACTGAGGAGGCTTCAGGCAAATCCACATCCGATAACATGCTCTGAAAACTCTGCTCCTATTTTGACAATGTGACAAATTCTACCCCAACACCCAAGACATCCACAACACTGTAAAACAACCCATAACATTCTTCTTTTTTTTTTTCCTCTTCCCTACTTTGACAGTCATCCAGACTTGAAACGTTAGCTCCCTTCTCTCTCCTTAGATGCTGCCAGACCTGTTGAGATTGTTCAGTATTTTATCTTTTTTTGTTTCAGATTCCAGCATAGAACATAGAACAGTACAGCACAGAACAGGCCCTTCGGCCCTCGATGTTGTGCCGAGCCATGATCACCCTACTCAAACCCACGTATCCACCCTATACCCGTAACCCAACAAACCCCCCCCCCCCCCCCCCCTTAACCTTACTTTTTTTAGGACATTACGGGAAATTTAGCATGGCCAATCCACCTAACCCGCACATCTTTGGACTGTGGGAGGAAACCGGAGCACCCGGAGGAAACCCACGCACATACGGGGAGGACGTGCAGACTCCGCACAGACAGTGACCCAGCCGGGAATCGAACCTGGGACCCTGGAGCTGTGAAGCATTTATGCTAACCACCATGCTACCGTGCTGCATCTGCAGTAATATCCTCTTCCTTACGTCTGCATTAATGGATTAAGAAAAATAAACAGGATCTGAATTCCGACCCACATCATGCCCAAAACAAGTTGGTTCTTCCTTGGGATCAACCCTTATCTGTGTACCAGGTTTTGTTAAAATTCATGTATTAGCTTTTGAAGTACAGTGTTTACAAACTGGGGTGAAAACATTACCCCTGCCCATCTCTATTTTTGGAGTAAGTATTCTTGATATTGGTTTTCATGCCCAGTGCAGGCATGACGATATTCTGTTAAGCCATGGAAAGCCATTTTATAAAGTACAAGCTGAATATTCTGGTATGTCTTCACACAGTAACACATTGAAAAGCTTTGGGACATTTAAGTACCGTTTCAGTATGTTGGTGAATGAGTGCGGTATAGGGTAGGGTGTTGAGGTGAGGCCTCGGTGGAGGTTGGGGCTGGGGGGTGGGGAGAGGTCAGTTGTGTTGTTATCCAGAAAATGGACATGGCTTTTTTCATGCCTTATTTCCCGGATAACTATCCAGGTCAGTGAGTTGAGTTGCCTGAAGTCTCCAGAGTCTAACTCCGCATTAAAGACTTTCTCGATGGGTCCCAGAGAGCAGGGGAATTGCCCACCGGAAGTTCAAACTTCCTGGGGAACTCCTGTGGAGTCTATATGTTGGGGCTTCAGCGGGGTCCTGCAGCACATCTTCTGGGATGCGTCTGGCCTCTGACCATCTGATGACAAGATTTTCCGGGCCGATGTTTTTTGCATTACATTCCTCTTCCTGTTAATCTCTTCAAAGGACAGAAAAATATTGTTCAAGCATACTAATTGTTCATCCGTAATATACCAACAATCCTTTCTGGATAGAAAATTGTCCAGTGGGTGTGGTGAGTTCACTGGATGTGGGCTTTGCTAGTGGGGCCAGACCTTTCTAATAAAGGCTTCTTTCTGAAGGTATGTGATTTGTGTTGGATTTGGGTCAAGTTCATTGAAGGGAGAAAAGGTTTCAAAATCAGTTTATTGGAAGTTGCCCAGAAAACCTAGCAATTGATCAATCTTTTGTTAAATGTTTCCCAAGCAGCTTTTTTTTTGAATGAGTGCGTAGCATTTAAATTCTCCAGTCATCTGACCTCATTCCCATATAGCTAAGGAAGATTGTAGGATTAGAACAGAACTTGATTTCCTCCCATACTTCCCTCCATACTCTTGGCTGTGTCCCATCTGATCCTGGTGACTTATCAACTTTGAAGTAAGTATTAGTACCTCCTCGATCAATTTATTTTTTTGCCCAACCAGTAACTCAAGTTACTATGAGCGGAATTCTCCGCTCCCCACGCGGCGTGGGAGAATCACGGGAGGGCCCCCCGACATTTTTCGCGCCCCCTGCGATTTCCCCCCCCCCCCCCCCCCCCAACCCCCGCTTGGAAGAATCGGTGCCCGCTGTTTTTCACGGCGAACGGAGATTCTCCGACCCCGATGGGCTGAGCGGCCGGCCGTTCACGCATGTTTCACGACGGCGGCAAACACACCTGGTCGCTGCCGTCGTGAAACGGGTGCCAGGTGCCCGTTTGGGGCTTCTAGGGGCCGTTTGGGGCAAGAGCACCACGACTGTGCTCGGGAGGGATCAGTGCCTACCGATCGTCGGGCCGGCGTCCAAATCGGATGCACTATTTCCCCTCCGCCGCCCCGCAAGATCAAGCTGCCACGTCTTGCGGGTCGGCTGAGGAGAAAGACGGCCACCGTGCATGCGCGGGTTTGTGCTGTCAGCGTGATGACTTAAGCCGTGTATGCGTGGGTTGGAGCCGGCCAACCTCTGCATGCGCAGCTGACGTCATTAGGCGTGCCGGCCGCGTCATTCTTGCCGTGACGCCCCCGCAGCCGAGAGTTACGGAGCGCCGCTCCTAGCCCCGCCGGGAGGGGAGAATAGGGGGCGAGGAGCGGCCTCCGAGGCCGTAGTGAAACTCTGCCGAGTTCACGACGGCCCTCCCGATTTTTCCCGAGAGCGGAGAATTCCACCCTATATCTTTGGCAGTACCATCTCTTGGTAAAGTTTTTATTTAATTCTTCAGCCATGCCCTTGTCTCGATTCAGAAGTCCTCCTTTTGGTATCTAATTATTTATGACTATCAAAGAATTTGTGTTTTATTCTTCTATTTTCTATTCATATTGAGCTCATGTAAAGGGATGCAGGGGAGTAAGAGAGGGAAATAATTCACAGTTAATCAAAGCCGATGCATTTTATATAAACACTTCGTTGCAATGACAAATTCATCAATCAAATTAGATTTCACATTTCACAGCAATCTCCCGGACAAGCCATTCAGAACAAGTGAGAGTCATGCTGTAGAATCATATGCTGGGGCAATTATAAAGGGGTAAAGACATTTGAGGGAGATGGGCATAAAATTCATTGGTATGAATTTTCCTGATCCTGTGGTGGCAAGCTTGGTGTGGTGCAGCAGGGGAGAATAGGGGATTGTGGGTATGGGTGGACAAAAGAGGGAGGGATATGAGGGGAGCTCCTCAATGCATTCATGCCATTAGGGAACTTTCCCCTGGGCAGTCTGGGATGTGGATCAACTGCCCTTTGTTGTGTATTCATGTCTGTTCCTTGTTGGAACAGGGTCACTTTGGGGTTTGATCACGTGATGAATTGATCATTGACTGTTGGACAGGCTCACAATCCTTCTAATCTAGCCGCCTGTATGCAAATAGCTCCCTAATAAAGCTTCTCTTTTTGAATACCACAAAGGAAACTGACCATGAGGTGGTCGGAATCCACACTGCCAAAGAACTGCAGAAATCCCGTGGAGTAAGAAAAATGATTGATCCATGCTGCAGCCATCCAAAAAGATGTAAGACCATAAACACATTGCCACATCAAAGCCGGTGATGGAGGGCACCGAATAATAGCAGAAACCATCATAGAAACCAAAGTTTAATCAGAAGTTTCGGAACAAACAGCATCATAAAAGGGGCTGCCCCATGCTCTGCTTGGAACATTCTGGAACAATGCTCCCACCACTGAGTAGCAAGTAAAATAACAAATTGATTGAGAGCAGGGGAAAGGAGCCGACTGAGCTCAGGGTTGCATTGTTTGGAAAAGAAACAAGGTGGTGCTAAAAACTTTGTGGAATATTTGTGCTTGTACAAGACCTTGCCATAGTAAAAATGGCAAGGGTTTTTTGGCACCATGGGATGTATGACGGTGAGCACTGAGCACTGGAGCTCATAAGCTGAAAGATTCAAATACTGTGTCCAGGTTAACAAAAGTTCGGTGGACTTTGCCCCGACGTTCCTGAGCACGAAATGGGGGAAACCTTCAACCTCCTGTGAAGCCTGGTGCAACCAGAAGAACCAGGCCGAAAACATATGATGAGATTGTGGCTGTATTGCCACTTCTCAGCGAAACCATTGGTCATCGCCAAGAGGTTCAGGTTCCATAAATGTAACCAGCAAGAAGTTGAATCAATCTCACAATTTGTAGCTACTTTAAAGAAATTAGCTGAATATTTGTGAATTTGGAGATGTCTTAAACATCAGCGTTAGAGGCAGACTTGTCTGTGGGTTAAGACCTGAAGCTACCCAAAAAAGGCTGTTAACAGAAAGCAATTGAAAACCTAAAGAAGATTTCCGAAGTCACGATTTCTAAGGAACTAACAGCTGAGGAAGCATAACAATTAATCTCGAGCACTAAAATCCATTAAATAGTGACTGAAATCCGAACACCAACACAGGTTCAAAGTTGCCATTGATGTGTAAAAACTGGGCTCACAGCAACTGGTTGCTGGAGTAAAGATGTAAAATGCAAGAATTGTGATAAAGAGGAGTGCATTGTAGCATAGTGGTTAGCATAATTGCTTCACAGCTCCAAGGTCCCAGGTTCGATTCCTGGCTTGGGTCACTGTCTGTGCGAGTCTGAATGTTCTCCCCGTGTGTGCGTGGGTTTCCTCTAGGTGCTCCGGTTTTCTCCCACAGTCCAGAGATGTGCAGGTTAGGTGGATTGGCCATGCTAAATTATCCCTTCGTGTCCAAAATTGCCCTTCGTGTTGGGTAGGGTTACTGGGTTATGGGGATAGGGTGGATGTGTGGACTTGGGTAGGATGCTCTTTCCAAGAGCGAGTGCAGACTCGCTCGATAGGCCGAATGGCCTCCTCCTGCACTGACAATTATAAAGAATCATAGAATTTAATGTGCTTGTTGGTGAAAGAAGCAACAAATTTCAAACTAGAATTATAAAAAGCAAGAAGCAAATTAATCAAGTGAAAATTCAAATGGACGGAAGGGTGGTACTTAAAGTGGGTGAGAAAGGACCAGAGTCACAGCCAGATGACTAACTAACTGTGGCTGAATGTACTGCCCATTGCAGGGTCTGGATCACTCCTTTACTGGATGGACATCTGGTGAAATGGAGCTGGACTTCATTGGTACCAGAAGCTGAAATTACAACATATTGCCATAAAGCCTTCAAAGATAATACAACCAGACTCGATGTGTATACTACGTGTATTTATCTTATGTTCTATATTCTCAAGTGTGTAGTGATTTTTTATTACTTCCGTACAAGTGACAAATTTAAATCTTGTGCTGCTGTGCATGGGATAAATTTAAATCTAGTGTCGCTAAGGGACTGTATCAAAGTAAATGTGAAGCTAAACAGACCGCAGAATTGTCTCTGCATATCGTTAATGGTAACTATCCAGTCCTAATGGGGAGAACCTGGCTGGAGAGAATCGAGCCAAACTGAGTAATGGTAAATCGTATATCAGATGCTGAGGCAGGCCCAACCAAAAGTTCAAAGGATCAGAAAATAGCAGTTGCTGAAAAAGCTGTGGACAAGGCTCAGGCTAGTAGTGCTGGGACCAAGACCACAAAGGCTTTCTAACAAATGTGGTTCAGTATCGGGAAACAACGGTTGAAGAGCTTGCAGAGTATGCATATTAATGCTTTAACAAAAACAAAGCTCAAATGTATGGTTTAGCTCAGTGGGCTAGACAGCTGGTTTGTAATGCAGAACAATGCCAGCAGCGCGGGTTCAATTCCTGTACCAGCTTACTCAAACAGGTGCTTGAATGTGGCGACCAGGGGCTTTTCACAGTAACTTCATACTTGTGGCAATAAAAGATTATTATTATAAATTTGGCAGATGTTGTAATCCTACAGGAGGCCCAGGGGTCTGCAACATGTCCCTGTGGTCTCGTCTGAATATGATCTACCCAGCTGAGGGAGCAGGGCTACCCCTCCATTCAAAAGACTGTTGGGATATAAATACCCTGGTCCAGGTGAGAGTGGGGGACCCTTTGTGGAGTGGGAGACATGTATAGTAACCTGAATAAAAACAATTTTATTGCTGCAGACATCGCTTCCGAGTGGTCGCTTGCCTGAAACATTAGGGGCTGGTTTAGCACACTGGGCTAAATCGCTGGCTTTTAAAGCAGACCAAAGCAGGCCAGCAGCGTGGTTCAATTCCCGTACCAGCTTTCCGGAATGTGGCTACTAGGGGCTTTTCACAGTAACTTCATTTGAAGCCTACTTGTGACAATAAGTGATTTTCATACATCATATTGGTGACAAGGGTCAGGTGGCGCTGCAGGAGGCACCATTTCCTCTGGATCGGGCCCACCTCGATGAGGGCTCTACTCAGGCAGCAGAGATGCCACTAATCCGAAAGCTTGAGGCGTTCAACACCGAGACTGAGGATTGGACCCAGTACATAGAGCGGATGATCTGCTTCTTTCATCTGAACAACATAGTCGGGGGTGAAAGACAGGTGGTGACTCTCCTTGTGGTTCGTGGTGCAGAGACAGATAGCATTATCAGTTGTTTAACCTTTCCTGACTGGCCTGACATCGGCCAGTTCATGGAGCTCGATATGCTGGTCGACAGCCATTTCAACCCGAAACTGCCACTTATTGTTCAATGTTTCCATTTCCACATGGCTTCTCAATGCCAGGAAGAACTTATCGCGCTATTTTCGGGCCCAACCTGTTCTTTACACTTTAAGGCCAAAGGTGGAGGCCAAACTGGACAAGCTTGGAAAAGCTGGGAATCATCCGGCCAGTGTAATTTGCGCATTCGGCCTCTCCGGTCATGTTGGTTATGAAGACCGACACTTGTGGGCATTACAAAATAACAGACAACCGGGCATCCTGTCTGAATCGCGACCCGGTGTTGAAGATTGAAGACTTGTATGTGAGGCTCAGCGGCGGACACACTTTTCTCAAGCTCAACATGAGCCATGCCTATCTCCAGTTAGTTTTGGATCCATCCTCCTGTCCATCAGCATGCAACGGGGGTTGCAGGGATGTACCAGGCTACCTTTTCAGGGTCTCCTCTGCATGTACCATATTCCAGAGGGTAATGGAAAATATCCTCCGAGGGTTGCCACAAGTGGCAGTTTACCTGGACAATGTGCTAATCACTGCTTCCTTCTACCAAGAGCACCAAAACAAATCTGGAGGACATGCTGTGCCAGTTCAGTGTCCGCCTGCGGTGTGGAAAGTGCGTGTTCCATGCAATTGAAGTGGTCTATTTGGGCTACAGGGTCGGTAGGCACAGACTGCAGCCGGTGGATGATAAAGTTCAGGCTATCTGACAGGCACCCGTGCCTTGAGGTCCCACTGAGCTCCGTACATTTTGTGGGCCTGGTCAACTATTACAGGAAGTTCATCCCAAATTTGGCGATGGTTTTGGCCCCACTGCACTTGTTGTTGAAAAAGGACCAGTGGTGGATTTGGGACGTGCCGCAGCAGGGGGTGTTTACCGAGGTAAAGCGTTGGCTGTCGTCTTGCTATTTACTGATGCACTTTGACCCAGCGAAGCCCTTATTGCTCACGTGACGCCTCGCCCTACGGGATCGGGGTCATTTTGACACCGGATGGTTGACACTGAATGGCCCATTGCATTCGCTAGCCCTGGCACCAGGCAAGCAACACACCCTTCTGGACTTCTTTTTGCTGCTGCGAATGGTGCCAATCCATCTCACTACATGCTCCTCCACTGCCACTACATTCTTGTCTTCTCCCTCTTGCTTAAACAATTACCTGTACTTTGGGGCCATGGCCAGCCTGCTCGTCCACCTTCTTTTCATCCATGCAGGTTGGAGAACCTGAAAGCTGTTTGACAGTTGCAAAGTCTGAAGTTTCTCCACTACTGTTTGCTTGGTCCCTCTACCTGCCTCACTCACGGTCACATCCTCCTCCCCCTTCCTGCCGAAAAAAGCAGACAACCCAGCCCTATTCTAAGAGGTGTGGCCTTCCTCTGGAACAAGGTGTCCCTTTCCCTTATGTTGTGCTATGTCTGCATTTGGCTTCCAGATCTACAATCTTGATTCAGAATTCCTCTAGCTGTTTATACTTTCTGCAGATGTTTGTCTTGGATCACCTTCGTGTCCAGAAGCTCCCACATTCCACATCTCAATCATAATACCTGTTCTGCTATTGTTACGTATGTTACTCTGTTAACTTAATTAACTTAATTGCTATGCATGCCACTAATTCATATGCATGCCACACCTCCTTCCCCAAACACCAAATTTCCAAGAGCACCATTCACTACTTAGAACATAGAACATAGAACATAGAACAGTACAGCACAGAACAGGCCCTTCGGCCCTTGATGTTGTGCTGAGCCATGATCACCCTACTCAAACCCACGTATCCACCCTATACCCGTAACCCAACAAATCCCCCCCCCTTAACCTTACTTTTTAGGACACTACGGGCAATTTAGCATGGCCAATCCACCTAACCCGCACATCTTTGGACTGTGGGAGGAAACCGGAGCACCCGGAGGAAACCCACGCAGAAACTTACTCGACCTACATCTCGCTCCCACCTTACTGATCATATGGTTTGAAAAGCTTTTCTCTTTTATAGACCGTCTGATGCGTTGCTAGCTAATTCAGCTTCCTACTACAGTAATTAACACCAACTGAACCAACTACTTTTAGCTGGTTGACCGATAACAGTCACTACCAGGCAATTACCTGTTTAACAAGCTATTTATTTGAAGGTTGTTAGGTCTGTGTCAGAACCTGATTCTTCTTCTGAAGTTAGACCTGAAAAATACCTCCCAGAACTTGCCACGTGAAACTAATTTACTACTCGCGTGGTCTCGATCTCACTCGGGCGCAGACGTCTTTCTCCATGCTTACCCCTTTGCCACAGACCCACTGCAATGTCGTTGATTCGTAGACTTCGAATCCCATTCGGCCCATCGAGTCTACACCGACTCTCTGAAGGAGTACCGTACCCAGGCTTGCTCCCCCATAAATCCGTAACCCCACCTAATTTTTAAGCGTTAAGGGACAATTTACCATGGCCAATCCACCTCATCTGCATATCTTTGGACTGTGGGAGGAAACCGGAGCACCTGGAAGAAACCCACGCAGACACTGGGAGAAAGTGCAAACTCCACACAGATAGATAGCCGATGCTGGAATTGAACCGGGATCACTGGCGCTGTGAGTCAGCAATGCTAACCACTGTGCCGCCCCATTCCTAACTGCAGTCTGAAACGGTCTAGTGAGACATTTCGAGTTCAAGGGTAATTAGAGATGTTGATCTTGCCATCCCAGGAAAGAATGAAAAAGCTACTCTGTCCTTGCTTTGGGATTTTCTGTTGAATTATTTTCTTTTAATAGGATTAGCTGTATCACATGAGAACTGAAGAATTGTATCTGAAACAATGGCCGGAATTTTCCAGTTTAAAAATTCAAGTGTGTTCGCTTGTTAATTTTTTTCACTGTAAGTTGAAATCATGCCAATGTGTAAATTGTGAATGTTAAGGACTTCCTGCTGGGATCATAACTGGACTTGTTCCTTTATGAATATATCTACTCTGGGTCTGAAGCACAGAATAAAAGTTGCATTCAAAATTTTTTCAATGGAATGACGTTAAAGAATGATTTTGACTCAAGTTGGAGTAAAGGGCTGGAGCAAAAGCTTATGCATTCATCTAGCTTGATGAGTCCACTTGATGAATTCAAAAGCATAGGAATTTGGCCAAATTCAACTTCTCCATACTCCCTGGTTTATGCTTCACATGTTGAGATCCACAATTTCACCTATATGTTCTTGCTTGTATCCTTTAACTGTCGAAAAGCTACTTTGTGACCGTTGCATCATTAGCCGTGTTTAGCATTAGAAAAGTAAATAGTGCCATTCAGAATTTTGTTTTATTTTTTCACTCACATCCCGTGGGCATCGCTGGCAAGCCAGCATTTATTGCCATCCCTAATTTCTGTTGAGAACGTGGTGATGTGAGCTGCCTCATGTAGTGTAGGTATATCCAAAGTGCTGTTAGAAAGACAGATCTATGATTTTGATCCAACGACTGTGAAAGAACCCAAGTCAGGATGGTCTGTGACTTGGAGGGGAACTTGCAGATTGTGGTGTTCTGATCTTGTCCTTCTATGTGATAAGAGGTCATTGGTTGGGAAGTTGCTGCCTAAGGAACCTTGGTGAGTTGCTGCAGTGCATCTTGTAAATGGTACACACTGCTCTTGGTTTTGGACAGATGAGAATATGAAATATAAAAAATCTCAAAGCTGATTTTGAAATCTCAAAGCAAATCTCACTCCTCCGCCCTATCCTGCAACCCTGTGCATTGATTGTGGTCAATCCACCTAATCTGCCCAATTTTGGACTATGAAAATCCTGGATGACCTTCCCCATCCCCACACATACACACCTACCCAAACAAGATTCAAGAGTACCTTCACGATGGGGACTGCAGAGGTTTCAAGGAATCCCACTTCCACCTTCTGCAGGGCAACTAAGGTGGCATAATTTGAGTAGGTTTTGCTAATTATTCTGATATCCTAAGAATGAATATAAAAAAAAATCATTCTTCTGCTCTATGTTTTGAGGATATATTTTGAGGATCTTTCTAAGTGTAAACTAACTTTTACATATGCCTATTTCCTTCAAAATAATTTATTGTTTATGAAGTGCAAAGGCACATTTGAGAGATGTCATGACGTAAAACTTTGATGTAAGCTTGTCTTTCTTCCATCAAATAAATGTACTTTCTTTCCGTTCCTTTTCAGAGCTGCCAGAAAACTGGACTGATACAAAGGAATCCTTGCAAGAAGGGATGGTCTTTCACCTCAAGTACCTTGGTGTGACTGTAGTGGACCAGCCAAAAGGAGAAGGAATGGCAGCTGCAGCCATTAGACGGATAATTACTGTGGTAACTGTTTTATTTTATAAACTTTGGAGAATGCTAATTGCCTGCAACCTGGTGGCAATATTTTTGTTGTGACATGCAATTAATTGGGGAAATTCACAATTACATTAATTCTTGCATCATTGAAGCAATGTCCACATTAAAATAAAAGCTGGGTGGCATTCGCCATTGACTGCCAAAAGAAATATAGCTTTACCAAGGTCTTTGGATGCAGCAAGAACATACCATTGTTGCTGCAGTATGGTTCAAAATCAGAAGCATCAGTGAAACCTAGCAGTGACGTGCTGATGAGGTCATCCCCTCTATGACCATAAACTGAAGACTTGGCCCTGAGGTCAGTCTGTAGCTCAGTGGCAGGTGTGTGCTTTATTATGATAAATGTCTCTAAACTTGTTGAGCACTTTTTAATACGTTTAAATGCGTTTAGGCACTTTTTAAATGCTTTTAGAAACTTTCAAAATGTTTACTTCAATTAGCTTTGAATGCCCAGTTACCGTCCTCGGCGAACATCTTGGACAAAGTAGATGGTTTTCACGGGAGTTGCAAACCCATAGTAGACCTTAGTGTTTTTCAGTATTTCAAGTGCAATCTGGAAAAAGAGCAAGTTGTGTTTCCGTAAAATAAATTCAGACCTCATTTCACATGAGTAACACACAAATCTCCCTCCCTCTCTCTGCTAGTCAGGGCCTACACTGAAACTGTCCAGAGTGATTTGGGAGAAGCTTCACCCCCACTCTTCCCACAGCTCCCCCCACCCCACCTTCACAAACACGTGGAGAAATTATATGCAAAAAAGAGGATTAATAATTCTTATTAGCATTCTTATTAAAATAATGAAGAGGGAGAAATCCTAATATGAGTAAACTGACAAGAAATACTTGAGTCAAAGGTTCTTTATGAATATTAAAAGAAAGAGATTAGCTAAAGCAAATGTTGTTCTCCAGGCGGATGAGGTTGAGAAATTAATAATGAGGAAGAGAATGGCAGAGACTTGTATTCTGTGTCTTCACAAAGCGCATCCCAATAATAATAAACAATCAAAGGGCAAAAGAGAGGGAGGAACTTATAACAATCACTGGAGAAAAAGTACTCTGAAAACTAATGTGACTAAAAGCTTAAAAGTCCCCTGGATCTGATGACCTGCATCCAAGGTATTTAAAAGTGCTGCAGAGATAGTGGATGAGATAGTTGTTATCTTCCAAAATTCCCAAGACACTAGTAAGGTCCCAGAAAATTGGAAAACCACAATTGCAGCACTCTCTGCTCAAGAAAGGAGGGCGACAGAAATCAGGGAAGTATAGGGCAGTTAACCTAACATTGGAATCCGTTATTAAGGGAGTAGTAGTAACACAATAAGTCAGTGTGGTTTTATGAAAGAGAAGTTGTGTTTTGACATATTTATTAGAATTCTTTGAGGATGCAGCAAGCAATGTGGATAAAGGGGAATCAGTAGATGTCTCATTTGGATTTCCAAAAGACATTCAATAAGGTGCCACATAAACAGTGACTACACATGGTAAGAGCTCATGGTGTGTTAACATATTAGCAAAGAGAGAGGATTGGCTAACTTAAGAGGCAACAGAGAGGTAAATGGGTAATTTTCAGGTTGGTAGATTATAATTAGTGGAGAGCCACGCAGATCAGTGCTGGGATCAGAACTATTTACCATCCATACTAATGACTTGGACGAAGGGCCAGAGTATATTGCAGTTAAATCTGCTGATGATACAAAGGAAGGAAAGCAAGCTGTGAATACAGTTGAGAATATGGAGTCTGCAAAGGGATAACGAAAGATTGCAAGAGCAAATATTTGTCAGATGAAGTTTAATGTAGGAAGAATGAACAGAAAAGCATATGTAAATGGCAAGAGACTGCCAAATGCTGCAGTGCAAAGAGATCTGGATGTCCTCATACATGAATCCCAAAAAGGTAGCATGCAGGTACAGCAAGTAATTAGGAATGCAAGATGGGAAGTCTTGCTACAATTGTCCATGGTTTTGGTGAGACCACACCTAGGGTACTGTGCATAGGAGGGATATACTTGCATAGGAGACAGTTGAGATGAGATTTACCTGGTTGATTCCTGGGATTAAAAGGTTGCCTTAAAGAAAGTTTGAGTCATTGAGCCTAAAGTCACTGGAGTTTCAAAGGATATATTGAAACTTAGTGAAGGATCTTGAAAGCGTAGATGCTGAGAGGATGTATCCCCTTGTGGGGGAATCTAGAGCTAGTGGATACAGTTTAAAGATGTAAAGATCTCCCAATTAAGATGTAAATAAGGAACAATTTCTGCTGAGGGTTGCTAGTCTTTGGAATTCTCTACCCCAGCGAGCAGTGGACGCTGGGCCATGATATATTCATGGTCAAGATAGATAGATTTATATTGAAAAATGGAAAAAAACATAAACTAGATGTGCATTAACTAAGATGGTGGCTTCACACCATGTCACTACTTTAAGCAATTCTGGATAATCTTAACTCCAGTCCCTTCAGAGCTAAGTCTTTTGAATTTTTTCCACAACACCTTATACTTTTTAAGATCCATAAAAATTACAGTACCTTTCACCCCACAGCACCTTCACATCTGTTGGGGTTGCTTCTGAGGTTAACCAGCAGATTGCTTTTCAAATTTGGCTCCCTTCGCATGCTGCTTGCTGGGAGTTAAACAGCTATTCCTGCTGTTGGCTGAAATCAGGGGAGGGGGGGGGGGGGGGGGGGGGGGGGGGGGGAAAGAGAGAGGATAGCTCTCCTGCAGAGGTTTCAGTATCTCCTTTTAATACTTTTTTTCCCCATTGATATCTCTATATTTAATGACCTTCAACTCTTGATTTTGGCATTTAGAATTGAAAAGAAAAGTAAACCCCTTCATCACTTTCCCTGCGACACCTTTCCTTCACACCTTGTATATCTTATCCGTTGAATTCTAACATCCTATTTAGATCGATTCATGTTCTATACCCATTCTTACTAGATTGCACTAGGTATGTATCTATTTGCAGTGTTGCTAGGCACATTGACACATCAAATGCACTGGTTAGACTCAGACAGTCACTCTGTCCCCATATTCCCATAGTTTAAAATCTATAACCAGATGATTACTACCAGAAGATATTCCAATTTTTTCAGGACACTTATTGAATGTGGGAGCGAGCTTGTGGGACCAAATGACTGATTCCTATTTGTGACTCCACTGAAGCCCTTTGTATCAGTGATTTTTTTTTTTAGAACAGTACAGCACAGAACAGGCCCTTCGGCCCTCGATGTTGTGCCGAGCAATGATCACCCTACTCAAGCCCACGTATACATATCCCAGTAACTCAACAACCCCCATTAACCTTATTTATTTTTTTCGGACACTAAGGGCAATTTAGCTTGGCCAATCCACCTAACCGCACATCTTTGGACTGTGGGAGGAAACCGGAGCACCCGGAGGAAACCCACGCACACAGGGGGAGGACGTGCAGACTCCACACAGACAGTGACCCAGCCGGGAATCGAACCTGGGACCCTGGAGCTGTGAAGCATTTATGCTAACCATGCTACCGTGCTGCCTGTGATATTTGGACCAAAAAATCCAAGCATTTGGATCTGACTCTCTCCTCCGATGTAAATCACACTGCAATACTTACAAATGAACATTATCATAATATTTACAATTAAAGTTTGAACAGACCCAAATGCCGCTTTGAAGTGTTTAGAACATGAGAAAATAGTTAGTTGTTCCTCAGTTTCCCTAACATTTGAATTTTGTTTATTCTTATTAAACAACTGACACACATGTCCTTTTGAGGAAGAAAAAGACAGTGCGGAAAAAAATAATGTGCTTTGTTTTAAGAAGGACACCTTTATTAAGTACATAATAAATATCTGCTGGGGTCCTTCCCGTTCAAATCCCTTGGCCAGACAGCTACTTCGTGATGCAGAGCAAGGCCAGCAGCACGGGTTCAATTCCCATACCGGCTGAGGTTATTCATGAATGCCCCACCTTCTCAACCTTGCCCCTCACCTGAGGTGTAGAACATAGAACATAGAACAGTACAGCACAGAACAGGCCCTTCGGCCCTCGATGTTGTGCCGAGCAATGATCACCCTACTTTAAACCCACGTAACCCGTATACCCGTAACCCAACAATCCCCCCCTTAACCTTACACTACGGGCAATTTAGCATGGCCAATCCACCTAACCCGCACATCTTTGGACTGTGGGAGGAAACCGGAGCACCCGGAGGAAACCCACGCACACACTGGGAGGACGTGCAGACTCCACACAGACAGTGACCCAGCCGGGAATCGAACCTGGGACCCTGGAGCTGTGAAGCATTGATGCTAACCACCATGCTACCGTGAGGCCCCAAATGCCGCTTTGAAGTGTTTAGAACATGAGAAAATAGTTAGTTGTTCCTCAGTTTCCCTAACATTTGAATTTTGTTTATTCTTATTAAACAACTGACACACATGTCCTTTTGAGGAAGAAAAAGACAGTGCGGAAAACACCACCCTGTGGTGACCCTCCAGTTAAATCACCACTGGTCAGCTCTACCTCTCAAAGGGGAAAGGAGCCTATGGTCATCTGGGACTGTGGCGACTTTACCACATCTGCTCCACTTGTCATCCACTTCCACTGATAACGTTGCATATAATTTAATGATAACTGATGCTTATTGGTGAGTTATATTTTGGTTTCAGGCACTCTTTTGAACTACTGTTTACATTGCCCATATATTTCAAAGATTTCCTTCCGTGCACTATGTCATCTAATAAAGCTACACAGCTTTTCCATCAAGTAATGCAATTTCAATCCTTAATTCTTTGTTATTTTTGCTTTGTTCAAGATTGTCTTTTTAAAAAAAAAGGTCAGCTTTTACTAAATGATGCAGTAAACATCCAGCTACAATGAGCCATGAGGCAATCATTTTCAAACAATGTTTCTCTGTAGCTAATCTGCATGGAAACTGCTAGCTTGTCATGTGACATTCAACGTCAGTGTGCTTGTTTAACTTTGCTTCAACATGAATGGTTTATACTGCCAAAATATAATTTTGAATTCACTAGTTTGAAAAGTAAAATCTGTTTTCCACTGAATTAGTTTTTTAAAATCCAGTTTGCAACATGCAAAATATATAATTTAAGTCGATGTACAAAAAGTAGATCCAACACAACTAGTTTTTGCTACCAGTGCCTTTCTAATGGTGGAAGTGCTCCTGAGCAGGTTCAAGGGCTGTCTATGTCGGTCCAGAATGAAAATGTACATAACTTCTGGGCCATCAACCAAAATTGTCCAATTACAGCTCCCTGCCACTTTACGGAGGAACCTGGTGTGACCATCAGCATGGTCTCCTCTGGAGCCCATTGAGGTACACATTAACTTTCTGTTTGGCGTAAGTGTTGGAACTTGTGGTGCCACTGAAGCCCTTGGTATCAGTGAATACTTTCTCACTCAGTGCTCTTTGGACCACAGAATCTGAGCATTTGGATCTGACTCTCCCCTCCAATATAAATCATACTGCAATATGTACAATTTAACATGATCTGAAAGTTTGAACAGTACCAAATACCATTTTGAAGTTTGTAACATGAGAAAATAGTTGGTTGTCCCCTCAGATTCTCTAAGATTAGAATTTCACTCAAAATCAGAGCTGATTAGCAGAGCTCTGCTCTCCTGTTGAAGTATATGAGTATACAACCCTGATTTCAGTATAGAGCAACACAGGAGTACAATACAATATATATTGTGCTGAGCGCTCACACTGCCCTTGAATTGTAATTGTGATAAACCACAATGTGCAATACGCCCATGCTTTGCATAAATTTAGTGCTGGCATAAGTCTAATATATTTATAGGCAGGTGGTCATATACATAAACTTTTGGAATTCTGGTATGCTAACCCTATATTGACTCTCGTCATTTTTTTATTGACTATATGCCGACCATCAGATTTTTCACGCAGCATTTTTGACTACTGTTTGCTGACAGAAACCAGTGCAGAGTTTAAACTTGCAAAGATTTAACTCAAAGATTTAAAAGTTTAAACTCAAGATTGCCTTTGAGTTTACTAGATACAACTGCCCTGCAGTCACGTTCAAAAGTTAAGTGCATTTAATGGAGCAGTGTGTTTTTTGTTGCCGTTGGCCTATTGCCCATAGTTTTGTCAAAACCATATTTGACAGCTTAAGTACAAATCCATTGTCTCCAATCTGCCAAACCAAAAAAACAGACATTTTTATAAACTGCCATAAATCAATTTTAATTGTTATTAAATGAGTAAAATAACAATTTGGCTCTGCACTGATGTGGTGGTGCACTGGGCTAGTTATCAGCTTCATGCAGGCCTTTTCCTTGCTCCAAGTGGTCCATGTGATTCCTGACCCAATTTGGCCCGATTTCATGTGTATCCTAATAAATGAAATTCGGCTCAGAATTTTTTTTCCCCTGAGAAAACTGACAAGATACAATATCCTGCATGGGCTCAGTCCTGAGGTTGCCGGTCTCGAGGCACTGTACCTATACCATTTTTGTTCTTTCAGCACTAGTTCATCTATTTCTTTGTGAATACTGATTCTGAAGTAAATGTTGCCCAGAAGTGACATGAATGGAAACAAGAACCACTTCAACTGAGAATGGGATGCAGAGTTGTAGAATTCTAAATGAGGCAATGTGTTGAATTTTAATTTGCCCAGAAATAATAATTCAAAATGTTGTCAAGATGCTGTGTTAACTGAATGGAGACACATTTTCCTGCCTCACCTCCACTTTCTTTGACAAAGATTTGCCTGCCTGTTTACTCCACACGCCCCGCCTATAAAAAGCCTCTCCAATATGTTTTAAATCCATTGCTGTTCACATCTCGAAAGAGAAGGCTGGCAAGAATTCTGCCAAGTGCCTGAGATAAACAGCTCTCTGGCACAATAGGATGTTTCAGTTATTTACAAACTGCTCAAACTATGCAATCTGTGGAGAAACAATGGCATGGATGCACTATTTTTAAAAATAACATTTAATTTTTTTTCTAACTCTTTCTGTTGTTTGATAAGTTTACTTCTTTGTCTGTAAGTCACATAAGTGTATATTTGGAAAGCTTTCAATTATAGCCTAAGTAAATGTGAAATAAAATCTGACATGGTATATTATGGCACATTTTCCAAATTCAGAGCCATTGTTTCATGGTGGTTTACATTGCAGACATACCTGTACTATTTTGTTTTGGTCCCGTTTTCTGCTCAAGCCAATTGCTTGGTCCCCTCCTGTTTCTAATCAACATAATGCCTCTCGGGAACATCACCTACTGCCTCTCAACAACATCACCTGAAAACCATATCAGGTTCCACACATACTCGGACAACACATGATACTGCCTTACCGCCACCTCCCTTGATCCCTCCACTGCTACTGATTATCATGCTACTTGTCGGACCTCTGCCATTGGATGAAGACATATTTTGCTTCAGCTGAATATTGGGAAATCCCAAAGCCCCATCACAGTTTTCATTCCCTAGTCACCAATTCTATACCTTTTCCTGACCACTGTGTGAGGCTGAAGTAGACCATTCACAATCGTTGCACCCTCTTTGATCCCGAGATGTGCTTCCAAATCCATATTGGTGTCAATATTAAGACTTGCAATTAAGACAACAGCAAGTGCGAGTTTCTGCTTCACTTCCAATTCATTAATTGCTGAGACACTCATCCTTGCCTTTTTTACTTATGGACTTGACTATATGTTCTAATACTCCCCTTGCTGGCCTACTATCTTCTACCCTTCATAAACTTGCGCTCATCTAAAACTCTGCTACCCACATTCCAACTCGCACCAAGTCCTGTTTACCCTTGTTCTTGCAGACCTAAATTGATTTCTGGTCCAGCAGCAACCTGATTTTTAAATTTTTATCCTTGATTTAAATTCTGTCCGTAGACTTTCTCCTCACCCAGCCCTATAAACTCCTCAAGGAGCCGCTGCTGCCTTGAGTTTCTGAAGAAGGCTCCAACCCAATGCACCACAAACTTCACCATGGATAGGGGAAGGACACCGGTCTCAAATCTATCCCAGCAGGAACAGGGATGGAACCCTGTGCTTCTGGCAGTAATCTGATCCACGCCAACCGTCTGCAAAGACTTCTGAGTTGCTATGGCAACATATATTTGTGCATACATGTTGTAGCTGGAGTTATGGATAGTGATGGTAGAGACTCCAATTTCTTTCCATCATGTGACTGGTTCAGGAATCACTCTCACTCTTACCACCTGCCATTGACGTATGTTGGAAGGAGTAGGACTTGAACCCAGAGACTCTGTCCAAGATGCCGGGATACTATCACTGCACCACTGGACCTCTTCTTCCTCTAGCCTTAGAGCTGTGCAAAAAATGTGTGTTGTACCAATTCTGGCTAGTTTACATCCCAGATTTAATTGCTCCACAATTGGCTCCGGTGCCTTCAGCTGAGTAGGCCTTAAATTCCGGTGTTCTCCATTCCTCCTTCTCCCCCCCCCCCTACCAATCTCTGTCTGTGTCTCTCTCTCTCTCTCTATCATTTAATATGTTGCTTAAAACCTACTTCTCTTGCCAAGCTTTCAGTCACCTGCCCTAATATCTCATGGTTTATTGTCTGATAATGTTTCTGTGAAGTACCTTGGAATGTTTTACTACATTAAAGGCGCTAAATAAATCCACGTTGTTGATGATTCTCTTGGCAAAAAATCCGTTAGTGTCAGCTCTCCTTTGTTATGCCACCTAAATGGCCAATAATCATGCATGACCACCTTTTGATTAAGACTAAAGGTGAACATGGGCAAGTTGGGGGTAAGTGCACAGATACATGACAAATGCATTTTACTATAGATACATGCCGACGTATAGTGCATTTAAGCAAAATGAAAGGAAATATGTTCAGTGGTGAAGTTATTGCTTTAGCAGAGAAACAGGAAAGTCTATGGATACAGACCTACATATCTCTGGGAATAGGAATAGAAT
This sequence comes from Scyliorhinus canicula, assembly GCF_902713615.1. Taxonomy (NCBI): domain Eukaryota; kingdom Metazoa; phylum Chordata; class Chondrichthyes; order Carcharhiniformes; family Scyliorhinidae; genus Scyliorhinus; species Scyliorhinus canicula. The sequence continues at coordinate 115,657,061 of NC_052151.1, forward strand.
ATGACATATAAAAGACCAATGGAATTTTAAGCTTTACATACAAGGATGTTAAATGAGAATAGCAAGAGAATTAAGTTGAATCTGTAAAACACATTGGTTAGGTCACATTTGGAGCATCGTGTGCAGTTTGGAGTATCCATTAATATATGCAGGATATGATAGCCATGGGAATTGAGCAATGAAGATTACTGGGAAATTGTGCAATGCAGATTACTGGCAAATCAATTGAAAAGCTTTGAGTTGTGACAAGTCTAAAATCTGGTGGATTTGACACAAAATACCCTTCAGCTTTTCATTTTACTTTCCCCACTTCAAATATTGCTTAATATACTGGCGAGGGCTGATTTTAAGGAGGGAATCTTTCCATGAATCACTTTTTAACAAAAATGTGTTTTTGTGTTTTAGCATTTGCTTTTGACTGTATTGCCTTTGTTAGGTTTTTAGCAGTGACATACTGTATGTACGGATTCTTACTGTGTTTATTTCTTCCCCTTTCTCCCTTCTCCCAGCCATCCTTGTGACTTGATATTTCACTCCCCTCATTGGTTTTCTGTGAAGCACCTTGGGACATTTTGTATGTTAAAGGAAGTGTATGAATGCAAGCTGCTGTAATATGATCTAAGACTGCATTCTACTTTGTCTCCCAACCTGGAACTTCCAACTGTTGCTGGAAATTGACATTTGAGTGGTTTTCTTAAAAACTTCTTTAGTTTAATACCAGGTGTTTATTATGCTTCTTGCATTTAATTTTGTGTAGATGTCACACTTGCTGCTGCTGTTGTAGGACTTTAGTTCATATGGTATTTTCTCATGTCCTAAAATTACAAACTGTTAATAATCTTTATTAGTATCACCAGTAGGCTTACACTAACACTGCAATGAAGTTGAAAATCCCTTAGTCGCCACACTCCGGCGCCCGTTCCGGTTCACTGAGGGAGAATTCAGAATGTTCAATTCACCGAACAAGCACGTCTTTCGGGACTTGTGGGAGGAAACTCATGCAGACTCCACACAGACAGTGACCCAAGCTGGGAATCAAACCCAGGTCCCTGGCGCTGTGAAGCAACACTGTGCTACCGTGTGGTACTTCTAGGATCGACATATATCCAAGCAAGCTCCACATTGTCTTTCTGTTCTCATAAGCCCCACAATAGAATCTAGTTTGTTAAGGTGTCCCAAAAATTTTCAGACAACTTCATCATATGCTGTATAATATTTTTTAAAGCAGAGAACAGGCCTTTGGCAAACCGATCCATACCAGTGTTTATTTTTAAATTTTTATTATTTCATGGGATGTAGGTGTTGATGGCAAAGCGAGCATTTATTGCCATCCCTAATTGCACTTGAACTGAGTGGTTTGCTCGGCCATCTGAGGGCAGTTGAGTCAAGCATGTTTCTATGGGTCTCGAGTCTCATGTAGGCCAGACCAGGTACGTTTGGCAGATTTCCTTCCCTAAAGGACATTAGTGAACCAGACAAGCTTTTTCATCCTAACAGAGGGAATACAATCAAAAGCAAATGTTAAAACATTTGTTTTAAAAACAACACATTTTTAGTAAAATGTGATTGATGGAAAGATTCTCTTCTTGGGAACAGTGATAATAGTTTCATGTTAACCTTTACTGAGACTAGCTTTCAATACCAGATTTTTTTCTATTAATTGAATTCCGATTCTAGTGTCTGCCATGGTGGAATTTGAACTCGTGTTCCCAGAACATCAGGACTGGGCCTCCAGTGACATTACGACTGTGCCACCATCTCCCTATTTGTACTCTACACAAATCCCCGCCCAGCCCGCTTCATCTAATTCCATCAACATATCCTTCCGTTCCTTTCTTCCTCGTGTGTTTTCTAGCTTTGTCTTGAATTCATCTCTGCCAGTCACCTCAGCTAATCCTTGTGGTAGCAAATTCTTTTCTCTAGGCGAAATAAATTAATCCATAAGTCCCTATTGCATTTATTAGTAACATTCACGACCCACAAGTGCCAGGCAATGATAATCTCCAACAACATAAAATATATCCGTTGCCACTTGTTATTCAATGACTACGAATTATTTGTCATTGCTTCACTGTTGCTGGGTCAAAATCCTCAAACTCCCCTCCTAACAGGACTCTGGGTGCACCTGCATCACAGGACTGCAATAGTTCAAGAAGATAGCTCACCACCACCTTCACAACCGCAGTTAAGGGTGGGTAATAAATGCATCACAAACTTTAAAAAAAAAAAATTCTCTCTTGTATATGACCTCTAGTTCTAGTCTCATCCACAGAAGGAAATATCTTCTCGATATCAATGTTATTAAACCCTATCGTAATCTTCTGGACCTTTCGTCAGATCACACAGGCCAGGGGCTGGCTACCCAATGGATTATAACACCCCTTTCTTCACCTCCTCTTCAAACCCATTGGTATGAACAAAGCTTAAAGCACTTCACACGGCACCATATGTTAGATATTTGCCATCCACCACTAAATATGTTTTCAAACCCACTCTATCACATAGGACGAAATTTTCTCTTGTCTGTTGATTGAGGATACAACGTGAAATGAACAGAAAATGTGAGATTCAAATAAAAGCAAAATACTGTGGATGCTGGAAATCTGAACTAAAAACTGGAAATGCTGGATAAGCTCAGTAGTTATGTAGAGAGGTCATTTGGATCTGAAACGTTAACTGTTTCTCTTCACAGATGCTGCCAGACACGCGTTTATCCTGCATTTTCTGTTTCTATTATAGGAAATATGTGGACAGTTGACCAAAACCTTGGTGAAAGAGACCTATCTTTAAGGAGCATCTTAAAAGGTTTTGAAGAGTGGTGGGGGTGGGGGGTGGTGGTGGAAGGTGAAAGAGAGCAAGGCAGAGTGGTTTCTGGAGGAAACTCCAGAACTTGCAGCCCAGGCAACTGAATGCATTATTGTCGATGGTGGAACAATGAAAATTTGGGATGCACTGGAATGGGAGGCAAGCTGAGATCACGGAGGGCTATAGGAGGAGGTTAAAAAGGCACAGAGGAGGTAGGTCACAGAGGGAATTTCCGGACAAGTGTGAGAATTTTGAGTTTGAAATATTGCTGAACTTGACTACTACATTGGGAGCTAATGAAAGACTGGTTCCATCAAGCACCATATTTGCCAACTTTATTATCGAATCGCAAGTGTAGTCAAAAGTTTCTTTGTTCCTAGATCCCCTCCATGGCCTTGCCCTTCCCTATTGTTCTAACCACCTCCAGTCCAAAAACCCTCTAGATATTTGCTTGCCTCCGATTCTCATTTCCTCCGCATCCTCAATTTTAATCGCTGCAGCATTGGTGGCTATCCCTTCCGTTTCCCCAAGTTCTGAATTCCTTCCCTAAACCCCGCTCTGTTTACCTCTTTTTCTCTCTTCCCTTAAAACCTGCTTCTTCGACCAAGCTTTAGGCCACCTCATTGTGTCACATTCTACTGCAATACATCACAATTAAATGTTAGGCAACAATTTCTTGCACTGCTCCGTGTGCTTTTGATCAAAAATATAGCTTCCAAATAATATACAAAATTTTAACTCTGGATATGTATAGTATGGTATATATTAACTGGTCAGCCTAGTTACTTAACCTTTCAGTCGCCTGCCACTGTAATAGTAAAATAATTGCCATTTTTAACTTGATTGCTTTATAGGCCAAAGCAAGTGGAAAGAAATTCCTCAAAGTTACCCTAACTGTTTCACCTCGGGGGATAATGTTACAAGACACAATAACCAATGAACTCGTAGAAAATGTCTCTATCTACAGGTATTGAGTTTAATCTAGCAGGCTGTGCTGCATCATTTGTTTTTTAATATAGTTTGCCTGTTATTTTTCTGCCTTCCATTTTACCTTGATTCTAAAGGTTATCGTTGCTTTGTGATAAGATATTTTGATTAACTGATTGTTTCTATTATTTATTGAACCTGGAATTGCTCATAGCAGGGGAAAGGACCAAAGTTGCCTGGGATGTTGTTTTCCTATTGGCTTGTCTGCACCTCCCTGAGGTTGAATTTTTGCTACCAAGGTGGGCAGCTGGAGTTCAGTAATTTCCTGACTCTACAGATCTTCATCAGGTTAAGTGACCCAATTAGACCTACTTTTGGCTCTGGGAAGGCATTATGGGGATAGAGTTGGGCCGATCAACCCAGAAACGGATCTAGGTTGCCAAGAGGGTGGGGGTGCTGAGTTGGGCTGGTTAGAAGGCCTGTCTTGGTTCTCTGGGAGTTCATCCCGGTTGTTTTAGAAACTGTTAGACTCCAGCCCTTTTCCCTCACCCCTTCCCATGTCAACTCATGTCCTCCAGCCATCACCATGACACGTTCACAAAACACATGCCCCTCATACGCCATGTCACAACCCAACGCCATACCCTCTTCACATCTCCATTGCCACTTCCATAACCGCTCACCCAGTATCCACCATGAGTAGATTTCAGAAGCCACGTGGAGATCAAAACCAAACAATTCACATTTGATAGTGAAAAATATTTCACTGCATGAAACACATCCACTGCTTTTAACTACCTTGAGGTTAATCTCTTATAAAAGCAAACTTCTATTCAGATGCACATCAAAGACAACAAATCTTTTTATGACCTCATTAAATTGTCAATCAAATTGTGAATCCGCAAAGATAATTGTACCTTTTGAAACTCCTACATCCATAATGACACAATAGCCCTTGGGGAATGGCAACAAATACCTTTATTGAAACTGCACAGTTGACTCTCACTAAGTTCAAAGAGTGGGAATTTAAAAAAAATAGATCATGACACAGAAACAGACCTTATCCACTCATCGAACATGCTTACATCTATGGCTTAAATTTGTAACTTACACAACATTAGTTAAGTCACTTGGACCAGCCCAGGTGGAGTCTGTTTAGCTCAGCACTAATTTCAAATAGCCTGCAAAGTCACTAGCTGCCTTGATCCCCAAAGATTCTCGCCCATAGTTTATAAATATAGGTGTACAAAAAAGTTGAAAAGCAGAGAAGTTTCTAGAGGAAAGCAGGACAAAACAAGGGACCTTGCTTAAATATACCTCGGGTACCAAAAATATTGAAAATGCAAATCATAATTGAATTAAATGGAAATAGTTTTGACATGACAAGGAGACTTGGGGCGCAATTCTCTGGCCTCGTTGTGCTCTCGATCAAACGTAACAAGGCCAGTGAATAGCTGGGGAGGCCAAAAACAAGATCCACGCTGGGCGCCAAACAGTTTGCAATGCAACTGGCCCGCTCCCAAAGGCAAAATTGGGATCTCGCCGTAATGTGACGAGAAATCAATTATCATCACTTAAGCCCCCATTTCTATGCAATTAATGAGAGCCACCCCATATACAGCAACCTCCCCAGCAAGTGGTTGCACTACCGCCGATTAGTACTCCTTTGGAAAAATGGCTGAAGGGCTTATGTGGGGAGCTGAGGAGGTGAGTAGCTATCTTTGCTCACAGGCGGGCGGCACTTGGCGCAGTGGTTAGCACTGGGACTGTGGTGCTGAGGACTCGGTTCAAATCCTGGCCCTGGGTCACTATCCATGTGGAGTTTGCACATTCTCCCCCACCCCCGTGTCTGCGTGGGTTTCACCCCCACAACCCAATGATATGCAGGTTAGGTGGATTGGCCACGCTAAATTGCCCCTTAATTGGAGAAAAATAAAAATAATAATAATAATAATAATAAATAATAATTTTTCGGCACTGGAGGATAGTCAAAACTATTTCCATTTAATTCAATTATGATTGGGTACTCTAAATGAAAAACAATCTTTGCTCACAGGCAAAGAGCCCTGGATTGCAGGGCTTGCCTCACCAGTGCTCGGTGGGAAGTGGGGGCCCTCTGTAGGGATGGGCCACCATGGGAGGGTGGGGGGTGTGCTGGGGGCGGATTCTGATGTCTGGCACACCTCTGCCAGTCTGGGCCACCTCCCGACACTTATGGGAGAGTTTTTCCTGAGGAGGCACAGCGAAGGTATCGTTAGCCACATGCGTGGTTCACAGTGGTGGAAGAGGGGTGTAAGGGAGGGGTAGGGGAATGGAGGAAGGGCTGAGGGTCACATGGGGTGTTGGGGAAGGGGGTGGGTGGGTGCTTCCGCTTGGTGGAGGGGGGGGGGGGTAGGTGTTGGTGAATACTGACTTGTGCTGCCCGATGTAGGTTGTTGACCTTTTTTCAGCATTGAGGATAGTCCTCCTGGTCATACTCTCCGAGCTAACAGCTGCCGCCACCTCATCCCAGGCAGCATTGCTGGCTTGTGACCGACTCTCCGGAACCCTTGGTGGGGGGAACAGGACATCCCTCCTGGCCTCCACCACGTCCAGGAGCCTCCCCAGGTCAGCATCCCAAATCTTGGGGCAGGCCTCCTCGGCACCATTGCTGCGAGCTGGCTGGGGTTGGCTGAGCAAGTGCAGCTTGGCCTTGTTAATGGGGATCTGGCGAATGTGGTCCTGGTGAATCAGCTGACGAGCCTTCATTTGCGACGAGACGCCCATGAGGCCTCGTTAAGTGGACTGATTAACGTTGAATTGCGTTGCTGGCCTCGCTGGGCCGAGCGCCGGGAAGTTCGCAGCAATTTCCGCTTGCTACCATACTTGGAAATCTTTCCAGAGAATTGTGCCCATGGTCTTAAAATAATGACCAGGGTGGAGCAATTCAGGGCAACAGAATAAGAAGTTCATTTATGCACAAGACTTTCAAAATATATTTATTGCAATTGAAAGATAGAGTTCAATTAAGGCATGTGTTAACATTATAAAAGTAATATAATCAAACTAGAAAGAAACAGTCACAGTAGTGAAGAAAGTTTCACATGAAAACAGTCACAGTAGTGAAGAAAGTTTCACATGAAAACAATGTGTTCATCCCATATATCTGGTGACAAGGGATGTAAATTGATGCACTAAGATTGTCAGAGGTCTGACCCACAGTTTTGTGGAAGTTGACATGGTGAAGAATTCATTTTATGCCATTTCAGTCTGTCATGTTCAAATAGAATATTCTGCCAAAGCTAACCCATAGCATGATGTTGACTATTACCACACAAAGTTTGAGCATTTTCACTGGGGAAAAAGTTACTGGATGCACAAATTTGCTCGTCATGCCTGCTTTCCAGCACTCTTAATGTCATTTTTGCTGGAAAACTGCAACCTTCGCATGCATGCATGCACTTTGGATTCAAGACATGCTGGGTGCCATTTTGATAAGGGCATTCTGCAGGGATCATCCATGGGTAGGATGTCCAGATTGTGATTATCAATCAGCATGTATTGCCGATTTGATGGCAGCACTGCCATTCTGGAGCTCAAAACTCTAGCTGATTCTATCTCTTTAACTTGCATTCCAGCAGCGGAATGACCACTCACTAGTGCTATTTAACGGGATCACTAGGAGGTGTTAATTGATTGATTTCTATTGGCTGCTGTGAATTGGTTTTCAGAATTCTTTGGAAAAGTCAACATGGAGTGTGGTACTTGCTAAAGGGCTTAACACTGATAATGGTCTTTATTGTCACAAGTAGTCTTGCATTAACACTAACACTGTAATGAAGTTACTGTGAAAAGCCCCATCGTCGCCACATCCCAGCGCCTGTCCGAGTACACAAAGGGAGAATTCAGAATGTCCAATTCACCTAACAGCACATCTTTCGGAACTTGTGGGAGGAAACCGGAGCACCTGGAGGAAACCCATGGAGACACAGGGAGAAAGTGCAGACTCCACACAGACAGTGACCCAAGCCGGGAATCGAACCTGGCTGTGAAGCCACAGTGCTAACCACTGTGCTACCGTGCCGATTTGAAGGCTTTTGTACAAACGACTTTCACACAGACATGGGTGTTGCGGTATGCATTCCTCCTCGGCGACAACATGACTGGTGGAGTAACCTGAGACACAAAGCAGAACAAGCTGCTGGAGGGGCAGAAGGGTTCTCAGCAGGAGCCCATCTACACACTGGGTGTTCAGGGAGCAATTCCCCTAACTGAACCTCCGTGAGGAGTAGTATATCAGACTGTCACCAGCTGCAGCCAGAACTGCAGCTTTGGAACTGAACGAGGGGTAACTGTGGTGATGAACGTTGATGAGCCCGCCCCTTCCCAGGCTGGAGCTGGCGATGTTTGTGACATGTTGCAGTTTGCTGTTTACTGTTACCTAAACGAGGTCACTGAGGATCTGCAGTCCAATTCACTTTTTTTTTTGCCAGAAGAAATAAACAGGGACTTTGTGAAGGTTGCAGGCTTCTCCAACTTGCAGGATGCCAGAGACTGAAGGCATGTTGTGATGTGGGCAGTGCATTATCAGTTCTTAAATGTATTGTAACTGAAGGAAATCCACTTCCTCAATGTCCAGCTGGTGTGTGAGCACAAACACACAACATTATGCAGGTCACTGCCTGGTATCCTCGCAGCAGTCATGATGTTTTCATTCTGCTTACAGTCCACTGCTATCTGCATCTGGCTACCAAGATAATCCAGAGGATGGCTCCAACAGAAACCTATCATTTGACATGTTATAGGACACTGATGTGCAACCCATGCTTACACCAAAAGTGGTGTGGCCACATCATGAGGGCACAACCCTTGCCACCATTGTATATGGCAGTCAGCTGGAGGAGTGTGAAGAAGAGGGAGAGAAGAGACAATCAACACCGACCCTTCCTGATCAGTTTACTATGATCTACTCATTTAACTGCACTACCAGTAAACACAACTACAATATTCTACTCGGCACCAGTCCTGCTCTTGACCGTCACACAATAACTGATCAAAAAAGCATTTGCTTTGTCGCTATGCTTGTCTTCCTTGTGCCTTTGCATCTCTTAATACTCCTACGTTCTGCTACCCCAGTGACTGCAGCATGGCTGCTGGAAGGCTCCTGACCTTCAGTGGAGGCAACTGCAGATGACTTTGCAGAACAGCCCTGAACCGCCTCTGATTCTCGAAAGCATGGCTTTGGACGTCAGCTTCTTGACCGCGGCAGCAGCAATCTGGCTGGGTGAAAGGAAACAGTAAGGGCACTGGCAGAGTGGCAGTGGTGGGAGAAGAATGCTCGAATCCTGAGAGAGGACGGCAGGTTCATGCTGCAGAGAACCACTGCCATTTCCTTAGGGTGACCCCTCTGCTTTCTCAGTAATATTTTGGAGACTGAGCTCCGCCTGGGAGACCACGGGCTGGATTCTCCAGTCCCCCAGCCAGGTGTTTCTTAGCAGCATGTCGTTCGCTGGCGGCAAGGTTCTCTCTTTCCACCGCTTGCAAATGGGATTTCCTGAAGCCACCCCACACAGGAAACCCATGGGCAGAGTTGCACTACTGGCGGGAACAGAGAATTCTGGTATTGCCACCACGACTGAATAGAATGCGACTTGCATTCCCATTGGGGTCGCTATGTGAGTCAGGACATGCGCATGGGCCAGCACTCTGCCGGTGTGAATTTAGAGCAATTCCCAGCCCCAGCAAGTGTTGTACTGTTGGGGCAGGAGTTAGCACCAAAGAGCCTGGCAGCAGGAGCTGTTTTTAAGCTCTCCACTTACTACAAACTCACTGCAGCCACCATGCTGGCTCAGAGAAGACCTGCCCCTCGAGGTTGGGAGCCCGAAGTAGACCCACAGATCCATGACAGTGAGGACAGGAGGAATATCCTCTTCCCAGCCTGGGCTGCAGACTCGAGCCTGCTCTCCTGAACAACACCTGTGAGGTGGTAACAGAGGCAGTCAGTGAAGCCAGCCTCACCAGAAGGAGACAGCTGATGATCCAGAGGGGTGGGAGCCACTGGTGAGCCTTGAGATGGGCAGAGAACGAGGGAGGGCTGCAAAGGCCTTGGTGCAGGTGTCCTCTGGTCGGGTGAGCTCCACTGATCCCTTGCTCCCTCTATAATGGGGCAGCGCTACTGAGGAGTGCCAGCACCTGTGTGGGCCCTTGATGAAGCTTGGTCACACCCGTCCCCTTGATGATACAGCTAGAGTATGAGGACGTCCAGAAAGGCAGCCTGGGTGATCAGAAGCCTTCTGAGCTTTTTAAAGGACACCAGCATTCAGCAGAGTGAACAGCTAGGTGCCTGTAAGTAGCACAAAGGGGTGTGTTTAAAAGACAGACTGAAGCAATGGAAGTTTGAGCCAGGCTACCTTGATCTTGAGGGTGACACCAAATCCACGGACGTGGCACCAAGTCATTTCCCCGCTACTGGCCCTAGTCTGGGCAACCACCCCCCAGCAAGCCCGACATTTTTTGAGGGTATTTGTGTTTTATTTTGTGATGGAAGGGTGGTTTATGGTGAAATACTTAGATTTTTGTGCTGACTCTCTCTTGTTTCTGAAATATCTTTTTTTTTCTAGTTGATGTGTATGTAACTTGCTGGAGGTAACCACCAGTGATGAATTTGTGACATTGCAAAGTGTTACTGCTGGAATGTAGACAGTTCTTGAATATAAAAACAAACTTGCACAAGAAACACAGTTAAAAGAAAGTGTGATAAATTCAGATCTTTCTTAGGTAACCTAATGGATGCAGTAGCCTCAAAAACTCTCCTAAGCTAACCTTGCTTTTAGGTGAATTGAATCTCTCTGCTCCATATCAATTTGTACAGTAGCACATTCTAGTAATGCAATGATAACACAAGGTCATAAGAAGGATGTTCTCCGACAATTATAGTACTTAGTTCCAGTTCCTCAGATACTGAAGCGATCCACATCTGCCTTCAACAAGGCCTGCTCACTAATCATCCCAGGTCTGAGAAGTGGAAAGTAATATTAAGATTAAGAGTGCCAGGTAATGGCCTTCTCCAAAAAGAGACCATCTCCCCACGATAATCAGCAATATTATCATCTATCAACATCCTGGAGTTGGGACTTCCGGTGACGTCTGCGAGCGGGGCGGCCACGTTCGGAAGAAGCTCCCGCCAGTCCGCAATATCGCGCTCTCTTTCGGGGGGTTTCCCGCACATTTTTTGGGAGAAAAAAACTTCTCCGGTGTTGGCCCTGCCTCCCTCACCCTGTGATAACATCAAAGCTCCGTTTGACAGAGCTGGAGGGCTGAAAGGGCGGGAGGGGAGAGACTGGCCCCAGTGGGTTCAGCGGGGCGGCTGCATGTGGAGGCGGAGCTGGGATCGTGGCTTGTTTCCCCAAGGAGCATCCTGAGAGCTGAAGGGCTCAGCGAGCACAGAAAGGAAAGGAGACATTTTTTTTCTGTTTTTTCTCTTGGAAAACTTTTTTTTTATAAATTTAGATTAGCCAATTATTTTTTCCAATTAAGGGGCAATTTAGCGTGGCCAATCCACCTACTCTGCACATCTTTGGGTTGTGGGGGCGAAACCCACTCAGACAAGGGGAGAATGTGCAAACTCCACACGGACAGTGACCCAGAGCCGGGATCAAACCTGGGACCTCAGCGCCGTGAGGCGGTTGTGCTAACCACTAGGCCACCGTGCTGCCCTCTTGGAAAACTTGAAGGAAGCAGCGGGGTCGGTGCCAAGCGGAGGCTGCAGGCGATGTAAGTGAGATGTCCCACATCAGATGGCTCCCATCTAGAATGTGGTAAGAAGACTGAGGCCCGGTCCCAGGGAAGTTCTGGAGGTATACAAAAAAAAGAAGAGAAAGAAGTTTTAAAGATATTTGAGGTTGAAGAAGGAAGGAAGAGTGAGAAAAAGGTAAACTAATAAGCCGGTAAAGGATGTGAAAAGCAGCATCGAGGAAGGGAGGTAACGCGGGCTCGCCGTTGAATGAGAAGCTGAGCAAAAGTGCTGACAAGGTGACGGAGGCCGGACCGCATGGTGGGGCCGCACTACTTACATTGGAGAAGATGACCGAGGTGATGGCGGTGGAGCTAGAAAAGCAGTTTGCGAGGCACATGGAGGCTTTGAGGAAGGAGGTGGTGGTCACACTGAAGTCATTGGTGGAGGAGGCAATCGCCCCGGTGAGATGTAGCTGTGGCAAAGACATCGGCCGAGGAGAGAGAGCTGGGCGATAAGATGAAGAGCGTTAAGATGAAGGAAGTGGAGGAGGTCGCGTCGCAGCACAGCGACCAGCTCACCTCGATGGGGGACGAGCTGTGGAGGTCAACAGAGGGCTCCGAGCAAAGCTTGAGGACTTGGAGAACCGTTCGAGGCGGCACAATCTAAGAATTGTGGGCCTGCCCGAAGGGATAGAGGGTCCAAGGCCAACAGAGTACTTTGCTAAGAAATTGGCGGAGCTGATGGGGGAGGGTGAGAACCCCTCTCAGTACGAGCTGGACCAAGCTCATCGGTCGTTAAGGCCGAAGCCCAAATTGAATGAGCCGCCAAGAGCAGTAATCATCTGCTTCCATCAGTACTGCATGAAGGAGAAGGTATTAAGCTGGGCGAAGCGCGAGGTGCAGTGGGACGGTACTGCAGTTCGGATCTACCAGGACTTGACGGTGGAATTGGCAAAAAGACGAGCGGCGTTCGCGCGAGTGAAGGCGGCACTGTACAAAAAGGGGGTGCGATTTGGTATGGTGTACCCGGCGAAGCTGAGGGTGACGTATGGTGCCAAAGATTTTTATTTTGAGACAGCGGAGGTGGCTGAGGCGTTTTGTGAGGGCAGAAGGCTTGGGACAGACGTGAGGAGCGGAGCTGGATGAGAGACTGTGGACTGTGATTGGGGAGCTGGAAAATGTATAAATGCTATAACTTTCTTTTCACTGACGTGTATTGTAATTTACTTCTCTTCACATTGTTACAGAGTTCAAGTTATTGGTTGGGTTGATTGGCATTTTGTGTTGTGACGGTTATATCTTAGTTTAGTGAATCGTACAGGTTGGATTGGTGTTTCTGTTTTTTCTTTCACTGGGACTGGGTAGGAGGGGACGGTATACCTTGGCGGGGGGAGCCACCTGCGCTAGGTAACTAAAGTCGGCTAGTGAACGGAGGTGAGGTGAGAGGAGGGCTGCGGACATTGAAGCCTGGTTAGCAGGTTTCGATGGGCCTACGAGGCAACCGAGGGGTGGGGGGGGGGGGGTGATATTGATGCTGGGAGATGTTTTTTTGAGAGGAAATGTAAGGGGGGGGTTCGATGTTAATGGATAGGGGTGGGTCAGGCTTCTGGGGCAGGACCTGGTGGTATGATGATGGTGTATAAGAAGGGTGGGGGGTGAGAGAACCCCAGTTAGGATAGTCACATGGAATGTGAGGTGGTTAGGAGGTCCGGTCAAGAGGTCAGGGGTGTTTGCACATCTTAAAAGTTTGAAAGCCAATGTAGCAATGCTGCAGGAGACTCACTTGAGGGTGAAGGACCAGGTGAGACTGCAAAAGGGCTGGGTGAGTCAAGTGTTTCACTCTGGACTTGACTGACAGGCTCGAGGGGTAGCGGTAATGGTCAGCGAAAGAGTACGCTTCCAGATGGAGAGGTTGGTGGCAGATCAGGGGGGTAGATATTTGATTGTGTGACAGGGGCGTTTGAGGGGAGGTTAGTGGCGCTGCTAAGTGTATATGGCCACAGTTGGGACGATGTGGGATTCGTAAAGAAGGTGTTTGGGGCCATCCCCGACTTGGACACACACAAACTGATGGTGGGGGGGGGGACTGGAACTTGTTGCAGAAGCCAAGGTTGGACAGGTCACGGCCGCACTCACTGGTCCCATCAGTGGTGGGGGGGGGGGCAAAGGCGTTGGCTGGGCTAATGGTGGAAATGGGAGGGGTGGACCCTTGGAGGTTTCTGCATTCCCGAGGGAGCGGGAGTACTCGTTTTTCTCAGCAGTCCATAAGGTATATTCGCGGATCGACTTTTTCGTGGTGGGGAGGACTTTGCTGGCTGGGGTTAAGGGGTCGAAATACTCGGCAATTTCAGTGTCAGATCATGCTCCGCATTGGGTGGATATGGTACTGGAGAAGGAGGTAGCGCAGAGGCCAGGTGGAAATTAGATGTGGGACTTTTGGGGGACCAAGTATTTTGTGACAAAATTGAAAAGGTAACTAAGGAATATGTAGGTTTCAACTGTACGGGTGAGGTGTTGGAGGCAGTTGTCTGGGAGGCTCTAAAGGCGGTGGTGAGGGGGGAGGTAATTTTATTTAAGGCCAGGGTGGACAAAGAGAAGAGATTGGAGCGGCAGAGGGTAATAGATTAGATGTTGGAGGTAGATAGGAGTTATGTAGAAGATGGGGACCCAGCGAAGCTGGAAAAGAGGAAGGAACTACAGGCGAGCTTCAACCGACTGTCCACCAGGAAGGCGGTGCGCCAACTGAGATGATCAAGAGGTGCAGTTTACGAATATGGAGTTAAGACGGGGCATCTGTTAGCAGGTCAGCTCCGGAGGGAAGCAGCGGCAAGGGAAATTGTGCAGGTGAGGGATAGGGCAGGGAAGTTGGTGGTGGTGCCTGATCTGATTAACAAGGTTTTTGAGGAATTTTATGAGAGGTTGTACAGGGCAGAGCCACACGGGGGTGACCGTGAGATGCAGGAATTTCTGGATGGGTTGGAGTACCCGAGGTTTAGGGGAGAGGGACAGGGCTACTTTAGAAAGAGTGATAGTGGAGCAGGAGATAAAGGATGTGATTGGGAGGATGCAGTCGGGGAAGGTGGCAGTGCCGGATGGGTTTCTTCGAGGATAAGCTGGCCACCCTGATGGTGGGGATGTTTGAAGAGGCGATAGGGAAGAGAGTGTTGCCACAAATCTTGGGGCAGACATCGATTTCCCTGTTGCTAAAAAAAATAAGAATCCGATGGAGTGTGGGTCGGAAAGGCCCATATCACTTCTGAATGTGGACGCAAAAGTATTGGCGAAGGTACTGGCGGGTAGGCCGGAGGAGTGCCTCCCGAAGGTGATAGGTGAGGATCAGATGAGGTTCGTGAGAGGGAAGCAGCTCTTTTCAAATGTTAGAAGGGTATTGAACGTCGTTATAGCACTGGCAGAGGGGAGGAAACAGGTGGTTGTAGCATTGGATGCTTAGAAGGCGTTTGACCGGGTAGAATGGGGGTACTTACTGGCAGTGCTGGAGCAGTTTGGGATTGGACCAAGATTTGTGAATTCGATAAAGCTACTATATCAGGAGCTGAGGGCGAGTGTCTGCACAAACAACATCAGCTCGAGATACTATTTTCTCCACCGTGGGACTAGACAGGGATGTCCTATGTCCCCCTTGCTGTTTGCACTTGCAATTGAGCTGTTGGCCATCGCATTAAGAAGTTCGGGGGTATGGAAAGGAATAGTACGGGGTGGGGGGGGCTGCGAATAGAGCATAGGGTGTCCTTGTATGCCGATGACCTGCTGTTATACGTGTCGGAACCGAGTGTGTTGATAGGGGGAGTATTAGAGCTGCTTCGAGTATTTGGGTCTTTCTCGGAGTACAAGCTGAATCTATACAAAGAGTGAGTATTTTGTGGTATCTCAGCCGGGTGTGGGGGCAGAGGTGGGGGGGCTGCCATTCCATAGGGCAGGGATAGCTGATCTGGCAAGGTGGGATGGTCTACCTCTGTCACTGGCGGGTCGGGTACAGGCGGTTAAAATGAATGTGTTGCCACGATTTCTGTTTATTTTTCAATGCCTGCCGATTTTCCTGCCAAAGGCTTTTTTCAGAGAGATTTGAGGGAAGGATTACGTCATTCATATGGGGAGGGAAGGTGGCCAGAGTTAGAAAGGTGCTGCTACAGAGGGGGAAGGCAGGCAGGGGGTTTGGGTCTTCCGAACCTGATGTATTACTACTGGGCGGTGAATGTGGAGAAGGTGTGGACCTGGGTAAGAGGGGTTGATTTCCAATGGGTCAGCATGGAGGAGAGTTTGTGCAGGATTGAAAGCACTAGCAACAGCGCCGCTCCTGATGGCCTCTGGGAAATACTCAGGGAGTCCGGTAATAATAGCTTCATTGAGAGTTTGGAGGCAGTTTCACCAACACTTCGGGGTGGGGGCAGGGTCAAGGGAAATGCTGATTCGGGGGAACCACAGATTTGAGCCAGGGAGGTGGGATGGGAATTTTTGGAAATGGGAGAACGGGATTAAGACACTGAAATATTTGTTTCTCCGGGTCGGTTTGCAGGTTTGAGGAAGCTGGAAGTGAAGTATGGGCTGGAGCAGGGGGAAATGTTTAGATACATGCAGATTTGAGATTTTGCCAGAAAGGAGAGATAAATGTCCTGGAGGAGCCGGCCTCTACATTATTGGAGGAGGTGCTGACGACAGGGGTCTGGAGAAGAGGGTAGTGTCAGCGGTTTACGGAGCTATTTTGGAAAAGGAGAAGGCACCACTGGAAGGGATCAAAGCAAAGTGGGAAGAAGAGTTGGGAGAGGATGTGGAGGAGGGGTTCTGGTGTGAGGTGTACCAGAGATGAATGCCTCCATCTCGTGCGCAAGGTTGGGGCTGATACAGCTGAAGGTGGTATACAGAGCACACCTCACGAGGGTGAGGATGAGCTGATTCTTTGAAGGAGTAGAAGGTGTGTGTGAACGTTGCGGGCGGGGGGGGGGGGGGGGGGGGGGGGGGGGGGCTAACCACTTGCATATGTTTTGGTCCTGTCCAAAGCTACAAGATTACGGGAAGGAGGTTTTTGGGGTACTTTCTAGTGGTGCAAGTGACACAGGACCTGGGCCCCGGGAGACCATGTTCGGGGTGTCGAAACAGCCATCATTGGAAACTGGTGCGGAGGCAGATGTTATAGCCTTGGCTTCGTTGATCGCCCGAAGGCGGATCCTGATAGGTTGGAGAGCAGCCTCTCCACCCTGTGCCCTGGCGTGGCTGGGGGATCTGTTGGAATACTTGACTCTTGAGAAGGTTCAGTTTAAACTGAGGGGAAGCTCGTAGGGGTTCTACAATTCATGGGCATTATTTATTATGCACTTTCAAGGACTGGATAACATCGAACATTAGTTGGGGGGTGGGGGGGGGGGGGGCGATGGGTGTTAATGGTGGCTATGGGTGATTCCTGATTCCTTTTTGTCATTTGTTTATGTGAACATGTGGGCGAATGTTTTGGGTTTGGTGGGAGGATGGGATTGGTGTTATTGATATGGGAATTTACATATTTGTTACTGATTGTTTATTGTTGGTGGGTGTAAATTTGGGAGAAAATGTGAAAAAGGAGGAGAATAAAGAAATATTAAAAAAAAATTCTGGAGTTTACCATGACTAGAACTTTTACTTGACCAACTTTATAAATGCTGTGGCTGCAAGAGCAAGTCAGAGGCTGAGAATCCTGTGGCAAGTAACTCCCAAAGCTTGTCCATCATATACAAGACATAAGTCAAGAGTGTGGACAGCATGGTAGCATAGTGGTTAGCACTATGGCTTAACAGCACCAGGGTCCCAGGTTCGATTCCCAGCTTGGGTCACTGTGCGGAGTCTGTATGTTCCCCTGGTGTCTGCTTGGGTTTCCTCTGGGTGCTCCGGTTTTCTCCCACTAGCCCTGAAAGACGTGCTGTTAGGTGAATTGTACATTCTGAATTCTCCCTCTGTGTACCAAACTGGCGCCGGAATGTGGCAACTAGGGGATTTTCACAGCAACTTCATTGCAGTGTTAATGTAAGCCCACTTATGACACTAATAATGATTATTATATTATTATGATGGAATACTTCCCCCTTCTCTGGATGAGTTCAGCTCCAACAACACTCGATAATCTTGTTGCTCTCCAAGGAGGTTGATCAACACTCTTGTCTACCATAAGACATAGGAGCAGAATTAGGCCACTTGGCCCATCGGGTCTGCTCCACCATTCAAACATGGCTGATATCTTTCTCATCCCCATTCTCCTGATTCCCTTATTAATAAAGAACTTATCTATCCCTGTCTTAAAGACCGTGTGATTTGGCTTTCGCATCCTTTTGAGACAAAGTGTTCCACAGATTCACCCTGCTCTGGCTGAAGAAATTCCTCCTCATCTGTGTTTTAAAGGATCGTCCTTTTAGTTTGAGATGGTGTTCTCTGGTTCTAGTTTTTCCTACAAGTGGAAACATCCTCTCCACGCCCACTCGATCCAGGCCATGCAGTATTCTGTAAGTTATTAAATTTTTCACTTCCTCCCACTGCTGGACTGTGCATCATCGAGCAACTCTGTAAGATTTCTTTGACAGATTCTTGCAAAATGTGCAATTTCTACCACACGGAAGGACATGGGAAATAGAAATAGAAATAACACCTTCAACAAGGTCCTATCCAAGTCATGTATCATCCTGGTTTGGAAACGTATTGCTGTTCCTTCACTGGGTCAAAACTCTGGAACTCGCTCGCTAACAACACATGGCTGTACCTTCACCACATGGACTGCAGCAGTTCAAGAAGGTGACTCACACTCATCCTCTCAGCAGAAATTTGGGATGAGTAATAAAATGCCAGTTGTGCCCACAAACTACCATGTCAGCTTTTTGCCAACAGTTATTGGGAAAGATTTCTGAATATTCTAATTATATTATCCCATGGTGCATAAGGATTCATTCTCATCGCCTATTTTTCCAGGCTTTTCATCAATATTCTGCTAAAGATGAAATGGGAGATCAAGAAAAGTCCAGTGAATATTCAGCCACGTTCACTTCTGTGGGCTAATTGTTTTCTTTGCAAAATATCATTTCAATTGGTAATACAAATTTATGTTAAGGAAAGATATATATACTCCTTTCAATTGGGTGCAATGACAGTTCCACAATATAGACTCAGGATAACCGAGGATAGATTGAGGGCTTATGTTCCATAGAGTTTAAAGGAGTGAGAGGTGATCGAATTGAAATGTGCAGAATTCTTTGTGGGCTAAACAAGATCTATGCTGTGAGGTTTTGTCCCTTGGCTAGAGAGACTACATCTTGGGTGATAGACTCCGGATAAGGGATTGACTATTTAGGGATGAGAAGAAGAGAAACTGCTTCAATTAGGAGGTTGAGAGTAATTGGAATTCTCTACCTCATCAGATTGTTTTTTGCAATGTAATTTTTTAAATAGATGTTGACATTGAATAGAATTCTATAACCCTAGAGAACAAAGACCTTGCATGGTCTTGCATGCCCATGCTGACTGTTTAAGAGACCTGGCCAGTTTAGTCCTAAACCCCAGCCTTTACCCTGCAAATGTGTAATTGCCTTTAACAGAATCTGATCACACCACCCTTTTCAGTAATACATTTCAGATCTTAATAGTGGTTTATGTATATAAATGTCTCCCCTTTTTCCCTCTCATTCTTTTTGCCAGTTATTTTAATTTCCTGTTCTGTTTTTTGTCACTATTATCAAAGAAACTCATGTACATTGCAGTGTATAAGAATACCCAATTTTCTTCGGCACCAAAAATCAGGTCAGGTCTCTACTCAGCGTTTACTCTACTAAGAAATGCTGCACTCACATTGGGCCTCAATTTTTCATCTCAAATGCATGTTTTACCTGTCTAAGTTGGCATATGGAATCCAGCAAGTGATATATGGGCTATGTTGCTGAGAAGCTGTGCGGGAGTTTAAGACCACCCACACACACAAGACCATGTCGTGCATGGAGAACCACAAACAAAAATGGGTTTCCCAGCAATTAGAATGAAGCATGAAGCTGGCTTTTGGCTAAAAATCATAACATTTGCAAACTCGTTACATCATTATGCTGCTGCGAGGGAATTCAATGCTGCTGAAAAGCTGATGTGAGACTGGAAGAAAAAGGTGCACAAAACCAAATGTGCCATGAGACAGGAATTGGCCACTGGCCTGATCTTGTGAATCCTGTATTGGAATGGGTTCTTGCAAATCATCCGAATGGTTACACCATCACCAGAAATGCAACATGCATATATGCACTTAAGTGGGCCAAACCAAACCTCGAGTCCAGCAAAGATTTCCAAGCAACAGCTTATTGGTGTTGCCACTTTACGGAACAAAAATAAATGTCTCGTTGTGGCAAAAGATGAAGAAATCTCAAGAGACTACCAAAAGGCTGTGATGCCAAAATTCCAAGTTTCCAGCAATTATTCATTCGGTAGTGGGGAAAAGCAGGGTTGCCAAATCAATTCCAGAGTGGGATCCTTTTGACGATGCCATAGTCAAAGTGAGTCTGAATTGATTCAATGAACTCTTTGTATCAAATGCCGAAGGCAGTAAAATTAACTGTTACATAACGTTTTATTGTGATTAAAGGTAGAGAATTAATTTATCCAATAAAACGTGCCATGTGGATTTAATTTGAATTACCAGTGTTTTGTTTACATTTCAAAATGGTGATCACCTGCATCAACACTGGCAATTCACGTTTGTTATACTCGGCATATATGTAGATCCTCATTTTTGGAAGATTTTTTTTGAGGCGTCAGAAGTCAACTAACGCGCTGCGATCTATGGTAATTTCTCACTATTTGCTCTATCAAAACCCCTCCATTATGAATGTCTATTCTATCTTCCTTAAACCATATATGTTCTAAGGAAAATAATTGCAGTTTCTCCAATGTCCACATAACTGAAATATCTCATTCCTGGTATCATATTGGCAAACCATCAGTACCTTGACAACATTCCTAAAGTGTGATGCCCTTGTATGCAATAATCACGCTGAGACCTAACCAGGAATTTGTAAATATGCAGCTTGACTTCTGGAGTTGTGTTCAGTACCTCTATTTATAATGCCAAGTATGACTGCCTTCGGAACTTGCCCTAGCACTTTCAAATATGTACCTCCAGGTCTCTATGTAATTGCACCCTTTCAAAATAGTCCTAGGTCAGTCATCCTCCCATTTTCATACAGCAAACAAATCCCTTTCAAAGGGAATGTCTTCATGTGACAAATCTTTGCTGATGGCTGAAGAGTCAAATCCTTGAGAGGTAGGCTCTTTCATAAGTGCCGCACGTGAAAATACCAGATGTTATGGATTGTGATTTTCTGCACTGGTCTCACTTGCCAAGGCGCTGGTCATTATGGTCGTGTACACTAGACCACAGGAGGTTGTGCCATTTTCCTTCAAATTAAATTTAGATTATACTGCTTCACCATGTCGTTTCTTTTGAAGTGCACCACTTCATACTTATCCATATTAAATTGTATCTGCCATGTATCTCCAATTTCACCATTCTATTTGATCCTGAAGTGTGCTGCTATTTAATTCAATGTTAAAGATACTTTATTTTGGACAAGATCGTAAAATCCGGCTCACCTGCCTTCTTAGGTGAATTTAAAGGATCCCAGGGTACTATTGTAGAGAGGTACGGGAGGTCCTCAAGTCCTGGCCATCAGCCATCTTAAAAATAGACACAATCTGTTCATTTATTTCATTGCCTTTTGTGGAATTTGCTATTTGTAAATGGCTGGCACATTTCCTTCATTACAACAATAACTACACTTCAGAAATGTTTAAAAGGCACTTTGGGATATCTGGGGTGGGATTCTCCGAGGGGGTCGGAGAATCGCCCGGGGCCGGTGTCAATCCTGCCCCGCCGTGTCCCAAATTCTCCGCGCCCCCCCCCCCCCCCCCAGATTCGGCGGGGGTGGGAATCGCGCTGCGTTGGTCAGCGGGACCTCTCGACAGTCGACGGGCCCCCCGCGGCGATTCTCCGGCCCGCGATGGGCCATAATCCCGCCGCTGATGGGCCTTTCCCGCTGGCGTGGATTAAACCACCTACCTGACCGGCGGGATTGGTGGCGCAGGCGGGCTCCGGGGTCCTGGGCGCAGGGGGGGGGGGTGTCCCCATGGTGGTCTGGCCCGTGATTGGGGCCCACCGATCGGCAGGCGGGCCTGTGCTGTGGGGGCACTCTTTTTCTTCCGCCTCCACCATGGCCTTCACCATGGCGGAGGTGGAAGAGAACCCCTCCCCTGCGCATGCACCAGTATGACGTCAGCAGCCACTGATGCTCCAGCGCATATGCGGATTTACGCCGGCCGGCGAAGTCCTTTCGGCCCCGGCTGGCGTGGCGCCAAAGGCCGTTCACGCCAGCCGGCGGAGTGCAAACCACTCCGGCGCAGGCCTAGCCCCTCAATGTGAGGGCTTGGCCTCCGCACCTTTGGGGAGGTCCGACACCAGAGTGGTTCACGCCACTCCCAACACGCCGGGACCCCCCGCCCCGCCGGGTAGGGGAGTATCCCAGCCCAGGAGTTCATAACAGCTTGAAATAGCGTTCTTTCAAATAAGTGGAAGCAAAGCAGTTGTGCTTTATATTCAAATGATTCATCGATTTTGAAAATACTACTTGTAGAGAATTAATTGAAAATGATTGGTAAATTGACATAGAAAATTGTGAAACATTCAAGTGACCAAAAATAAATGATAATGTAAAGTTCAAAGCCTGAAAATCAATGGAATGATGAAGGCCTTTTCTCCGGACTGATGATCAGAATGATGAACCATCTTACATGGTAGCCTATGATAGCTAGTTCAACTTTCATAGCAAGGAAGTTAGAATAACCCATGAAAGTCATTGGGAAACGAATGATCAATCTGATTTTTCAGCATTACAATGCAATTAGTGTTGACATATCGTATGTTGGATTCTCCACCACACAACTCCGGTAATGCGGATTGGGCAGCTGGCCGAAATCGAGGTTCGTGCCAGGCACTGAACCGGCTGCTACGCTCCAGATCCCCGCTAACGGTGGGATCGGGGTTCGCGCCAGTGGAAGGATGCGAATGGGTGCAAATAGATCTTGATGGGCCTTCATCTCTGTGGGGGGGGGGGGGGGGGGGGGGGGGGGAGTTGGTAACCCAATGGAGTTGTCCCCAAAATCCACCGAGGGCCACCCTCCCCTCCTCACAAGCTGCACACTCCTTTCTACCACCCCCACAAAGACCCTCTAAATAGGGAGACACATCCACCCCCCATACACAAGCACACGTAGTGACCCCCCTAACAACGGAGATTTTCACAGATGCTTCCTAACTAAAGGAAATCCCCCCCCCCCCTCCCCCCCCCCCCCCCCCCCCCCCCCCCCCCCCCCCCCCCCCCCCCCCCCCCCCCCCCCCCCCCCCCCCACAGAGATTCCCTGACTAAAGGAATCCCCCTCCCACAGAGATTCCATAACTAAAGTGACCCCCCCTACTGGGGCATCCCTCATCTATCTCGCCAGACGGCGAGGGATACTGACTTACTTCCAGATTTGTGCTTCAATCAGCAGCAATTCTCCTCCGGTGGGGGAACATAGTCTCCCAAACGTAGTATCCTGCTCCATATCTCAATTATATCTCCCTTCCTGTGAACAAAATGAAAAGAAAATACTCTCCCACATAATGGATAGTATAATCATTGCAAATACCTGTTTTGGAAACGCAACTGGAAGTTAAGTGACACCCAACTTTCTCTCATGATCACTTTATTTGAATATATTCATATTCCTGGGCATCTGAGGGGGAAAAATAGAGGGGTCAGGTCTTTTTCTTGGTCACGCATTTTCTGGTCAATTTTATTTCTGTTTAATTTTATTTCTGCTTTTGTCAATGAAATGCTGGGACAGGGCAAAATGTTGCTTTGAAAATAATGCCCCATTTTACAGTCCTTTAAATTGGATTCTGTGTTCGTTTGTGCAAAAAAATAAGCTGCCAGCTTTCTGTAATGATGAAAGATATGTTCATGTTAAAATATGTTCAGATCAATCTGAGTAATGTATGTGCTTATTGCTATTTTCTTTCAACAGAATATCATATTGCACTGCAGACAAGACTCAGGACAAGGTCTTTGCATATATTGCTCAGAGTCAACTAAATGAGACTTTGGAATGCCATGCATTTCTTTGTCCGAAGAAAAAAATTGTAAGTTTCAAAAGTAATATGCTGAAATATTAACAGGGTCATCGTTTATTTTTTTGCAGCATGACATATGAAGTAAATCTTATTTTAAAATAATGGAAAGTGATCTCCTTGTCAAATGACAAGACGGTGATAGTCAGGTGAAGTGCAAAGCTGTCAATTTAAAAGTAATTGAGCAAAGAATTGCATGATACTAAATTTAGCTGCCATTTGCAGCAAAACACATTTGTAATATTTGTTTGTTCACATCTGATAATCTTTCCATTAAATCTTTGTCTTTTTTCTCATTTCCAAATGTATTCCAAGTCTGATGGTTGATATAAATGGCACTGAGATAAGTTGTCAGGAGGTGAAATGAGAACAGCTAATACTCTGCCAAATCTGTCTAATGGGATTAAAGGATTGGAGATGTTGACTTCAAGAGAGAATCTGGGACAAATTCAGTTGCAGATTAAAGGAAGGCCGTTTAACTATTTTGAGACATTGGTGTAAATTAATCTAACCTCAATTGCACCCGCATCTACAGAGTGACGAGTAGGGTGGAACAGATTCCTAGTACACATTATTCTGCTATACAATTTGCATCCTTACTTTGCTGACTCGTATTTGAATTTGGTCAGTGCTATGAATCCAATTTCCATGATTTCAGCATCATGATTGCTTCATTGAGTATGAAGCCACCTCTATATCTGCAATTACCTTTGCTCTTATTCCGAGAGAAGAATACATATGAAAAGAATGAGCAGAATTAGCTTTAGGCTGCCTAAAGGTTGTTTATCCTTGTCCTTTTTTCCCCTGTGAATAAAAACACAACTCTGACATCGCTTGCAATACTTAACCATAGGACTGTAAATGACAGTTGAAGAATGACAATCTTACCAGTATAAGTACATTTTCTGCTAAAAGATTACTTTTTTTTAAAGCACTGGAACAGACCAACTTGTTTGCCGGTGACACTTAGCGAACTAATTATTATATTGCAATTATTCAAATTCAGTAGAATTAGCATCTGAGTTGGTGGGCACGTACTTCCAAGAATATGTCTTAAGCAGCAAAGGTGGAAACTGAGCCTTTTCTCCTGCCCTGCACATGTTGTGCATTATTAGATTTGTATTAAATAAGGTATAGTTTTAAGTGGGTTTAATTTAATGTTTCTATGCCTGGAAGGGTAAAACGTATACTTGTATTCAGGCTGGATAAAGGTGTTGGATAAAGGTGTTTGTATGTGTGGGGGTTGGTTAAGTTCCAATTTGTGTTTCTATTGTGCTTAAAGAGGGCAACTGCGAAAAACAAATAAAAAGATATAAACATGTGGGTGTTGCTTAGCAACTGGGGCCTTGTAAGGTACAGAAGCTTTTGTTTTAGTTTAGCTAATTTGATTGCAGTTGGAGATAGGTAATGAGAGAGAATTAGTTGGTTTAGACGGTTAGAGAGGGAACATCTCTCTCAGCTTTGCTTAAAGAAAAGCCAAAGCTTGGAATAATGGTATCTGAAGAGCAGCTAGTTAAGGAAACTAGAGAAATGTTTCTGAGAGGTTTGCGGTTAGTGGTACTGGAACAAAGCACAGTTCAGCAAAGACAGACAGAGCTGAGAAGAAGGCTGAGACACCAGAAAAATATCTGAAATGAGTTAAAATAACCATAGGAATTGGAGTCTGGATTTCGGAGCTTGTATAAAAGTAGCTGAGACAAAGGAAACCTAACAGGGGGTGCTGTAAAATCCTGCACCGATTGATTGTTAAAAATGGAGCATAATCATTGGTTAAAAGGGTCATATGTAAAACCTATGCTGGATTTTGGAATGCAAACCTTGAAAGCAAAGCGTTTTGATGAGAGAAGATTTTAAAGCATGGTTTTTGGCATGGAGCTCGGAAAATCTCATGATAATCATCTGGGGGGATACGGAGGAGAAATCCACAAACATTCTCTTAGGATTTAGTGTGGAGAGTGTGTTTGTCCACGGCCATCTTGTATGCATAAAAGGGACTTTGTATTAATGAGACCATTGTAGATTAAGATGCACTTTGTAATCAGTATTGATCCTAACACCTGTATGTTTGTTAAACTAAGGGGGGAGTAAAGGCATATTAGAACATGGAACAGCGAACATACAGTGCAAAAGGAGGCCATTTGGCCCATCGAGTCTGCACCGACCCACTTAAGCCCTCACTTCCACCCTATACCCGTAACCCAGTACCCTGTCTAACCTTTTTGGTCACGAAGGGCAATTTATCATGGCCAATCTATCAAACCTGCGCGTCTTTGGACTGTGGGAGGAAACCAGAGCACCCGGAGCAAACCCACGCAGATACGGGGAGAGCGTGCAGACTCTGCACAGTAACCCAGCGGGGAATCAAACCTGGGATCCTGGCGCTGTGAAGCCACACTGCTAGTCACTTGTGCTGCCTTAACCTGCCTTGTGGCATACAATTTTTTTTCATGTTTAATAATTATATTTTTCTTGTTGTTAAACCTAATTAATGGTCCTATGGTTCTGTTTCACAATGTTTTATATGTAAAAAAAACATTCTTTTGAGCCAAGGTTCCATTCTGAAATCTTCCTGCCCAGTTATAACATCACCTGGGATCGTAACTGGTTGATTTCAATATCAAGTGTCAAATTGCTGGTAATTGTGGAGCCCACATCTATCAACAACTCCCAGTGTCACATTGTCAGCACTGATAGATGTGATATGGCAATATCCAGAACCATAATCTATAGAAACATAGAACTATTACGGTGCAGAAAGAGGCCATCTACGCCAACCAGCACCTAGTCCCTAGCCTTGCAGCTTCAAGTGCAGATCCGCTTATTTGAGCATTTCAACCTCAACCACCCACTTAGGCAGTGAATTCCATATGCCCACCACTTGTCTTCCTGACGTTGATAGTCAAACAGGTATGACAGAGTTTGTCCATTTACCGCTCCAGGTGTCCCTTGGTATAGAATGTTACTGCCTCATCTTCAGTGTAGAGCAGCTCTCAGATCAGGGCTTGGTACACTTTTGGCTTGGAGCTTAGGCAAACAAGACTGAATGGTTTTCTGTCAGTTTTGGTATGTTAGTAGACACCCTCCATAACCTGACAGCATATGATGACAGCAAAGAGAAGAAAATGTCAAGAGTGTCAGTGCCAGAACATAACTCTTTGACCCCACTGTGCATCTCCCAGGATTCCAATGTTATCCCATTATAACTGACCTTATCTATCATGTGGTCATGGAAAGCGAGATCACGAAGAGAAGATCAGCATGCAGTCATTGTAAAACCAGCAATGTCTGTACTAGTTCAACCACATTCATCAGATCGATGATTGTCATATATCCAAAGATCTTCTGTACGATGAAGTCACTACCTCCTCGGTGCCCTTACCTCTACTACATGGATACCTGCAAGCAAGATAGTGGAAATTGAGGGTGATAACCGGAAGCCAGCTGCTCACCACATGACCTCTGGAGGCTGACTTTTTGGAAGGGAATCCGAAGAGTCGAGGTGAAACAAAAAACCCAGTTGGCCAAGAGGAGAGCCCAGGGAAAACAGAGGCTAGTGAATCGCGCTCCCTCTCAGCCCCACTGTTATCCTCTGCAGCAAATGTGTCAGAGACTAACATGCTGGAAAAGGACTTCTGAGACACATCAGGCGATGATAACACCAAGTTGACCACTGCGTCACAACCATTTTCTTAAAATGTAGAAAGCTGCCAAGATAGACTGATTTATGTTGAGATTTGACACGGGTCATCAGGATTCGAAATGTTAACCCTTTTCTCTCCCTACAGAGGCTGCCAGACCTGCTGAGATTTTCCAGCATTTTCTCTTTTGGTTTCGGATTCCAGCATTTGCAGTAATTTGCTTTTATATCAGCTCTTGTAGCTTAAAAACATTGTATGAGGGCAGCATGGTGGTGCAGTGGTTAGCGCTGCAGTCTCACAGCGCCGAGGTCCCAGGTTCGATCCCGGCCCTGGGGCACTGCCTCTGAGGCGTTTGCTCATTCTCCCTGTGCTTGCGTGAGTTTCGCCCCCACAACCCAAAGATGTGTAGGGTAGGTGGATTGGCCACGCTAAATTGCCCCTTGATTGGAAAAAATGAATTGGGTACGCTAAATTTATTAAAAAAACATTGTATGGCACACAAGTCGCAGCTTATTTACGTAGCATTTTAAGTGTTTTCGACCATTTTTCATTGATTATTAAGACAAATAATTTTAAATTGCTGTTGTTGCTTAAGTACTGAATACTGGTCTTTCTCTACCACAGGCACAAGCTGTGACCTTGACAGTTGCACAGGCCTTCAGAATTGCATTTGACCTTTGGGAAGTGGCACAAGAGGGTAAGAACAAAATTAATTGAGCAAAATTTCAAAAGACTTTGCTTTTATTCTTGTAGTAGTTTTGATTAAATGCAATGTAGAGCTCCTTTGGTGGTATTTGGTGCAAATGACTTTGGCAGAATACTTAATATTGAAAATTCCACCATTTACACTGAGCAACATTGCCTCTTGTACATGGATTAAATTGCACAATATATCCACCTGTGGTCTGATCCCTTCTCTGGCAATATGCGAAAGACACAACTGCCATCTCGTTACTATGCCCGCATTATAACTAATATAAATAGAGCAAAGGCAACGTGTATTAGGAAATCGATTTCTAGTTTTTAGAATACACATCATATACCTGCTGCCCTCCTAAAGAATGAGGTTAAAGTAAATTAACCATGTTTCAATGAACACCAACCCACACAGCACAGAGCACTTTATTAAAAAACATGGTAAATTTAATTACACCAATGTTGGCAAGTGAAGAAGCAACTCCGAAACTGTTTCATAAGCTTTGCAAAGCAGATTTTAAAACTGTCAGTTTGTTGCAGCTTGCATCAATTGTTGATTGAGCAGAGTACAATATTCTATGAGAGTCGCTCGCTATCCTATCACTGTCTTATTGTGAAGAAAGCTGGTAGCGTGCCTCCGCACACTGGTAATTTTAACTTGCATTCCATAAACAAGCTGATCTCTTTCTGATCAAGTCAGATGCCTGTTTTACACACCAAGCTTGACTTTACAGCCCTGCAGTTCAAGGATATCTAAATTGGACCATCTTGCGGCTTCATCCAAGTCAGATGAGGGTGGTAGGTGAGGAAATGATTGGGAGGGGATCTGGCGTGGCCTGCAGTGCCCATGGAGATTGGTGGGATACTCCTGGATCACTGCATGAATTCAAGTTGTGAAAAGAAATTGTGTTCATGCGCAGATTAGAAAGAGTTACCTGTTCGCTGAATATCGATTCTTTTGAGACAATTGGATAGTTGCTTGAAAAACAGGGAAGGTAAAAGGTATAGGGAGCAAGGGTGAAATTGGCCAAATGTGGATAAGGGCACTGGTCCAAATTGCTGAAAAAAGAGACATGCTCTGGACGTTTCTTGTTTTGAACTCATCAGGACCGATGCAAGATTATTAAATTTCAAAGGATAATGGCGACCCCAATCAGATAATTGCCTCCTGCATCAGTGTATCACAAAAGGGCCTAAGGCAGTCACTTTCACACCTGTAAAGTATTCCGTCTACCTCAAATATCCCTGGAACTGTAAGGTATATGACTCCCCCCTCGGACTGATCTGTTCCATTAAGAACACTGTACATGATGCCCTATGCTGCTCTTGCTCATGTATTTGCTTTGTTTGGCCTCCTGTTCCACATTGTAACCAATCACTGTTTTGTCGCTGTACCATTTGTCAATGTTCCCTGTTGGTTATTCTTGTGTCTACTATGTACGTACTGTATACGATCCTCGGCCGCAGAAAAATACTTTTCGCTGTACTTCGGTACATCTGACAAATCAAAACAAATCAGCTGGCCGTTTCAAACATGAGAGAGATTTTCCACGAATAGGATGTTGCGTTCAAGCGAAAAGAACATAATAATAATAATCGCTTATTGTCACAAATAGGCATCAATGAAGTTACTGTGAAAAGCCTCTAGTCGCCACATTCCGGCGCCTGTTTTGGGAGGCCGGTACAGGAATTGAACCCGTGCTGCTGGCCTTGTTCTGCATTACAAGCCAGCTTTCTAGCCTACTGTGCTAAACCAGCCTGAGCATTGTGCCTACCACACACATGTGTAATGTGGTATATGAATTTCCATGCCAGTGGGATGGCAGGTACATAACTTGTACATTCCAATGACTGATGGATCATATGAAAAAGCATATCCCTTCAACTATTCGGTCCATACTTGCAAAACTCAGATTATGGGGCAAGAATTAACTAAATGGGAACAAAGTCCCATAACGGGCACGTTTAGCCGCGTGTTTCCTGGCGCTTGCAGTGCCAAGAAACAAGACGCTATTGACCGGCACTCTGGTTAGATCTGAGGTCTCAGCGAGAAACGTGCGCCCAAGGCCGCACATAGCCCTGTTTGCTGCACGGAGGAGCTCCACTCGCCGGAACTCCTCAGTGTGGAGAGGGCAGGGACTATGGGCCCCTCCTCGCTCCCCCCTCAGCGTAGCAAAGGGAGCGTTCCCCCCCCCCCCCCCACCACTCCCGCATTCCCAGCCCGATTGCCACATGAAAAATGGCAGTGCCTACCTGGCACATGGGCAGTGCCACCTTGGGATCTTGGTAGTGCCAGGCAGGCACCCATGTGGCAGTGCCAGGGTACCTGGGTGGCACCAGCAATGTCCGGCTACCGCCCTGCCCAGAGGGAATGCATCTGGGGGCCTCCAATCCCCTCGGAGACCCCCACGCGCCGTTCAATCTTGTCCCGGTTTGCGGAGACCAGTATTGAATGGCGCTCAGCCGAGTCCTCTGAGGTGAAAGGATCGATCCCAACAACTCAGATGCCTCGGGAAACTGTATGTTAAAATGAGACTAGCTGTCTCGATCTGATTTGCAAATTTGCCAAATAAGTCATTCCGCCCATTTGCATTGCAACATCTCATGAGACGCGTTCGATCTCGTGAGGCATTGTGAGCTGGGTAGATCCCGGGCACAGGGTCTCCCAGCTTCTATTGAACACATTGCACTGTGGCAAGCTGATATTTGTGTGCAGCATTGGCCATTTTATCACTCCAATGTCTAACATGGGACGTGGATTCTACAATTGGACAGCACTTGCTGACCAGTTTGGAATGTGCTAAAAATTACACTAACAACCAATAAAATTATCAGTTGGGCTGTGAATGTGGCTCACTTGCGAGAAGATACACATATTCATAAGCAGAGACCTGTCCTCTGCAGGCAAAATTAACATCTTTACATATTGTGCCTTTTTTGAATTGAACAGCAGCAAAGGGAACACTAGGTCCCTGGTGCATTCTCTGTTCGATGAATCAGTTGACTTGCAATCCAATCTTTTCTAATTCTTGGCATAAATTGTTCCCTTTGAAATTTGCCATTCTTGTGTCTGTCCTGATGAGTGTAAGATCAAAAATTTGACAGCATCTCATTGTTTTCTCAGTAATACTCACATTCTGAACTAGCAAATAACTATTTAGGGAAAGAATGTGAAGTTTCCCTTACAGTTGAGCCTGATTTGTCATGATCAGTAAATATTGAGGGGTCAGTCGTGAATGCAATCTCCCAAGTCTTGGTCATGCCATCAGGTTAAGTTGAAACGAAGAGGAAGCCAAATGCTTCCCCGGAAAGAGATAAATTGGAAGATGACTCTCCCAAATTATCCTTGGTAATGCTGACTGCATAGCTGGTTTGGTGGAGGCTTGGGAGTGTTGTGAGCCTATAATTTGGTAGGATGGGGGTGAAATGAGGGTGGAGGAGTTGGAAGATGCACTCAGTCATTTAGAGTTGAACAGTTAACATAAAAGGAAATTTGCCGAAGATTCTATGCATCACCTTTAGGTTGTCAGTTGTCACTCATCTGCTTGCAGAGCCACTGGCTTCTTTTCATCTAAAATTATTTTCTGAAGCCTTTTACTTCCTGACACACACTTTCTGCTAACCCTGAAAATAAAATGCTAGAAAGTTCACCCAGAATGTTTTTGAAGGGGTTCTTTAAGTAGATTAGCTCATGGTACATCAGATCAGAATATATTTCAAACATGTGGTCAAATGATGGGTGACATTGTGAAAGCCCAATATTATTCAATTATAGTATCAATAAAAGTTGCAACTTTTCATATGGCGTAGATTTGAAACATTCCAGGTTACAACGAACACCAATACATCTATTCTCTTAATAAATCATTATCTTTTATTGGAAAACGCAACAAAAAAAGCAATATTAAAAATTTAAACCGCAGAAATGGTTCCCTGTCTAATTTAGCTATGTATTCAATTCCTCAAGAGTATGTTTTATTCGTCAGTGAGTATTGCAACCCTTGGTCTAATTGTGATAGCAGCACCTTCTGTCAAATCTCTTGCTGGCTGAGTCAAGGAATAATGAGAAGCATTGCATCAGTGGTGCAGCTGTGTGAACAGTATTGTGGTATAGTCATTCCTCTGCCTGTTCCATTACAGATGGTGACATGAAACCTCACAATAGTGCTGCATCTATCTGATTGATTGTAACCTCAAAGGGAGGGTGGATAGCGGGTTCATGGTAATACTGCATCCATCTGATCTTTGTAATCTTGGAGAGAGGGTGCAGACAATTAAATTGTACTGTATACTTTGATCACGAGAAGTCTAATGGGAAGGATGTCAAGTACATTCACAGTCATATTTATGGGAAAGCATTTGTCCCGTCTATGGAATAAATCTCAAATGTCGGATCTTGTCGATGCTCTTCAACACTGGTGAGACAATTATTGCAATTCCAGGTTAAACTACAAGCTCCTTTAAAATTCTGTGACATTGAATCGGAAAAAAAATTAGACAAGGCATGTAGTGAAGAGCTAATCCACTAACGCCAGTTTTCTGTCTGACAGGGAAAGGTAAGCCTCTGAAACCTGTTGACCTGGAATTTTGCAGTGAGCGGTAAACAAATGCTTTCTGCCATTAAATAAACTTGCATTTCCCTACAGGCTTTCCCTCTGGGCTTCTGCACTAGAACTAAGGGTGATTAAAAGTAAATCTCTCTCAGATATCCAGGACCATGAGGACAAGGAAAGCAACGGTGTATCTCCTTAACCAGTTGGATTAAAGAATTCTCAATGTGGCATGCAGAATGAATCAGGAAGTGTAAGTTAGAGTAGTTAATTTGGTGCCAAATCATACACCGAAAGCAAAATCGAGAGACTGATTCGTAAGCTGGGATAGAAAATAAAAGTTTTTCTAAAAAAGATTATATTTTTGTACTTTTTAAAATCTCCAACAATAATTAAAATATGAAAGAATGTGACTTCACATTTGTAGAAGTTAATTTTCAGTGCCAATGACAGCTGTCATTTTCCGGTTATTTTGGTATGCCAACACTTCTGCTTCTAGAATTATGGGATTTTTTTTCCCATGAACCTCCTAAAACATTTTGTGAACCCCCCAAGGGTTTCGCCAATCACAGTTTGGGAACCACTGAGTTGGATGGTTTACAATCAAAGCCAAGAGGAAAATGTGATGTGAATAAGCATCGCTGGGTCCTGATCTAGGCCCCTTATATCATACAAGGTCAGGTATACATTGCATACTAGCTGTCGAAAAACAGGCAGTGAACAGACCAATGTATTACTGCTGGAGGGAAAAACAAAACTGGCAAAACCTGGGCATCTATCAAATGGCATCTGAAATACAGAATTGAAAAGTAGAAAATTTGAAATTGGTGTATTGAATAGGAAATACACATTTCAGTCCAGAAGTGGGCCAGCAACTTTGTTTCTGGCTAATTGATTTTATGCAGAAAGAGCTTTCCTACTGAGAAAGTGTGAAAATATCGTCAACATACAGCTACTTGTGGCTTTGCAAAGCTACTGCCTTTCCTATTTTGGGATGTTTTTTGAGAGGATAGGGAGTGATTAGGCATAAACTGTAATCAGATTATAACTGTAGTAAGGTATGGTAACAGCTATCATACGACATTTAAAAAATGCATGCGTTTCTATTTCCAGAAAAATGTAAAAAGACACAGGAGCACAGTAGTCGACCTGCAACTGCAGCTTTTAATGGAGCAATAGGACATGACGAGAAAGGTAAAGAGCGGGCCAACTTTTCTTTAAGTAATCACAGTTCTTTTCATTTATATTAATTGGTTGTATTGTTGCAATGCAAAATAAGTTTTAATGTTGAGCTTTAAACATTTTTTTTTTTTTGCATTGTATTTTTCAGATGTAACCACAGCAAAGTGTCACGCAGTAAACCAAGTTCAGAATCCCATTATCTCACCAACAGATATCCATCTAGGTATCACAAGGCAAAACAGTCCATCTTACGGGTCACCTTTACATGCACTCTCTTGGGTATGTTTTTAAATCATCCTTTTGACAGTTATATTTCTAATTCATGTCTTGGTAGAAGTTCATTGCATCACGTGAGCGTTGGTATGTTTTTTCCATCCCTGAATATTTCAGGCTAAATTTCTGCATATTAAATAAAAATAGTCCCCATTAACAATATTCCTGGTTACATCAACCAATGTGGTGTTTGTGTTGAAGGATAGTGTATCAGACATGGGTGCAACTCTGTCATCTGTGTGTGCTTGGGCTGTTTTATAATCTGCTTTTGTTGGCTTTACTGGATTAGACGCTGGAATCGAAAGCACATTGTGCGATGCCTTTTTTGAGCATGTGGAATTAGAGCATTGCCACTCTGTTCAGCATGAAGGCAGGCTGCATTCAAAATGTCTTGTGTGGCCTGACTGCAGAAGGGATTAACAAACATTCAAGATTTTGCTCACACTGATTTCAGACAGCCAGATGGTCATCTGGATAAACTGCAGATTCTTGTGCAGTTCTTTATTTGAAAGCACTGAAACAGGAATCAGATCAGAATCACATTTATGGTGTGAACTTAAGTGAGAGTAGAAGCTACTGTAACTTGTAATATAGCCTTGAGGAACAATTTGTCCAGCTGTACCTCAGTCTGTTGAAGGGGATTCATGCATATGGGTACTGTCTTTAATATCATCCCTATTGGTAACACATGCAATAAACAATATTGGTTGCTAAGAAATTGAAGAATAGATCTTAACAGTATTAACATTGTAAGTTAAATTATTTATGCAAACATTTATATGAAATAACTATTATTGTATGCTATATTTTTTTGCACTTAAGACCTTGTATTTAAACAAAGCTAATTATGGAGGTAGGAGGAGCAAGTTGACTGAGGTAGATTAGGACATTGAATTGAAAAAATATATAGATAAGTAATTCATTTAAATAAATAGTTCATTATTTCTATTCTGGAGAAGCCAGAATATACCTTCTTTGAGGAATAAGAACTTTATTGCAAAAATGGTACATCAAGGCTAACTTGAGATGTTAAGGACAAATTAGATCAAAAGAAAAAATTACAGTTGTTAAGAATAGTGAAAGTGATGGTAGGAAGGGTTTTAAAAATCAGCAAAGATTTATTGATAAAAATGGAAACATTTGAATGAGTAAACTCGCAAGAAACTACAATGGAATGATTGTAAGAGCTTTTTGTTTGTTCATTGTCACCAGAGCCTTAGTGGTGCCTTTTCAATCACCACCTTCTCTGGCTTTCTTCAAGCCTCCATCAGTCTGTGTCTCAATATTATTCACCCATCTGATTTTTCTTCTTCTTTTCTTCTGTTTTTACCCTCAGTTTCTCCTTAATTTGTTGCCAGGACAAGGCTTTTTGGCTTTACTTCAATGTCTGCATTTGGCCACCTTCCTCTCTCTAACTGTATTTCACAAAACTTTTGATTGTTGAGCACCTACTCTTGATCTAACCCATTTTCTGTCCATCAAGTTGATTTTGAGTATTTACAGATGTGCAAAAAGAAAGAATTAGTGTAAGTAAATTCCGGTCCCACAGAAGCAAGAGAAATATAATGAAAAGTAAACAAATGGCAGAGACGTTGAACAAATATTTTGTATCCCTGTTCACAATAGAGGACTCAAAAGAACCAATTCGAAATTGCATAGAGTCAAGGAGCATGCATATGTAGAGATTAAAATAATTAAATTTGATAAAGAAAAACTCCTGGAAAATTAATGGGACAAAAAGCTGACAACTCCTCTGAACCTGATGGTCTACATCATTGAATTTTAAAGAGATAGCTGCAGAGAAGGTGGATGCATTGTTTTTGACCTTCAGAACTCAATTTGAACAGTCCCCATGAATTTGAAGGTGACAAACGAAACCCCGTTATTCCTGAAAAGTGGGAGAGAGGAAATAGGTAGCCTATAGGATGGTTAACCTGATGTCAGAAGTAGGGAAATTGTTAGAATGTATTACTAAGGGTATTGTTACAATACACTTAAAGAAGCCACAGTATGATCAGGTGGAGTCAACATTGTTTAGAAAAAGGAAATAAAGTTTGGCAAATCCATTTTGAAGATGTAACTAGCAGGATAGATAAGGGAGGTAGTGGATTAGATAATTAGGATTTTCAGAAGTCATTCAGTAAAGTGCTATGCAGGAGGTTGTTACACAAAATCGGAGCTCATTAGGTTGGGTATTACACTAGCACGGATTGAGATTTGGTTATAGAACATAGAACAGCACAGAACAGGCCCTTCGGCCCTCAATGTTGTGCCGAGCCATGATCACCCTACTCAAACCCACGTATTCACCCTATACCCGTAACCCAACAACCCCCCCCCCTTTAACCTTACTTTTATTAGGCCACTACGGGCAATTTAGCATGGCCAATCCACCTAACCCGCACATCTTTGGACTGTGGGAGGAAACTGGAGCACCCGGAGGAAACCCACGCACACAGGGGGAGGACGTGCAGACTCCACACAGACAGTGACCCAGCCGGGAATCGAACCTGGGACCCTGGAGCTGTGAAGCATTTATGCTAACCACCATGCTACCCTGCTGCCTCA
Organism: Scyliorhinus canicula; assembly: GCF_902713615.1. NCBI lineage: Eukaryota > Metazoa > Chordata > Chondrichthyes > Carcharhiniformes > Scyliorhinidae > Scyliorhinus > Scyliorhinus canicula. Next base: position 115,693,585 of record NC_052151.1, read on the forward strand.
TTGCTCATAAAACAGTTGTTACTTGGTTCTTCATATCCCGGCAAGCCTCCATCACTGGCTCCGATCTATTGCCATTCCTTTCATGCCAGCCCAGGCAGCGACCCACTTTTTAAAAAAATTTGTTTTTATTAAAGCCTTTTTCAAACAGAATTTTTACATGACCAATAACAGAAAAATAAAAGGAAAATATTTATCATTATACAAAAAGAGAATATACATTAAATGAACAATTCCCCACCTAAGCCCCCCCAGATTGCTGCTGCTGCTGCTGACATTTTTTAACGCTCTCCAAGAAAGTCGAGGAACGGTTGCCACCACTGGGAGAACCCTAGTAAGGACCCTCTCAAGGCAAACTTTATTCGCTCCAGGCTGAGAAACCCAGCCATGTCACAAACCCAGGTCTCCACACTCGGGGGTTTCGAGTCTCCCCACATTAACAAGATCTGTCTCCAGGCTACCAGGGAGGTAAAGGCCAAAACCTCGACCTCTTTCGCTTCCTGCACTCCCGGATCCTCTGACGCACCAAAGATCGCTATTCCTGTACTCTGCTTCACCCGTGTGTCCAAAATCCTGGGCATAGCCCTTGCAAAGCCCTGCCAGAATTCTTTAAGCGCCGGGCATGCCCAGAACATATGGACATAGTTCGCTGGACTCCCTGTACACCTCGCACAGCTGTCCTCCACCCCAAAGAACTTGCTCATTCTCGCCGTCATCATGTGTGCCCGATGTACCACCTTAAACTGAATTAAGCTGATCCTGGCACATGATGAGGAGGAATTTACCCTGCCCAGGGCATCAGCCCACAGGCCCTCATCCTGCTCCTCACCCAGCTCCTCCTCCCACGCCCTTCAGTTCCTTCACTGGGGCTTCCTCCACCTCCTGCAGCTCTTGGTAGATGTCCGACACCTTCCCCTCTCCTACCCAGATGCCACACACTACCCTGTCCTGTATCCTACGAGGGGGGTAGCAATGGAAATGGCCCCACCTGTTTTTTGAGAAAGTCGCGGACTTGGATATCTGAAGGCGTTTCCAGGGGGCAGGCTGAATTTCTCCTCCAGCGCCGTCAAGCTAGGGAAAGTCCCATCTCTGAACAGGTCTCCCATCCTTCTAATGCCTGCCCTGTGCCAGCTTTGGAACCCCCCGTCTATCTTGCGCGGAACAAATCTATAATTGTTCCATATCGGGGTCCAAACTGAGGCCCCTTCCTCCTTCCTGTGCCTTCTCCACTGACCCCAGACCCTCAGTGCCACCATCACCACCGGGCTTGTGGTGTATCGTGCCGGCGAGAACGGCAGCGGTGCCGTTACTAGTGCCCCTAGGCTGGTGCCTTTGCATGATGCCGCCTCCAGCCGCCCCCACACCGCCTCTCTCTCTTCCCCCACCCCCCCAACTGCACTCCAAAACCAGTCTTTTAACTCGCGGGGTCTTGTTTGCCCACACAAATCCTGTGATAATCCTGTTCACCCGCGAAAAGAAGGATTTGAGGATGAAGATGGGAAGCACTGGAAAACGAACAGGAACCTGGGGAGGACCGTCATTTTCACGGTCTGCACCCTTCCAGGCAGGGAAAGTGGGAGCATGTCCCACCTTTTAAAGTCTCCCTCCATCTGCTCTACAAGCCGAGATAGATTGAGCCTGTGTAGGGCAGCCCAGTTCCTGGCCACCTGTATACCTAGGTAATGAAAGCTCCTCTCCACCATCTTGAGCGGGAGCTCTCCCAGTCTCTCCTCCTGACCACTAGCGTGGATTACAAACAGCTCACTTTCCCCACGTTCAACTTGTACCCCGAGAAGCTCCCAAAGTCTCTTAGGATTCGCATAACCTCCCCCATCCCCTCTCGCGGGTCCGAAATATACAATAGCAGATTGTCTGTGTAAAGCGACACCCCCCCCCCCCCCCCCCCCCCCCCCCCCCCCCCCCCCCCCCCCTCCAGTTCCTCAAAGTCCTCAGCGCTATGGCCAACGGCTCAATTGCCAGGGCAAATAGTAACGGGGATAGGGGGCACCCCTACCTTGTCCCTCGGTGCAGCCTAAAATACTCCGACCTCAGCCAGTTCGTAGATACACTTGCTACGGGGGCCTGATACAGTAGCTTGACCCACCCTATCGATCCCTCACCGAATCCAAACCTACCTAACACTTCCCACAGGTTCTCCCATTCCACCCGGTCAAAGGCTTTCTCTGCATCCATTGCAGCCACTACTTCTGCGTCCCCTCCTTCTGAGGGCATCATGATAATGTTTAGGAGCTTCTTCACATTTGTGTTCAATTGTCTGCCCTTGACGAAACCTGTTTGATCCTCATCAATCGCTTCCGGGACATTTAGCCATAAGTTTGGCATCCACGTTCAGGAGCGATATTGGTCTGTAGGACCCACATTGAAGCGGATCCTTCTCCCACTTCAGGATGAGCCAGATCGAAGCCTGCAACATTGTGTTGGGGGGGGGGGGGGGAAGGAAGAGTTCCTCTCTCCTTTGCCTCGTTAAAGGTTCTGAGCAGGAGTGGGCTCAGCAGCTCCGAGAACTTCTTGTAGAATTCTACAGGGAAGCCGTCCGGTTCCGGGGCATTGCCCGACTGCGTACTTTCTAGGCCCTTAACTATCTCCAACTCAATCGGGCCCGTCCCTCCACCAGATCCTCGTCCACCCTTGGGCACCTCAATTGGTCCATAAATTGCTTCATCCCTTCCCCTCCCCTCTGGGGCTCTGACTCGTGCAGTTTACAATAAAACTCTTTGAAGACTTTGTTGATCTTCTCTGGGCCCAAGACAGTATTACCTGCCTTATCCCTCACTGGCCGCATCTCTCCTGTGAAGTTGGTGCGCCAGCATCCTACTTGCTTTCTTCCCATACTCGTAGACTGCCCCTTTCACCTTCCTCAGCTGTGCCTCTGCCTTCCCAGTGGTCAGCAGATCAAACTCCGCCTGCAGTCTCCGGCACTCCTTTTGCAGCCCCTCCTCGGGGGTCTCCGCATACTACCTGTCTACTCTGAGTATCTCTCCCTCCAGCCTCTCCCTCTCCGCCCTCTCCCTTTTCTCTCTGTGGGATCTAATAGAAATTAACTCCCCTCTAATAACTGTCTTCATAGCCTCCCAGACCGTTGTTGCTATGACCTTCCCCTGTATTGTTTGTTGTCACATAGTTTTGGATGCTCCTCATTATCCGCCCACACACCACTTCATCTGCTAGCAGTCCCACATCCAGTCTCCAGAGAGGGCGCTGCCCTCCCTCCGCCCCTAGTCACAAGTCCACCCAGTGCGGGGCATAGTCTGAGACCACAATGGCCGAATACTCAACCCCCTCCACCCTTGGGATTAACGCCCTGCTCAACACAAAAATCTCAATCCGAGAGCACACTTTGTGAACTTGGGAGAAAAAAGAGAACTCCTTCGCCCTTGGCCGCGCGAATCTCCACGGGTCCACGTCCCCCATCTGATCCATGAACTCCCACAGGGCCTTGGCCGCCGCCGGTCTCTGTCCCGACCTGGACATAGACCGGTCCAATGCCGGATCCAGGACTGTGTTGAAGTCCCGCCCCATGATCAAATTACTTGACTGCAAGTCCGGGATTTTGGAATGGGTGCAACAAACGTTCAGTCGATTGATTCCTGGGCTGAGTGTTGATTGATGAGGAGAGATAGAGCAGAGTGGGCCAATGTTCTCTGAAGTTTTCCAGAAAGACAGGTGATCCCATCAAAATATAAAACATTTTGAGATGCCTTGAATGGATAGATACTGAGAGGCTGGTTCCTTTGCCTGGAGAGTCTAGAACTAGTTCAAAGATGTGCAGGTTAGGTGGATTGGCTATGCTAAATTGCCCTTGGTGTCCAAAAAGGTGTGGTTACGGAGATAGGGTGGAGGTGTCGGGATAGGATGGAGGTGTGGGCTGAGGTACGGTGCTCTTTCCAATGGCCGGTACAGACTCAGTGGGCCGAGT